>NW_024962262.1:71491315-71753474 GCF_019238085.1 Lagopus leucura
AAAAACTCTCAAGAATAAAAGATAAAAAATAGAAACAATGGAAAGTTTCTGTAAAATTATTATCAGAAATGGCTGGTGTGGCCTTGAATCAGGTTTTTTTTGTTTGTTTGTTTTTTTACACAATTATTTCACTGACACATTTTGTATATCATTAATATGCTCTGTTCTCATCAACTGGATAACAGCAGGGAAATCTGCACAAATCCTAGGCTTTTCTTAACCCTCATTTTGTTACCAGGTCTGCTCTAACAGAAAAGGCACAGGTGTGACAGAAGGAAATATATGTTGGTACAATGCAACATAAAACACGTCTGGTCAGCCAGCTGTATGCCAAGAGAGACTTTAATTTGTGCTGCTATCATTGGTATCTGTTCTCTATACAGAATTTTCTGTTAAGTGTATAAGACATATCCAAATATTTTATCGGTGTTTTTTTCACAGCTTTCTGCTTTAATTAACAAAAGCAGCTGCTTAAGCACTAGAATGAGAACAGTAGTGAAAAATATATTTTAGTAACTTAAAAGTTTATAACTTTTCTTCAAATAAAAACATTGTAAGTATTCACTTAAGGACTCCCCAAGTTTTCCAGGTACAGCTTGTAGTTTTCCTACTTTGCAGCAGAACAACCTGGAAATGCACTGAGCTGATGCCCACTGATTACAGGACTAAGCATCTCCTATTGAGTACTTCAAATCTGTGCAGTCAGTGTGGACTTCATCCAGGAACAAAGAAAGAAACAAAGTTCTAGGCTGACTTTTACTTAGTGTTGGTTGATCTCTAGAGATACCAGAGAAGTTTGGACTAATGAAATAAGCCACAAGTGAACTCACTTTGCTTATAGGTGCAGGAAGATCCCAAAGCACACCGCCATTACTGCATCGTTACTTCATAGTGCTTTTTCTCTTTTTTCCCTAGGTGGGATTTTGAGGGCATTACAATTGCATGCGCACTCCTACACACTAAAGGTGATAAACTAGATATAAATAAAGACAGAAAGCACACAAAGCTACGTCCTTCAATTAGCCTCATCTTCCATATACTTCTTGTCCAAGTGCACTACATGCAATTCCTGATTATGAGAAAATGATGTTTTCCATGCTTTTTTATACTGGGTATGAATTTGCTATTGAAAACAAAGATCAAATATTCAATTAAAAAAAAAAAAAACAAAACAAAACAGGTATTGGGCACTGAGGAAACCGTTTGCTGTTGCTGGTTAATCACTACATTACACATGCATGGCACAGGAAAACAGTTCTTTGATGAAGTGACATCTGGAACTAACTGAAATCAATGGGCATTGTGCAACTGCTCCTCTTTCAAGCTCTAGCAAAAATTTAATTTAGGTCAGAAACTAGATGAAGAGCCAAAATGTAAGTAGGGGCAAAAAGCAAATGGCTATGGCCTGGAACAAGTGGATATACTCTGTCAAATTTGGAATTTCACTGTAAGTTGGTGAAATTCTTCTTTGCTGGAGGTATCTGGGAATTATATATCAAAATGCATGAAGATGAATGGGGAACAATAGAATGTGTCTTGGTATATGACAGGAGAGCCACGCACAAGCTGTCACGCATTAACTCCAATTTTAAGTTTCCAACACCAGTCCGTGATGTAGATTGATGTTAAACCCCACTAATTACATAAAGAACGCTTACAGTCAGAACTGAAGAGTCCCAGAGAAGCTTGAATATCACTATGAAAATTTTGTTGGAAGTAAACTCTTCTCATTGGTTTATTTTGCCACCTTTACAAGTTTCTCCACTTTTTTTTCCCCCCACACCACAGACTGAATATTTATGAGATAAAATTGTCCTTCAAAGCCCGCATTTAAGGTAACAGCAACAAACACAAAGCATCTAGCCAATACTTCATCTGAATGTACCCGTGAGTCTGATGAACCTGCTGACTTCTTGCACATCTTTGCATGAAATCACAGATTTATATCTTTTGAGTGCTCAACAGGAATGAAAGACATTTATCAATGTATACTTCAGTACAAAGCAGTCATTTATACAACTAACAGTTTCTGGTAGAAGTGACTTTTTGAGACTACCACTTTTTCCTGCCTGCTGTCACACTAGGATCTCAGATCTTTGTGATAGAGTAGAAACCTAAGTAGCACCCTCTTCATGTCCCTTTGCACAGTGGGAATTTTCTATTCTCTGGCCATCCTGTGTTGCCAGAGCAGCATAATATTGCCAGAGCAAGAGTGCCAGGATTCATCTTTCAATACTGGCTGTCAAAATTAAACAATCCCTGGCACTCTGACTATTTTTGTAATTATCTTCATGGGTCAAGCAGTGTTGTACTTGACTAGCTATTGATTGTCCTTAATTTTAAGGATCACCTATGGCTATTTTTATACATTAAAATCCCAGAACTGGGCTGAGATGAACAGATGTGATTCAAATTTGAGGATTGTTCTGTTCTCCCCCCATCTGCCCAGAGGCAAGCCTAGCTTCAAAAGGCAAGAAGTCACAGCTTGGTAGAACCAAGTTACTGAAATATAGCATCTCCAGAAACATCTACCTGTGCAATTTCCTTACATCTTTCTATAAATGATATAACTTGATCCTCAGCATTCACATCCTCGCACCTTTTAGTCATTTAAACTACTTAAGAATAAGTCTACATAAAATACTTAGTTCACCCAATGGACAGAGTGCCTTAAGCATGGGGGTGTTCGCAGAGTTCAGGCATTTGCCTCAATCAGCAAGGAGCAGCTAGTTCACTTTTTACCAGACAGAGCTTTCAGGTTTGAGGTGAGTCCTCAGCACTAGCACCCAGTATGATTCCAGGATGAAGAAGGAGGCAGCTAATAAGAGGGAGCAGAGAGAATCACTGTCAGAGACGCAGAAACCCACTTACAGTGCTGTATTTATAGATTCTAATAGCACAGAGGAGAACTATGCCCCACTTTCACCAAAGCAGTGCTGCAATTTATAAATCAACACACTGAAAACCTGCTGATTTTGTATTCAAATTCAATGCAGTGTTCCAAACAGTATATTTACACCAACACCAAACATAATCAACATAATTAGCACAAACAGTATCTTCCTTAATATTTAGGTTATTAGCATATTCTGAATTAAAACATTATTAAGTAGATATTTCTCCGAAGACATTTGTAATCACTTTTTTTTCTGAGGCAGGGATTAATGGAATCTTTGAAGTTAATTTTGAAAGCAGCTGCAAGAATATATTTCCCAAATCCTGTTAATTACCGTGCCAGCCTTGAGAAGTAATCTTTTTTTTTTTTTTTTTCCTGCAGGAAACAGGGCTTGATCCTGCAAGGCTTATTTACAGGAGAACTCACATGTGAACAAGTACTTGTGTTTACTTCAGCAGCATTAGTTGCTTGAGTGAGAGTTGGAATCTTACTGCGGTACTGTAAGATCTCTAAACTGCACATTAAGTTCTGTTAAGCACAAGATAAACAGGGTAAAATTAACTATGGAATAAGCCTTCAAACACCAACTAACAAAAAAATACCTCAGCTCGCATTTGGACAAGGATGGTAATGCCTGTATCCACAAATTACACTGCAAATTGATAAATAGGAAATACCAAGGTGACCCAAGAGGAGTATTTCAATTACATAAAAATAGATTGATTAAGCTGTGAAGTATAAACAAAAAATGACTGGAATTCTTCAGATGGTTTCTTCCTTTTTTAATCCTATCAGTTCTTATCGACTGGTAGCATTAAATTTGACACCACAGTTCCAAAAAGGAAGTTTGGGACAGGAAACCAGCCTTCAGAACTCCCCTTCCCAATATGATCCAGTCCAAGTTGTGGATGCCCCATCCCTGGAGGCATTCAAGGCCAGGCTGAATGTCGTTCTGGGCAGCCTGGTCTAGCAGTAGGCAACTCTGCCCACGGGCAGGGGGTTTGAAACTAGGTAATCTTTCAGGTCCTTTTCAACCCAGGCCATTCTATAATGATTCTTTGTTGATAATGATGATTCTCTCCATCCTCAAGGCCTCATTTGTCCAAATATAATTGCTTGCAAAGCCATACAGAAAATAGCATCACTAAGATTATTTCAGATAATAGTAATCTTTCTACAGAGCTGTCTTGAAATTAATCACTGGAAGGAGTCATCCAGCTTAAGAAGAGTTTAATTGTTTGTATCAGTCCAACAGAACAGGCAACAGGCTGTAAAGTGGGGAGGAAGAACCACTGTTCGATTCTGGAAACTGAGTACCAAAACATAACTTGCTTTGAAACATTCAAGTTTTTTTTTTTTTTTCCTCTCTCCTTAATTCCTCTAGACACAGTGGGAATTGCTATGATCTCAGGAGATTGTTCCATAGGAGAGCAAAGATGCTCAAAAAAGCCCTAGCTCAAAAATGAGGGGGTACAATGGAAGGATGCAGAATTTCAACAATAGCACCAAGGTAGCATTGGCTGGAAGAGACCTCTGGAAGTCTCTGGTCCTACAAATACCCTGAAGGAGAACATTGTCAATTCTTTGCCAAGTCAGGTCTCGCAAGTCCCAAGGGCAGAGAATCCACACTCTCTCTGGGTGATCTGCTCCAGCACTGCTGCACAACACTCCTAAGAAGAAAGATCTCCTTGCATTCCCCAATGATTTCAGCAGCTAATTTTACTCTGAGCTGGCTTTCTCCTAAAAAGCTGAAACTGCAGATGGACCAAAAGTTCTTGATAAAAAGAATCTGGAAGCCGTGGTGTTCTGAAAAGAAGTTATTTGGAATTACTACATTTTTAAAATTTTAAAGTAAATATTCTAGTGCCCCTGATTCGAAATGCTATTTGCTAAACAGATCTCAAAACATTTAATCAGTTGCCAGTTCAACATGGATCCGTATCTCCTGGTGATGCTCCACAACCTCAAAGAAACACCAGGCAGCCAGGCACTACTAAAGCAGCTCAGTGACAGGGAGGTCTAGCCACACACAGACAGCATACCTCCATTATAAGCCCTGACCAGCTATGCAGGCACAGTTAATGGCAGCTGACCGTAGCAATTGATGAGGAGCTAATCAGAATCTTGGGAATCTGGGCAAAGTGCTGAATTCAGAGGGCATCATGGGTACCCTTTAATATTTCCAGTCTCGGGTGGGAAGAATGCACTAAGCCAATTAAGGGGTCAGGCTCTTTGCTCAGGCATGATATAGCTGATTATGGATGGTGTTGGTTTTCTTAAATATTTACTTTATATGTAATTCCTCCAAACCCTGCTGAAATTGAGGGTAATTTAATTTGCCAAGATACAAACCCAGCTGTAATTGAGTTAGAGGCTGTCTTCAAGGGACAACTTGGTTATTGATGGCAGAAGTCTGCACTGACAAATTGCTTCATATCTGATCATATCAAGTTTATCATTATTAAAACAGACTGTGCATCTTCCCAGACTGCAGAAGTTTGGGTGTTTTTTCTGTTAGCATTTTTTTTTTTTTCCAGCTGTACAATTCAAACAAAATTCCTTCTCACTTTCTTCCCATATCCTTACTTATTTCTGGGGTAAACAGATGTTACCACAACCTTCTAGAACTGCCCAGCCAGGTTTTGAGAAGTTATTGATTACAGCAGTTTCAAGTCACTATACAAAGCAACTTCCTGCCTCCACCATAGGGAAAAGCCTTCTGATTTTCAAGACAACAGCATGAGGAAGCAACATGAATGTTTACGCATCACTTTGCTCCTCAACCCTCCAGGCAGGCTGTGTGGTCACAGACAGCGACCGCAAGCAGCCCGAGAGCCATTTGCAGTTTTGACAGCAGCTTCTGTGGGGCTGTTCCAGCAGCAGGGGAAACCACTGGACTGAGAGCACATTGCAGCCTTAGCAGCACACCCTACCCAGGGGCCGCACAAAGAGATGATGCATACCCGTTATCTTTGGCTCTGTGCCACCAGGACATCCCTACGCAGGGATTGGCAGCTGTAGCTGCCTTGAAATTGGGCTGCACTTGACAGAAATTTGTCCCTCATTGTTCAGATATGCATTGAAAGCTACCCACTGAGACTTTGGGGGAACAGCTTTGTTTCCAGTGCGATGCAGTTCCTAACAAAGCTGCCTTGGCACTGTGCGTCCAAGCAGCAGCCAAGTGATTAGAAATAACCCCACAACACTAAGAAGGAAAATGGATGGGGTGATGCACAAGGTCACACCGATTGCCAAGCTTCAGGGACAGCACTCATACATGCTCACATAGAACGCAGAGGAAAAAAAGAAGATAGATCACTAGCTTCATCTAAGAGCTGGCTGAAAAACACGGATTTCCACAAATCAGAAGCTCTCCGGACCCTGCAGCTGCTCAGTGAAATTAATGCTACTATCAGCTTTGATGTCAATAGTGGCAGAGAAATTAGGAAAGCAATTTCCAGTGTAGCTGTAGGTAGTTCCCAGCATCCCTGACTCCAAGGACAGACTCACCAGATTGGTTTGGGATTGTAGAGACCTTAAAGACAATCTAGTTCCAACCTCCTTGCCATGACCAGGGACACCTCCCACCAGGCCAGACTGTCCAGGCTCCTGTCTCCCCCAGGGATGGGACCTCCACAGCTTCTCTGGATAGCCCGTGCCAGTGCCTCACCACACTTTACAGTAAAGAACTTCTTCCCATTGTCTGATATATATCTCCCTTCTTTTTGTTCAAAGCCATTTCACCTTGTCCTACCACTACACTCCCTGGAAGAGAGTCTCTCCTGATCTTTCCTGTGGTCAGGAAAGACTTAAAGAGAGAACAAGTCAGAAGGATCGTGAGGCCCCGCTTTCACGGTCTGTATTTGTACTGAAAATCAAGATCAAGCGAGCTTTTGCCCTTCTGCTCCACAGGAGGTCATTAAAGTCATTAAAAAAGGACCTGAATACGTTCCTCCAGAAAATAAAGCCACATATTCATTTTGTTAATATCCCAACAGACCTAAATTTCACACAGAAAGCAGATTACAACATGCACTTAGATCCAGCTGTGCACTGTCTGATGTAGCAGTCTGATGAAAACATCTATTAATTTTAAAGGCTTATATGATAATGACCACAAGAGATATTGTTAGAATTTGGATTTGTAACTCTCATTTTTTTCCCCACAATTTACAAGAGTAATGCTAGATCCTTAGCTAATTGTTTCTGCATACGCAGATCCATCCCTTTAACCAGCTCCAGGGTGAAAATGCACCAAGCTTCTACTCAAAGCAAGGAATAGAAGGCAGAACTCAGAACAAAATCCTTGTGAAACAAGGTGAGGGTCTCCTGCAGTCTTTCTGTAGAGACGCATTCCTCTTGGCTTGGGTGCTAATGCTGTGCCATAGCTTGGGAAATAAGCTGAAGTGATAGCTAGCCAAGTCTGACTGGCCAATTAAAATTGGCATGAAGTCAGCCTGCCTTAGGCATTTGGCTGACCTGCTTAAACTGCGGCACACGTGTGCTGGCACATGTAGTTTAAATGTGTGCCAAGCCAACAATGCGCTTGTTCTCTCTTTAAGTGATGAGTATGCATCTGTCAGATCTAAGTGGAGTAGTGATATGTACAAAGCAGCTACGAAACCTCACATCTTATTTTTCCACCATGTAATCTGCAGAAACCTGTTTGCCCAGCTACCTCCATTTGCCTAGTCTGCTTTTCCTCCTCCTTCCAATCAAGTTGATGCTTTATTTTGCAGCAGTTTCCATCTTCCGTATTCCTTCACCTCACATTCCACTAAAATATGTTTGGAACTTTAGGAATTGGTTTTCAGTGCTGCTCAGATTTCATTCCAGAACACCACATGGTATCTCTCAAGTTCCAATAAAAGATATTGTTCATGGTATTTCAAACTAGTTTTGAAACTGTGCTTAGAAATTCAACAACCAGAATACTTAGTATTTAGTCCTTGAGATTTGAAAAAGCTTATTTTTTATAAAGAAAAAAGACAGCAGTAGTCCCATTACATGGAGCACAGGAACTAGAGACTAAAAAGCACTAGAAATCAAATGAAATACATACTTGTGATTTTTTAATTTGAATTATTTTTCTGCCTATGCACCTCTCCCTACTGCCTCACCCAAGACTTGGGATTTGAGCACTTCAAATGTTTTCATTTTTAGCTACATGCTTTGGTTCATTTCAGGCCAGCTACTCTCCATTACCAACCACTACATCGCAGTTACATTAGGACCTGCATTCACCTGTATGATGCATTGTTTAGGCCCTTTTGAAGGGAAGTCTACCTTGCACATTCAAAACCCAGTTCCCTTGCTCTCTCATAGAAGAGGGCACTCTTTCCTCTCACTAATCCAACTTAATCCTAGTGCCTATTCAGGGCTTTGCTGAAATGCACACAGGCTCTTCAAGGAGACATAAAGGCAAAGCAGCATGTCAAGTTGTTTGACTTGCCAGACATGACTTAGCTGAATGAGTCTGGCTCAGAAACACTAAAGCCAACCTTTTTTTTTGTGTGAACTGTATCAATAAAAACACTCATAAAGCACTGTTCTTCCTTAATATCTTGCATGCTAATAGGTTCAGCTTGAAAAGAGCCACCAATTTGCATGGAAAGAGCCTACTAACTCTTGACAAGATTAAAAACCTGTAGCATAATGTTACACTGAGAGTTGTCCTACTTCCGAGGATATAAGCCTGATCAGTGCTTGCTTGGGCATTTCTGAACTGCATCTTTTCCGGGGATGACATAACACACGATGACATAATCCCCACAAATACTTCTACAACCATCCAAAACAACCAGCCAGGCTTCCTGCAGCTCTTCACTCTTCCCCATTTTTAGCATAGTCATTTTGTGCTGTGAACCAACACACAATCTTCCCCGATCAGGTGCAGCAGCATACAGCCTTTGAGTTTAAATCATTAGAACTTGAACACTTGGTTCCCATTGTTGTGGTTTAAATCAGTAGGCGGCTAAGCACCACACAGCCATTCACTTAGTCCCCCAGCCCTCAAGTAAAATGGGGGAGAAATTCAGAAAAAAATTGTAAAACTCATACAAGTTGAGATAAAGGTTATTAAATAAGACAGAAAATGAAGAGAAATAATTGTGATTATATCTCATAAAATATGTATTTCTTTTAAACAGAATAAGCAATGCACAACACAATCACTCACCACCCACTGAGTAATGCCCAGTCAGTCCCTGAGCAGAAACAGCCCACCCAGCCAACTTCCCAGTTTTACAGTTTTGCATGATGTTATACGAGAAGGCTGCAGAGTGACGTTATTGCAGCCTGCCAGTACCTGAAGGGAGCCTACAAACAGGAGGGGAGTCAACTCTTTACAAGGGTAGATAACAGCAGCACAAGGGGAAATGGTTTTAAGTTGAGTAGAGAAGATTTAGGTTGGATGTCAGGGGGAAGTTCTTTACAGAGAGAGTGGTGAGGTGCTGGAACAGGCTGCCCAGAGAGGCTGTGGATGCCCCGTCCCTGGAGGTGGGTAAGGCCAGGTTGGATGGGGCCCTGGGCAGCCTGGTCTAGTATTAAATGTGAGGTTGGTGGCCCCGCATGTGGTGGGGGGGAAGGGGTGGACCTTGATGATCCTTGAGGTCCCTTTCAACCCAAGCCATTCTCTGATCCTATGAGACAGAACATCCCTTAAGCCAGTTTGAGACATCTGTCCTGGTTCTGTCTCTTCCCAGCTCCTTGTGCAGCTGTTGGTTCCATACAGCACTGCTCAGCAAGACCTAAAACATTGGTGTATTATCAACACTGCTTTTCTCCTATAGCCAAAACATAGCATCATACTAGACACAATGAAGAAAATAGACTCTGTTCCAACTAAAACCAGGACACCCATTTACCTGGTTATTGTACACTGGCTTCCCTAGTCCTGCTGGCTCTATTGAGTAACTGGAATCAAATGAGCTAACTAAAGAGCAGCAAATAAAGCTGCTCATACATCCCGCCAGGCCATTTGACACCAATGTGCTTGTGACACTAAATAAACATTACCACACATCCTGCCATAGCTAGCACTCCCTCTCCACACATTAGGGAATCACAGAATTACCAAGGTTGGAAAAGACCTCCAAGATCATCTAGTCCAACCATCCATATATCACACATCCACATATCATCCATACAAACCATGTCCCTCAGTACGGCATCTAAATGCTTCTTGAACACCTTCAGGGCTGGTGACATCACCACCTCCCTAGGGAGTCTGTTCCAGTGCCTAACCACTCTTTCAGAGATTTCAGAGAAGACATTTTTCCCTAGCATTCAACCTGAATTTCCCTGAGACAACCCAATTCCCTCTAGCTAGTTACATGGTAGAAGACAATTATTACCATCTTGCTATACCCTCCCTTCAGGAAGTCATAGAAAGCAATAATGTCTCCCTTGAAACTCCTCTTCTCCAGACTAAACAACCCCCAGTTCCCTCAGCCACTCCCCATAAGACTTGTGCTCCAGATTCCTCACAGCTTCACTGCCCTTTCCTGGACACATTCCAGGGCCTCAACGTCTTTCTTGTAGTGAGGGGCACAAAACTGAACACAGCACTCGAGGTGCAGCCTCACAGAACTGAGTACAGTTCTGAGGGACAATCACCTTCCTGCTCCTGTTGACCACACTATTGCTGCTACAAGCCAGGATGCCATTGGCCTTCCTGGTCACCTGGGCACACTGCTGGCTCATGTTCAGCCAAGTATCAACCAATGAACCTGCAGATTTAACACAATGATCAAGTACAAGATTCAGCAGTCTCTAATCTGGTCATCTTTACAGTTTGAAGTCAGAAGGATACCACCTTCAATGGCTTCCCTCCCCCTCCTCCATCCCCCATCCCTTTTTTGGGTTTTACTATCACTTCAACAAAAGCATTCTATCATCATTCAGTCTACCTTCACCATCCTCACAGTATAAGGTACACCTCCATTCTGGGTCATGTTTCATGCACTGCATACTAAGGTGATAAGGTAACAAAATTCAGTGTCCACAAAATAATACTTTTCTCTTTAAGAGGAGAGACAACTCAGCTGTAAATAATATTCAAGGCATGTAGGCAATTTTCACTTCTGACTGAACTTGTGCTTCTTCCTCCAAGTTTCATGTTGCTCATAAATAAGGGTACGTATCACTTGACATGAATTGATCAGGTGAGAAAATAACAGCTGAAGGACTGGCCAATGCAACACTTATTCCATACACTCTTTTACATGGAAGTTGGGAAGAAAAATGGAGAGCGAGGATAAATTGAGTTACTTCTCCCCAGCCCTGTCGTTAAAGCAAGTTTCACAATTACAACTCTTCTGCAGTTGCTTGCTCTGAGCCCGTTCCAAAGACTGTCATTTCTTTTCCTGAGAAGAGACAAGTAGCCTACCTGATCTGTCTCCTCCATTTGTTTCCATAAGAGAAATAAAGAATGATTGCCATTATTAAAAGTAGATGGAAAAGTAAAGGGACAAAGAATGTTAGTTATGATTTCACCTAGTTTCTATTTATTTGGCATGTCTATTTTTGTTAAACTAGTGTCTAAACAACTGAGAAAAAAAGAAACAGAACACCTTTTCTTAGAAAAAGAGAGGCTGTTATTCATCTTTATTAAAGGATCCTATGCCTCACAGAGAATAAAGTGTTGCATGGCCCTGTGATTTTAAAGCTCCACTGCAACTGACAGGATGAAGAAAGGCATAGCTTTCCTCTGATGCCCACAGCCTTCTCTCAGCCCCCTTCAACCAAGCAATGAGCATCACCTGATTTACACACCCAATGTCTAGGACTAGCCACTCTATTATAAGTTATTTTGTACTGTTATTACAGAAAAAGAAAACACTGACATACTTTTTATTTCATACACTTGGAAAATAAGACAAATAACAGCAGACATTGACCATATACCTTATTTCATCACAAGCCTGACCAAGTCAGCATAGAAATGGTGGACAGACAATCCTTGTAAGCTTGATGATACAGTAGAATTGTAGGGACATATTAATATGTTACATGCCTTTGGAGCCTGAAATTATACTCTCAATTTTCCTATTGAAGTGCTGGATGCAGTTCTCTTGTTTTACAAATACAGAGGTTTTCATTTGAAGTTACTCTTTAACAAGGAAATATTATCTTGAAGCACACTTCTGAAGCCAACTGTCCCCTATTAGAGTATTCTTTTAATCTGTTAGCATTATACACATGGAAAGAAAACAAGCTTCTTTCTGACCTGTACCACCTTCACCAAACTAAGATTAGCTTCCAACTTCATTCATAAGTGCTGTTTGAGAAGATGCCTGATTCCACTGAAAGCACATCAGGGGAAGAGCAGGCAAAGTGATAAATTAAAAAAAAAAAAAAACAAAAACTTGTTCTCCTTCCTCCTCTTTTGAGAAGTAATTTACTACACAGCTAGTAAGTAAATTTGAGATAAAAAGTGTTCACACACCTTCAGTCCCATCCCTATCCTACAACAGCTGCACATTTTCTTCCTCCAGCCTGCCACATTCTAGCTGCACTTTAGATCTATGCAGCTGTGTACCTATTGTGGGTGCAACCTCAGTGAAACTGATAGAAGTAGAGGATCACTGCAGTATCTGAACAAAAAGGCACTGTCATCATCATCACATCCCCACCCCCTCATCCTACTGCAAAAGGTCTGCTCGCTAAGACAACAGCCCCCTCCACAACCTAGATTGCAATAACCACATAAGAGTACGGTAGCTCCCTTGAACAAACATGGCATATTTTCCCCCCCAATAAAAAACATCTCTCTGATTTATTCCCATCAGGATTATTGATGTTGGAAACACCACTTCAGTGTTTAAATACATCTAGTTCCGAGACTCAAGGTATCAACAGTTTAGCCTGGTTTCTATGGAACATTGAACTGAATTTGGGAAAGCAATCCATGAAGGAGTTTCAGCTTTCCCACTTAACTACCTGAAACAGTTACAGTTTCAGGCAGAAACCAGCACTTATGCCAGAAGTTCCATTCTTGGCTACATTACTCTCCTTCTGTAACAGCCTCCTGGCTAGGGTACTTGACTGAAGTGATGGAAAGGCATCCCAGGGCCTTTTTCAACCTATAAGGAAGCAGACACCCCATGTTGCTCCAGTAGACTGGAAACATACCCACACCATGAGGTTAGGGTCCTTGGTTATAAGACATTTCCTCTCACTCCAAGGACTGATGAAGCTCAAGTTTCAGGACAAGCCTTTGACCTCTGTGTTAGGCATATCATATTTCTGGTGAAGTCAACATCTTCCCCAACACAACTGCTGTGTAACTATCTGAAGGTAATCTGAGCTCCAAATTATACAGATTAAATACTCTGGGCTGTAGTTGGAAGCTGCTTGGCATTCCGCACAAGATTTGAGCTGATGAGCCAGAAATACCCAGCACATCCCCTTTACAGGTAACACAATCACGTACCCTTCATATTCTCCCAGAGGTGGGCACAAGATAGCAGTTGGTGCCAAATTAAAGAGCCATAAGACAACAGGAATGAGCTTGCTGCAGCTCCAGAGAGAAACAACAGCTGGAGTTCTTTGTATTCCAAGCCCAGCTAAGAGACCTAAGCACTCTACAGTCAAACTCTAAGATTAAGACTGATCCCTAAAAACCAGAGCCATTCAACACAGAAGGAAAGAGTGGCAGTGACTGCTGTAAAAATATTTGTATGAAGTTAAAAAAGCTTCTTGCAAGCCTTCACACCAGAGGAATACTGCCTGCATGGCCTGACAAACTCAGCATGTCAGATAGTTACTCCACTGATAAGCTGACAGACTCTTTGAGGTGAGTTTTAAGCTTAAAGGCTCACTAGCAAGTGTATATAGCTATTTGGCATTCTTCTGTGAACCAACACCCAAGATGACTTTCCCCAGTTCATCCTAGGTGACCAGAGATCCTTAATGGAAGAACAGTTGTATCTGTCTCATAGATGCTGTATGGCAAATGCCAAATCTGAACAGCTTGCCCATTCTCTCCAAGCTCATTAAAGTTGAAGGAATAAATCTACTATAGATCTAGAGAAAAGGCTCCTCAATTACTCGGGAATAGATTTGCAAAGTTACTTCAACACCTAAAAACACATTTCAGTACATAATGAACTATCTCCAGCTAAAACCAAAAAGCATCCAGCAAGAAATACATTTGGACACTTCCATGATCCAACTGGGCAAACCCTTATACCTTAAGTTCCCTGGAGTTACAATGCCAGATCTTTGCCCAGCAATCAGAGTATCTTAAATACATTTTTTTGACTAATTGCAGATCAAGATTTTACTGCAGAGTTCTTTCCTCACTGAAAAAAAGTAGCTGCTAGAAAATAAAGGAATACTACAGTCAGATTAATGGCTGCTTCCTCCATCACGATGGAGCTTTCTCCATCAGGAGAGTGGTAATCACACAAACAGGAACTAAGTTAATTTTGCTTGATGCAGTAAAATAAGAAGCCACGTAAAAAAAATCTCAAGAAATAACTTCCAAAGGATCTGAAAGCTTTCTTCAGAATTTGCTACCACTGCATTTTAAGTTCCACTCAAATACTACCAATTACAAACATAAGCTTTCAGCCATCTCAACACCACTTTGAGATAATCTCTTCAGGGCTCAAGATGAACCTTTTTTAATCACTGTCCTCAGATTCTCTGTCAGATTAGGACAAAGAAAATAAAAAAAATTCAGTTACAGCATTACAACTGAAATCCAGCAAGACCCCCATCCAAACAGATGTTTAAGGAGCTTGCTTTCTAATCTTTTTTTGCCTCTGCTTTTAAGCAGCCTTCTGAACTGGGGTGGTTTGGGCTGGTCCAGTTGTTCCTATCTGTCTTTTGGAAAAAGAATATTCTTTTGACTGTTGGCTTTCATTCAGTATAGCTGTGGGTGACAAATGCTCCAGTATTATCTGTTGAATGACAGTAGGACTGAAGATATTGATTGCACTTAAGAATCATAGAAAGAAAACATTTCTAGCTTTGAAGGTGTGCTAGAAATACTGCTCTGTGAGGCACCAGGAAACTTAATATGAATAAAGAACCCCTATGGTGGCATTAAGAGTGATCTTAATGTTCATCAGGACACACTATGTACAAAGCAAGCAATAATACTTCAAACTATGAAAGGGGAATTACTGAACAAGTACATCCTAGCACATGAATATAATGTAAGAGTGCCTTGCACAGTTGCAGTCAGTATAGCAGGATCATTCAACCATTCCTCTTCACCAGAGAATTTCTCCCCAAACATTACCTTAAAGGAGCAGCCAGTGTGTGTGGCAAACATGTAGTTACTTTAAAAGGCTACAGCATGGACTCAACCCAGTGAATTCAAATGCAGGCAGCGATAGGGAGAGGTCATAGAAAGCATGGTGCAAGTACACTTGGGCTGTCAGATGCCTGCAAGCAGCAGGAAAGCACAATGAGGTTTCTCTCTGCTTTTCCCACTTGCCTGACCAGCAAAACTAAAATGTTTCTCCTCATAACTATGTCTCAGGTCCTCACCTCAAGTCTTTTACCTAAGAGAGCACCAACATATAACAGCTGCACATCAGCTAGTCAGAAACTAATTCAGTGCTTCTTTTTGCTTTACTTGTGTTGCTAGGACAGGAATAGCCAATTGTTAGAGAAGCGGCAGGTTTTTTGTAACAGGAAATAGCCTCCAGAAATAGGCGCTTGGGTAAGGTGTAATTACAGATATCACTACTCATCCCCAAGGGAAAGTGCAATGGAGAATTTGGGATGCTGCAAGCTGACTCTGGCTGGCACTTGACTGACTGGTTTGCCCCCAGAATATTTCTCCTAAAACAGCTTATTTACTTACAAACAGGCAGCAACCTTTCCAGGCTATAAAAGTATCTACATTCTTTTCCTTAATTATCCTTCCCAGGTCAGATTTTATGAAGTTCACATTAGCATTAGACTACAGAGATGTCATTTTTTCCATGAGCTCCCACATCTGGCTCCCGCACAATTTGTTCTATGATGATTCCACGCAGGGAAAAGCACTGCAAACACCTTTAAACTCTGGTTTTCAAATTCTCCACCAGAGCACACAGTCCTTCAAAGCACAAAACAAGGCAACACCTCTCACTTTGAAGGCACACACACACCTGTAGAGACTCATTAAATACAGCTTTACAGAAGCTACGAGCTCCAGACCCCGCACACAGCCAACAAACACCTCTCAGCTCAGCCGCAACAGAAGCACCCTGCCCTCCCCACCTGACCTTAGGTAAGTACTAACGCTCAACGCCTCCCGCACCCGCAGACCCCCCGTCCCACCCTCCCTCCCACTTTCTAAGAGCAGCAGGGCTCCCCCTTACCCTCCCATCGCCCGCGCCCAGCGGCCGCTCACCCACCTCGCTCATCTCGCCCGGCAGCCCCGCACGCACACACCCGCCCGCGCCCCTAAACGGCAGCACCCGCCCGGCACCGCACACCCGCCGCCCCGCGCAGCCCTTTAAGAAGCGGCACCCCGCGCCCGGCCCGCCCAGCCGCAGCCAATGAGTGCCTTCGGCCGCGCCGAGCCCCCGCACCCCTCATCCGAGGAGCCGCGGCTCCCCCTGGCGGGCGGTTGCGGAGCTACGGGCAAAAGGGGGAAAATGGCGGAGGGCGGAGAACGCGCTGAGAGGGAGTTGAACGTGGACGCTCGTCCGCGGCAAACGGGGGATCTGCGTCCCTTTGCCTCATCCTGTGGTCGCGCATTTGGGAGGCAGGTCTTTCAGCCCAGGGTCTGAGAGTGGATTTCTCCACCCATTTCTGCCACCTTTCAGGTGTGTGCTGGAGGTGCTGAAAATGGGATCCCGTGCTCAGTCCCAATGGGACACTGAAGTGTCATGGTCACTGTGTCACTCACCTAACTCCATCCCTGTGGCAGACTTCAGACAGTCACAACATGGATCTTGCTGCCTTTTCTCTTAAAACATACAGTGTTTCTTTGTCAGGCAGCTTTCCTGGAGGGATGGAAAAGAGTGTTCTCTGTCATTTGCTTGACAAAAATGAAAAGATAATAAAACAAAAACTTTGGAAATTATGCAGTTATCCTCCAGCATCCATCTTCTGATGTAGCACAATGCCTATATTTGGCAATACACGTTCAGATGCTCTGACTCATGTATCTGTGAAGAAATATAGATTCAATTTGCTTCGAGAATGCATTTAACTCCCTCAAATTTCTCTTAAATGGATTTATTAAAAAAAAAAAAAAAAAGTTAAAGTAGCACTTCGAAGAGCCCAAGAAGATTGTCAGCCTTTCCACAGCCTGCCAACAGCTTCTGTGTCAAAATCCACATCCAGGGCTCATCTGGATGGAGGCAGTGGAAGAGATTTTGCAATGCCGTTATGGAAGGCCCCTTTGCCTTGCCTCACTGCAACCTTCCAGAACTCAAGGGAAACCTACAGGCAGGAGGGGGAGTGACATTTTACTGAGGTAGATAGTCATAGGATGAGGGGGAGTGTCTTTAAACTAAAAGAAGGGAGATTTAGGCTAGATGTTAGGAAGAAATCCTTTCCTTGGAGGCAGTGATGCGCTGGCACAGCTGCCCAGAGAAGCTGTGGTGCCCCGTGCCTGGAAGTGCTCAAGGCCAGGTTGGATGGGGCCCTGGGCAGCCTGAGCTGGTGCGTGGAACTGGGTGGGCTTTGAGGTCCCCTTCAACCTAAGCCATTCTATGATTCTATGATTTACAACTAAGGATCAAAATGTTGCAGGATTTTTTAATTTTTTAATTATTATTATTATTTTTTTTTATTATAGGTTTTTCCTGTTATTTTCTATAGCAAATGAGGGGAAAGACCCTATTTTAAAATACTGTCTTCACCTCCCCTGGCATCTGGCATTTTACAGAACTCACGTAAATTATCCCAGGTCTTGTTGTGAGCATACCAAGTGGCCAATAAACAAGGTGGGAGTTTATTGCATAAATAGCAGCTTGTTCTGCTGCTTCAGAAGTGTCACTATGGTGTGAGTATCCAGAGTAAAAATGGTGAAGCCCCTAAAGCAGCTTTGAGTTATGTGACAACATTTTCCAAGAAAGGCAGTCATTGGTGCATTGCATTAGTATCTATATTCTGACAAGAATACCATTGGTATTCTTGTGTGCTCAAGGGGTTATTTCTGACCAGCGGGCTCACAAACACACAGTAGGTGACAGAGACAGCTAAAAGAAAACATTTTCAGCTTCCACTGACATTGCTAAGAGCCCTGCTGGTTGCAGGAGAATAAGGCTGGATCTGAAATTCTCTTGCTGCTTACCTCGGTGGGGAAACAAACATCCTGGGAGTGTGGCACAGTCTCTGCTTGTATCATGCCCAAACAGGATCAGCTACCTTTCCTTCTGTATATTTGCTCATTCAGTCCTGTGAGAGCCCAGCAAAGAGCAGTACGACAGTGAGGTGGGCCATACTTATACACCAGCACATGTCCTCCCCAGGTATGGCCACTGCCAGCAGCAGTTGCCAGTTAGCCGTCTGGGTGGCAAGCAGTACATGCTTATTTTGTAACTGCATGAAGAACGTGTGCTGGTGAGGTATGACATAACAATGGATTTCTGTCTGAGAGCTGGTCTCTCTCATCATCAAAATATATGTGTCGTATCCAAGCAGAAAATCTCACTGCTGTAATTCAGGCTGTACTCCACAGTGCACACAGAAGCATGTGAACAGAGAAGGCTCTTTGCACTAGACTCGGTGGGGGAACATAAAATGTTTTTATTTTCTGGCCTGCCTTGAGGAGTTCATAGCCTCCAAGAGAGACCCTCTGCAGAGCACACTGAGCTGCACCCAAGGAAGCCCAGAGGCACAATGGGCCTCAGTACCCAGACAGTGGAGGATGTCCCGCAGTCCCAGTTCAAGACCTGGGAGCAGGGGCAATGAGAGCTAGTATTTTGAGGAATTAGCTGCTGATATTAGCTAGAAGAGACACAGTTCATAGAATCAGAGTATCTTGAGTTGGAAGCAAATCGCAAGGATCATTGAGTCCAACCACACAGAACCACCCAAAATTTACACCCTGTGTCTGAGAGCACTGTCCCAACGCTCTGTGAACTCCATCACTGGTGGCCGTGCCCACAGCCCCGTGCATCCCGTTCCCCGCCCACAGCCCTGTGGTGCAGCCCCTTTCCCTGACCCCCAGCTGCCCTCCCCTGACAGCTCCATGCCGTTCCCTCAGCTCGTCTGCTCTGGGCTGAGCACAGCGAGGGGCCTCAGCTGATCCTTACATACCTTGCCCCCACACCCTTCCCCATCTTCATGGTAGAAAACACGGAGGAGAATGGAAGTCCCTCGCTTCTCGGGGTGCTGTGTTAAATGGCAGTTCCTAACCAGGTGCTGAGTTTATTTTCTCCAAATATGGCATTCTTCTAGAGCAATGATGCTGATGGTGATGGCAGTGCCCTGCATGCAGTATCCCCTTTACTTGCGTGTACTCCAGCATGCAGTTGCAGTACTAGCTGCACAAGATGCTATTAGCAGGTTCTTGGTGAGCAGAGGACTCCCTTCTCCCAGCTGACAGACCAAGCTTTCTTCACCGCCTTCCAGATTTGTTTATCATACCCTGGAGAAAATTTCCACAGACAGTTAAAGCAACCCAGAGATAAACGAAGGGTTGAAATGCTACATGCCTCACCTTGTTTTTAGTGTGGATCTTCTGAACTTCATAGCCCTTGAGCCTACACACACAGACACACAGATCCGTCCTAATCCTGGGTGCGGACTGAGTTCTGACATGATAATATATGAGCCAGCTTAGTTTAACGTTCCTTGTGTTCTGGCAATGCAGTAGCAAGCTGAACGTCTCAGGAGGAGCTTTGAATAAAGATACCTCTAGTATTCCTGTTCTGTCATTTATCTTATGTGATGGCACCAGGTTTTGATTTTGAGGTACCCCTTAGCTGAAAGTCTTTCCAGCCTCTGGTAATACTTTACCTTAAAGGTACACCACAGCTAAGTTTTTATTTAAGTGAACAGCTAAGCAGTGACACTTCTAAATAGAGAAAATGTTCTAAGCTATTCTATTTTCAAGAGTTGTTATATTCTGAAAATTGACTATTAAAACACCACCTTCTTGTTCATCATGTCTGCACTTGCTATGCATTCAATCTTGTCTGCTGGCATATGACTACAATTTCACTGCTTCTTACTCCCACTTACCTGAAAGAATTAACATGGAGAAGAGCATCTGAGCTGGCTTCTGAAGCAGAAGTGCTCACATACTTCCAAGGAGTTTCACCTGTGCAAGAAGACCAATAGCAGCTCTTCCCCACTAGTGTGATCAAAGCCTAATTGAAGATTCATATGTTGCAAATGCATGACAAAAAGCTAATTGTACTCTCAGTCTTGATCACTAGCGGTAACAGTAATTGCAAAGTCTTGCTTCACTTTAAAACCCCACCATTGGAAGTGTGTAGGAAATTGGGTGGTTTTATTAAAGTATGGCTAGCTGCAGGATTGTTCTAGAAGACACAGAAACAGAAAGTGCAAGGAAAGGTAACTTCTTAGGCTGACATATTTTCACTCAAAATTTGATCCAAATCAAATCAAACCCCCCCAAAAAATGAAAATGAACATATGACTGTGCCTTGAAAGGTGTTCTATATTCCACTGGTGCCAGAATAGATTTGCATTTTGATTCTGACTGCAGAAATTGAAGTTTCCAAGAACTTGAGATCAGTACACTGATGTGAAGCCTGTGCCTCTTTTTTACTCTTTGAATTTCTAAAGAGATAGAACAGTTTTACACACACTTTTTGAAAAAGAAGCTTGTGTTGCAACTGAAATGAAGGATGCTGATTTCAAATTGGAAGGTTTTGTTTCAGAAAGATGTGTATATTTGAATATGGAAAATGGAATGGGATCTAGAACATGACCTTCATTACAGAGAACATGCTGTAATTATAGGCTTTGGTCTTCTTGATAGCAATAGATCTAACAAGCATAGATCTGCACTCTGTGACTGGCCACTCATACATATCAGCTAATTTGCCCAACTAAATAATTGAAAAAGTAGGGAAAAAAAGCAGTTTCCACAGCCTTAAGTCCCACTAGTATGTATTTTTACCTTGTAATTAAGAAGCTAATGGCTGTGTGTATTTCAGGGACAAAGCACCTCTGAAAATCTGTGCCCTAAAGCCTGTGTTACAGTCTAATTTGTGTTCCCATACAAGAGCTAGGAGCCAGTGGTTTCAAAAAAACCTTACCATGATCCATGTCACAAAAATATATGAAGTATTGTTTTGAAAATTTGAGACTTTTATCCAGAGATCTGCATGATATGACTTACTCTACAGTGTGAGTGATCTTCTATCCTAAAAAACAAAGTACCATTAAAACAGACATTAAAAAAAAATACCCAAATGTAAGTGGGAATTTTTCAGTCAAGCCAAAGAATTTTGAGGGATGTAATTCATAGACGTGTCCTGAGCTTTGGTGCAAAGAAAGCTTGTCTCAGCATAAGTTAAATTCTCTAAATGTTTCAAAGCCCAAGGAGTGCTTGTGGGTTTTGACTTTTTGATTGGCTTTTGATTTGCAGAGAGGATATGAAAATGTGTAGTACTCAGGTATTATTTGGCACTTAACCACAGCAGTTAACTTTTTAATTAAATGGTAAAAAGACATATTAATTATCAGCTAACAATTTTCAATCTCTGTGCAGACAAAGGAATTAACGTGATTAAAAAGATCCGCAACAATTACAGCTTGCGGTGTGGAGAGAGAACGAAGTTTAAATGTACTCCTTCCTTCACTTCAGTGACTTTGGAGAAATTAAGGTTAAGGACAAACTCCATTCTCATTATCTTTTTGGTGCCCTTTAGATTAAACAAGCAAAGCAAAGAAAAAATCACATCCTCCCCCCAAAAATTCTCAGTGGTGTCTTACAGAAGTGAAGAATTTAATTCCAGTACAAGCCGAGATCATTTGGTGCTGCATACGTATATATGCACATATAGCACATATTCACATAGGTGTATATATATATATATGTACATGCATGTGTTTATACAGCATGTGTCAGGATTAAGATATCTAGGAGAGTTTCATTGGCTCTTGACTGTTGCACAGGAGCCAGATTTCAGGATCTTTTTCCTCTCTGTGTAATCCCTATGTCCTTATTCTGCTTAGACAATGGATCTAGAAGGCTACCAGCTTCAGAGAAGCTGAAGTACATTGCAAAGATAACATCACTGCTAGTACTTAATGCTGCTTGAAGCTCAGTGATCCCAGTCTTCTCTCCTACTTCAGGTGCATAAAGCTAGTTAGACCAAAAATGAAAGATATGGCTGTCAGAACCCTTCCTCTGTGCACCACCCAGCACTGTTATAGTGACTGCTGAATCTACTGGATTTCTTGCTGTCTGCAGAAGCATAGTGCTGAAGTTCAGAAGGATTTTTGTCCTGTTTGCTTTTCTTCTTTAGACAGAGCAAAGAAAAAAAACAACCTCTGATCTTTGTGCTGTAGCACTCCCAAGTTTTGTCAAACACTTTGCAGGAAATAGTAAAAAGTCGAGGCATCCAAACCCTTCCTTTCCATTTGCCCTAGAAACCTTTTAGTGTTGTACTGCCAGTAAATACAAGTAACATATTCCAGTAAAAGGAAGTTAAGGTCACCGTGTCAAGTGATATATAATTGGCAGCTGCCAGAATAAAGATTCCAATGTAAATGTATTCCAACTCTGATCTCACCTCATACAAATATACAGAGGTTCTTAATTTTTTCAGAAGGCAGTAGCCTGCCTCTGCTGTGCAGGATGGATGCAATTGAAGTGTGAATCAAGACTATGTAGTCATCTGTAGAGGGAAAAGCTTATTGATGTCCAAACTCACCAGAAAGGAAGGCCAATAAAAGGAAGAAGAATTTGTTCCCATTGCATCTTTATTGATATAACAACATTCTCCATAACATCTTTATTGATATATTTAGGACCAACACCTGAAGTTTTGAGGTTCTCAACCTCAGTTTTTGGGGCTTCCAACCCCTGTGTACCTGATTTAGAAATTGAGCAAGTTAAAATTAACATTATCTAAAAGGTTGGCTGGAGGTAGGAAGCTAGATTTGGACTTGATTAAGAATTCTCTCCTCGGCATATTTCCTACTCTCTGCTTATTCATGAAATGAGATCCATTCCACATATCAAGGTAAGAATATTTAGTTACCATTCAGAAACTGGGCTAGTCAAATAAAAAAGCAAGGTCAGCAGTTTTTGACTTCTGAGCTGTGAAGTATGACAGTAGACCAGATTGTGCTGGCTTCTAGAAATTTAGTAATGGGCATACTCAGAGATCCAAACCCAGGAATTTTAACATAGCCTGCTCTGTGCCACCTAGTTAAATCTCTCCTTACAGAAAAGATTAGCTTGCTGAGTATGAAGCATTGAAAGGAAAGATGACATAACCTATGAAAGAAGAAAGCAGCTATGTCTGTTTACTATGTAAAGATCTAACCTCATATGTAGATACAGCTAACTTGACTGAAACTAAAATAAAACTATTTGGGGATTTTGTTCATTTGTTTGTTGGTTGGTTGTTGTCACTGTTCGCTTAGAAATGGAGATGGCAATCAAAGCAACCACCAGCTGACTATTGGGAATGAATGCTTCTCATGAAAAGCATCTCACTTTTAAAAGTGAAGAAATGTTTAGATCTGCTTCCTTCATCTTTTTTCTATACAGCCTTTGTTACCAATAATAATGTGCAATTCAGCTGTTTCCTATGGGCTAATGGTGACATTTCAGTTGAATGGCTGATGACTTTTCTGAAGGCCTTGTCCACCTGCTATTCTTGCTAGAAAGTGCTCTCTCTGACCCAGTATCTCTAATTGAGGTGTTATTATTTAAAGGTTCTTGTAAAGGTCAGCATAACTCTAAAATAGATCCGTGAATACAAAAGATAAGTGGTTCTCTGTCTTGACTCACTACAGTGCTTTTTTATGCAGCACAGAGTTTTCCTCGGTGGCATTTCCAAAGCACAGTAAGAGGAACAAAATTAAGCTTGGAGCGGCTGCTCTCTCGAGTATCTCTATGTGAACTCTGAAATGACAACTTTCCCTGAAGGTATTTCAGGACACCAGTGGACACCTTGGTTTGCGTCCCAGAAGAGCATCTATGTTTTTCTCCTCCTCCTCTAAATTTCTAGTTAGCTGGGGGAAAAGAAGGTACCCACTATTATGCTTTGCCATTGTGCATATCCCCTTAGGTAGAAACTGGTACAGTAACTCCTCCTTAAAAAGATGACAAGCTTCTACGGATGGCAATGGGAGAGAGTATGAACAAAGCCAGCCTGTGGGACCTCCATTTTCAGCTTTGTGGACTGGCTAACTAGCAGGGTGCAGCTTCTACACATTTTGTTTCTTATCCTCCCTCTTTAAAATGCAAGGTAGGTCACATGTAGCTTGTTCAAGACTTGCTGCTGCACAGAAATTAAAAATAGCTGCCTCGTGTTACTTAGTACTAGTAAAAAGCACCCTGAGATTTAATGCATTCTTTTGTAGTTGGTCCCTGTGCAGCTCTAGTGCAATGAAGCTTAGAAAGATCTGGCATTTACCTGGGGACGCTATGATTTGACTAAAATAAAATTATAGTGTCTGGTCATCCCCAAACAACCAGAAAAAATGATGCTTTAAGACAATTTGAATCAGTTTGGTAGACTTTGCAGGGTGAAAGAGTGCTGGCTATGGCCCATGAAGACTAGCTCTGATCCCAGCTGTAAAATTCAATAATAGTGCTGTGTTTACATTCTTTTCAGGCATTTTGTTTCTATGAATAATTAGTAGGTTCATTTATATAAATTACCAGAAGGAGCTTGTGAAGGTCAGTGGAATCTAAACTCAGGATCTCTTAAATATTTAGTTTATCATCTCTGTATTTAAAGCTTCAGAAGCTGAAACTTTAATGATGTTATGCAACCGTAAGCAATGAGATCACCTGATACTGAGGAAGGGCATAAAATAACATCCCTCTTCTCTAGGAAAGGCCAAAAACTTGCTAACTGCTTTTACAGAGGGCATTACCATTTTGATGAGCGTGAATCTACCTTGCTTTTTCCTTCAAAGGGATTCATGGATGTCTCTCTCAAAGGTGTTCCCCTAGAGGCCACAGCACTTTTTGGGTTTTAACATATGCCCAAGACTCTGAGAGGCAGAAAACCTTCAAATCCAGGCCCCAAGTGCAAGGCCTCATACTGAGCATATCTTAGTTGGTGGGAAAACCTGCCAGTCCTGTTAAGCTTGTAGGTTGACTCAGTGTCTTTAATGAACCCTGAAGCCTCACCTCTTAATGGGGTTTCTTGTTCATTCTTGAGAGCTCAGCTTGGTGAGACACTGATCAGGACAAGGCGTGAGAAGCAAGAGAAAGCATGTTTTATACATATCCCCAAGGTCGTGAGTGATACCCGCTAATATCTCATTCAGCAGGATGTTTAATTGCGTTCTTGGTTCTGCATCTGTAAACAGTTTGCTACTTATCTGCTTAGACCACATTTAAATCCTGTATTAAAAAGCAGTGATAAACACTCTTGTTATCCTATGCACCATATATCAGCAATATATGGGTTTCAGTTATGATTCATAGAACTAGAAAACTAGTTCTGCATGACCGACCCCAGGGAAAGTTGTTAGCAGAATACACCAGGATCTTGTCTCAGTCACTCCAGAGGATCTGTGGTCTTAGTGTGAGCAAAATGGTTTCAAATGAGTGAGGTTGGCTTGATTTACAACAGCAAAGACATGGGAGTCAGCTTCTGTCTCCTTTCCGCTGTTGAAATGTGTACCCCCCCCTTTCCCCCCTTTCCCTGTTCACCTTCTTCCTGCAGTCCTGAAAAGAGCGGGAAGTGTTTGGGGCTGTCACCAGAACCTTGGGCAGAATGTGCTTCTTGTTAGTTTCAATTAACATCATGAAAAAAAAAACAGAAACAAAAACAAAACAAAAAAAAGATGAGCAATTAAATAAATATCCCAAGTTGAGCCCATTTCCATATTAGGTATTTATTCCCCTTGCTCCATTTTAGACATTTCTAATTTAAAGAAGTGCACAATTGATGCCTAGAGAACAAAGTAACCATTATGTCCTTTTTGGTTTTGTATTATGAATTGTCTTGGCCATAAAGTGCATTCAGAAATATACCTGACTGATGAGAGCGGCTGTGATCTGTGCACTGAGATGCCAGTTCTAACCCAGGAGGAAGAATCTTGAATTGAGCTGATGAAATTGAAAGCATGCTACTGGATTTATTACTGAAATTGTTGATTATGCTAATTCACAGTTTTGTAAGATCTCTAAGCAGTCATGAAGTCCTCTTTCTCCTTTACAGGATAAAAAAAAGCAACCCTCTGTTAGCAATTATATTCATTTGATAACTGTAGGAGAAGAAGAAAACGCAGCAAGAGGAGCAAACAGTGCATTGAACTCTTACCTATGCGGTCTCTGGCATAACATCAGCTCAGGCTCTAAAAGCTGAATGCTCTGCACTCTGCATCTATAGTAGGGAAAGTCGCGTAGCTGCAGCCCAGCACTTGCACGTAAATAGCTGCAATTATAGGCTATTTAGATGTTGTTTAGAACTGATGTAGTCAATGACCCATGAGCATGCCTGGGAGCAGCGCTCCCTTGGCAGACTGAACACAGGGCTTGGGAGGCGGCATGTGCTGTCACTCCCTGCCCGCTGTCACTTTGGCCAGTAAGCAGGCACAAAGGGCACAAAGGACGAAAGTGTCTGCGCAGCATATCTAAGCCAGCTGCAAAGTTATCCTTTAGGAGCAGAGTGACTTTAGTCACGTACCATCAGTAACCATAGCTCATGGCTCTTCTGTTTCCATTGTGCATCATCTTCATAATCACCCGCCTGACTTTGATTGTTTCTACCTCTGCCCTGTTAAAGGTGTTGAAATGAAGGAAACTAAGGCTTTGTAACCAATTAGCTATGAAGGTGCTCAGTGTAGCAAGAGAAGAAAGGAATCCTCCTTGAGTATGCTGAATGATTTTCCCAATATTCATTAGAAAGTCTTCATCAATTATTGTTGATTGGGTTCACTGCAATAATTGAAGAGCACCTGCAATGCAGGGCAAAATCTGTCAGCAGTTTGACTGTTGATGCTAAGGGGATACAGATGTCTGTCTCTGTTGTTCCTACGGTGCCATGTGGCTTTCGCAGTACTTCGCAGCCAGCTGGAGAACATGGGCACCCACTCCAAGGCATGGGACTCCCAGTTAAACACGTAACTCCGTGAGAGGTGACACCAAACCGAGGGCAGAGACAGAGAAAAGAAAATTCTGCAAATAAGGAGGGGGAGAAGACTTTTCTGGAGGGAAATAAATTGTTATTTGCAGTGGTACAGCTTACATATGGATCACCACAGGTGACATCACTGTGGCAACTGAGCAGGAGAGACTGCACTGGAGAGGTTTCCGACAGGAACAATTTTCTTCAGGCATCTGTTTAGAGTCATCATCATGGCATGACGGGAGTGAGTGGCTGTACTGACATGCACAGACTGCTCGGTGAGCACGGATTAATGCAGACAAATATCCTGATTCCATGAGCATGTGGCAGACTGTTTGTGCACAGTGTGAGACAGCGAGTAACTGCCCAGCTTCTCCATTTGGAGAAACCCATAAGGCTGATTTGGATACGGCCTTGGGCAGCCTGATCTAGAGCCTGATTTAGTGGTTGGCAGCCCTGCCCACAGCAAGGAGTTGGAAATGGATTATTTTTGAGGTCACTTCCTACCCAAGCCGTTCTATGATTCCAAGCAGGAGCTGCTGCTCCACCACCCTTTCAGTTCAGTTAGGCTAACCTCATGAAGACCGCTGGCTTCAGCAGTCGCACCCGGCTGAGAGGACACTGGAACTGAAGAGATCAACAGTACAGAGGATCTGGCACAAGGTCAGAGCAGCCACTGGGCCTTTCATGAGGAGAAGCTAATGAGATGGAGGCAGAGCAAATATAGATCTGGTTGGCTTCTCTAATTAAAACATCTCTGTATTGTTTTCCCTGGATTTTGGCATTCTTTCCCCAAAACAAAAACAGAGTGTTTTGCTGGAACATGATTTGAGAAAAGCACTTAATGTAATCTCTTATTTGGGAGAGTAATCATATCACAGTAGCAAATAAACAATATAAATATAATCTGTGTGACGTGAGTTCTGCTGTGAGAGCTAATGCCGAAAGCCTCTCTGAACTGAAAATGAATATTCTATTATATAGCCTTTGTGCCTGCAGGTATCCACTTTCATTTAAAAGAATATTAGTACTGATCTAGTGTAAATGATCAGTGGTTTCTTGGATCACATAAAGGCGCTGTTAGCAACCCACATCTCCCAAAGAACAGAGAGCAGGGGAGGGAGGGCTATGGGAAATCCCCAGTTCTGTTTGGAGTTGCAGACTGCCACAGTGCACAGCATTCCTATCACACTCAATCTTTACAACAGTGTGGCTAATTTTCCGTCATCACGAGGTTTGATGCAGACATGCTAGTGTGGGCCTGGCTTAGTTTCTCTTTCCATCAGTAACATTTTGTTTAATTTCCTCTTTATTGACAAGTTTTGTTTCCATGATGGGTTGGTATTCATAGAATGGCTTGGTTTGGAAGAGAGCTCAAAGCCAACACACCCCAACCCCTACCATGGGCAGGGCTGCCCCCCACCAGCTCAGACTGCCCAGGGTCCCATCCAACCTGGCCTTGAGTGCCTCCAGGGATGGGGCACCACAGCTTCTCTTTGCCAGTGCCTCATCGCCCTCTCAGTGAAATTACTGTGTTCTTTCTCTTAAGTGGTTACATGTAAATACCTTGTGTTTGAAGGGGCTAAGTATGTGGGAAGCCAGCTCAGACTCTTCTATGTTGAAAATATAGTTTTTTCCATCACCTTGGTGAGTTTAAGAGATGAGCGACTTCCTGTCATTTACTGTCAAGGTGAAAATCATCCCCTTAGTCACATCTTCACTTTTTCCCAATAGCAATTTAGAAAGGTCAGCTTAAATTTGCATAGTGTCCTCCTGACGTCCCAGTGAGTGGGATGACTGAAGTAGACAAGCGTCAATATGAGTGCGTGGGCAGGTCAAAGTGTGCAGGTAGAGGTTGTGTGCTTTATTGGATCAGCTGGCATTGCTGGAAATGTGAGACAAATTTTCTGACATGCAAGCCCTTCCTCAGGTCTGAAATAGAAGCAGCAATTTGCAAAGCTAAATACAAGCTGAGAACAAATGCTCAGATGTTAATTAGATATGTATCAATTAGCCCTTTGTTTAAAGAAAAGATATTCCATAATAGAAAAAAAAATAAGGATGGTAAAAAGAGAGGAAAGAGAGAGACAAAGGAAGTTTAAAAAGTTAAACAAAGCTACTTATCACACAGGGGGAAAACAGACAGCTAGTTCATAGCCTGGGGAACAAGAGTGGTTCATGGTGAGTAGGCGGAGAGATTAATCATGACAGTCACATCTACTGAGAGCATGCACCTCCGTATCAGGGGCTTTATGAATTCCTGGTCTCGGCCTGTTCTTTAGCAGAGGTTTTTTGGAGTCTGATCTGGTAAAGAGTACTAAGATGCAAAGGTGTTCCCGTATTGGCAGCTGGGGTTCTCTTCCAGTTACAGGCTGACCATATGGGACCATTCAGGAGCACATAGATTGCTTAATTTTATTTGTATAGCTACTATGAGGCCACTGGATTAATTTTACTATGTTTTGGAGAATACAGATGTGGGGTTTTGAGAAATTCTGGGAGGGAGAATTAGGGTGCGGGCCTACTTTGGATGGACAGGGGAATAAGATTCCTGCAACACTTCCAGGGGACCATGCTCTGGTTTCAGAGGAGCTTCTGCTGAGGAATCTTGTCGGAAGCTGTGTCCTTCCTGCCTCATGGAGGATACTTTTGAAGAAAGACATATTGAGGCTGTTTGACTGGTAAGCAATGAGTACCCTCCTCTGCCATTAGGAATGCCCACACACTAGATTGAAAGTGGTCTACTGTAGGTTAGTAACAGCTATACTACCAAGCAAATATCAAAAATAGCAATTCTATTCAATTTGATCAGTATGAAACCAAATGTTTAGCCAACACTGTGAGTACCCTTTGCTAAGAGCATATCTGTTGATTCTGCTCAGCCCACATGAGGTGCTTTTTTGTTAGAAAAAGAAAGCTTCACATGGAGTCAGTGTTATTTTTAGATGGCCTTCTCTTCAGGTAGCCTGAGTTCTCTCTGAAATATAAAACTGTATAGGCACAACTTTAGGAAACCTTCTTGTAGAATGAAGTACTGGATATCTCCAGTGTATTTTTTCCCACATACACATGTATGGAATTCCAATCAGAACACTATGTAAGAGAACATGGAACGGTTGTATATAATCAAACAGCACAGTCTGTAAGCAATAAAGAAAAAAATAAGATACTTCTAGATTACTAAAATGTCCCCCAAGTCATAATTATAAATCAACACGCAAGTGTACAAAAGATTGGTGTCTCCATAAACTGTCTGAAATTCAATATTTTTATCCTACTCTGTCTTCTGAAAGTGCCTGCATATTTTATTTTCCCTGAGTGCTAAAAATTGTCTCTATTTTATGCATTGTTTTTTGCAGAGCTCTATTTGCAAACATAACTAACAGCTAGTACTGGAGATGATATACAGGCTGTATAACATGCCTGAAGAAAACAAATCTGTAAGCATACAAATGCACCCCACTATAAATTTCAGGGACACTATAAGAATTTTAACCTGATGGTAATTCTGCAAAAAATAAACCACAGCCACATGGGATGCATTCTTGTAGCTGTCAGGAAGGAAAATTGCTCCAGACTCTGGTTACCAGGCATGTTTCCATGGATGTGGCACATTTTTGTGCAAAAAGCCCTTTGCTCACTCTGGTCATAGGCTTGTGCAGTCAGTGCAGGAAATTTGGCCCAACCACAGCCTAACAATCAACTCGGGTAGCACTGCTGGTATCATCTGAGGATCCTCAAGCACCGGATAGCGCCATGTGAGTCTCCATGAGGTCTCCCTCTTTTGGCTCCTGTCCTCATCCTCAACACAAACACTTTTTTTTTTTTTTTTTAATTAATGTGGAAGGATACAGATTAAATGTAGAAAACGTTTTCCTTGGCTCAAGGACAGTGATACCAAATAATAACAACGCTAAGCTTGAGAGCAAGGGTTCTGAGATAAACAACACAGTACAGTTTAATTCATTTTCAAAATGCATTCTGATTAATACACATTTTCTGCAAGGAAACAAATGCTTCCCAACCAGTTTTCATTTTTGTACTGCAAGGTTACTCTTCTCATGAGAGTAGACTTGCTAACCATGCATGTGCTCAGAAAGCCAAAGGTCCATGGCTTTTACCCAAAGGCACAGGCTGATGTTACCCTCAGCCTATCTGTTTTGTGCAGTGTCATTTCTGTAATAAAGTGGATTTTTATTGGTTTTCAGGTTGCATTGAGCTGCATTATCAACTAGGAGATGTCAGCAGTACCAATACTCATACCAGAATAATGCAGATCTCTCTCCCAATGCATGGTTATTCAAAGAATAAATGCAGATATTCCACAAATACTTATATTTTCACAAATTATATTTTCTCTGTATAACACTATAGTTATTTACATCTTTTTGCTACAATTCCATTCAAAGAGAATGCATTTCAAAGCTCCTCCTTCAACCAGACAAGACAGAAAGAGTGGAGGCGGCCAGAATCTGAAAGAGCTATGTATACAATTACATATGGCAGAAGATGAATTAGTCCCAGAACTTGTTCTGACAGACTGACTGGAAATATGACCAGCAATGCAAAATCTGTCACAATTTAATGAGATCCTAAATGCTAAACAAACAAAACAATATTTTTTTTTCCTGAGATCAAGTTTCAAATTTCTTATTTTCATTGCACTGATTAACACTGAAAGTACTTCTGTGCAACAGCTTCTTTACTCAAAGATCACCTGCAAAGGTTCATGCAGAAAATTAACATGCAAAACACTGAATACTGAAACACTGAAGTTCAGAATGCTTTGAGTGGGTAAAAAGACAAGTGCAATGGAAAAAGTTTGCCTTTGTATAAAAATAAAATTGCTTAAGCATTTCTTTTATGAAATACAGAATTTCACAAAAATCACTCCAGTTAGAAAGTGTACTTTTTAGATTGAGAAGGCATACGTAAGGTCCTTCTGCAGGACCTGATCCATTGGATGGGTTGCTCAGCTAAAATGCGTTTCTCCTGGTCATTATCAACTTTATCCACAATGGAACAACAGGATGAACACCATCAGCCATCCTTTACTGTGATCCACATCATTTAGCTGTCAAACTCAGTCCCAAGTAGATCAGAGACATTAAGCACTGAAGCAGCAGCTTTTAAAAATCAGTCATTTTATCCACATTTTTCAGCTTAAGATTTTTGCTTTCTGTCAAAACTCCCCTTGATTTTATTACAGAACATAAATTGAAAAGTACTATGATCTTGAGATAATCAGCTGTATTTTTTTTTTTTTAAATGCAGTAGATATTGCATTAACCAGTATGACTATTAACCAGTTCCTCTGAACTACTTAATCACCAGCAGTCACTCAAGGGTCCTCAGGAGGTTCTGCCACCACCCACCGCAAAGCATTATGCCAAAATTAAATTCCAGTCCTTCACCTCGCCATGGATAGTTGGACATTTCTGGCTGGTAGGAGTTCTGTTGATTTTCTTGAAATCGAAACGATACATTCTTGTTCTTTTAGATTCTCATCATACTTGCTGCCTCTGAATTTAAGGTAGTCATTTGCATCCATTATTTTGCTGAGCTGTCAAATACTACAATGTATTGTAAAGGTTGCAATTTTATTTCATAACAAGAGAAATAAACAAAAACAATAATAACTTGTAGCTTAAATTGAGAGAACTGGTGGTGACTTTTCCCTGTGGCAGGAAGCATGAAATGCAACTCAGGTTAAGAATTTTCAGAAGTCCATCCTAAACATGTGTCACATTTCTAATTTTCTTTGGGTTGATTGGATAATCGGTATGTCTTTGAGGTCGTCCCTAGAGCAGAATAAAAAGCAGTTAGAGAACTAAAAGTCTTAGAAAAGCAGTCACTCAAGGGTCCTCAGGAGGTTACCTGCCACCACCCACCGCAAAGCATTATGCCAAAATTAAATCCATCATCAGCAACCCACTCAAAATCTAATTACAAAGAACAGAAGGAACAGCCTAATATGCAATGCACTATTGGCATTACTGGGAATTTGTTAATTGGTCTTATGCTATCTGAGAAGTTCTTGTGTATTCTGCATTCTGTATTCTTTTAAGCAGAAGATGGTGTTTTCTTAAAGAAAATACCCCATAAGTTGTAATAAATGCTTAACTTCTGATATTGTTTTCCTAGTACACTGAAAATTGCACCAAGAAGCATGCTAGTCGTTCACGTGTCAGAAATGCCATTCTCAACATCTTCATGTTTATTCCAGGTTGGCCTTTTTTTTAAGTTCCCATGACTGGCACAATTCCACTCCCACTGACACCAGCGTGTTTCCAAACTGACCCCAGTGGGATGAGTGCAAGGCAAGCGCTTGGCAGATTTGAAAACCTTGTCATCATTTGAAACTGGTGCTGTGGATTTGCAGTCCTAATTACTTATGTACTTTTATGAATATCATTGCAGAGGAAAATAATAAAATTTATTCTTAAATGCATTCAAGAAATGTGTGCTATGAATATTTAAATGTGGTAGTGCGATCTCACACAGGCAATTATAAAGTACTTCTAAGGAGTGAAAATGACTTACAAAGTTGTTAACCTTTATCTTTAGATACCTTCCCAAAAGAAGCAATACAATTAAATAATTTGCTGGGCCTAGCTCTGATGTTGGTTTGGTTTTCCTCCAAGAAGATGCAATCTACTGGCTACTGTTCCTTGCAATGTCCCCAGCTGGTGCAGGCATTAATGGAAATTCCACTGTTCTTCTCAATGAAAATTTTTATTAACCCTAAGTTTTTTTCCAGCTATTGACTGAATTTCGTATACTTTTTTCTCAAACACTAATCAGGCACAGCTTGTATTGCTTTGGTATTCTTCCAGTACTAAGTATCTTGAATAATGAATTTGGTACCTATATATTATTAAAAAAGCCACAGAGGAAAATGTTAGATAACAAATGTGGACAGCGTTTTTCTGGCATTTAATGAGACCAAGTACCTCAAGGAAAACCATGGGATAAATATAACTACCCTAGAAACATTTCATAGGACAGCTGCCTTCTATTTGAAACACAACACTATTCACCCCCTTTCCCTCCTCTTTATCTGTTGCTAGAGCATACTGCTATTTCCCAAATTTACCCTTCTTTGCTTTGTTTATTTCAGAAGACAGGAGTGGTGCTCTGGGAACTATCTGCCAGGATTCTCATATTTTTCACATCCCTGAACCTCACATCCCTTAAGCTGTTGGTGGGAACTGGGGTGCAAACTGCTCACCACTGTGAGGGTGGAGCAAGTCCAAGACTGGCTCATGAGACTGGTAAGTTTATGGCACCAGATGACATGCATCCCATGGTCCTGAAGGAACTGGCTGATGTGGTTGCCTAGCTGCTCTCCATCACATTTGAAAAGTCTTGACTGCTGGGAGAAGTCCTCAGTGATGGAAAAAAGGGAAACCACTGCCATTTGTATGAAAGGGAGGAAGGAGAAGCCGAGGCACTACTGGTCGGTGAGCCTCATCTCTGCTGCCTGGAAAGATCATGGAACAGATCCTTCTGGAAGACACGCTAAAGCAGTGAAGGATGAGCAGGTGATCCAAGACAGCCAGCATGACTTCACCAAGGGAAGATGGTCCCTGACCAATTTGGCGGCCTACTAAGATGGAGTGATGGCATCTATATCATCTATAACTATAACTATAGATATAGTTATATATATTAGTTATATACTATAACTAATATCATCTACCTGGACTTCTGCAAGGCCATTGACATGGTCATTCACCACATCCTTGTCTCTAAATTGGAGAGGGACGGATTTGAACGGTAGACTATTCAGTGGATAAGGAACTGTTGGAAGGTCATAGCCAGAGGATTGAGGGTTGCCTGTCTCTTCTCAGACTTTTTTCAGAATTTCTCTACTGCTATTAATTTCTTGCAGATCTGCAATAGCCCAAAGACATTGCTCATTCATTTCCAGAGCACATAAGAAGTTTCTTCTGGACTGTGCTGCCCAGGAGATTAATATGTGATTAAATTTGCTCCATTTGTGGCAGAACACTTATTTGGTAAAAATAAAATAAAACATGGTGATAATGGGCTGATGGTTGGACTTGACGATCTTAGTGTTTTTTCTAACCATTATGTTTCTATGATTAATCAGAAAGCTCACTAGGTAATGCTACCAAAAGAAGCAATATTCATGGCCATACTACAGAAGATCTTGGTTTGCATCTGCTTTTGAACAGGAAGGAGCCAGAGGACTCACGCCAGCTGGATCTAAACTGCACTATTCTTCCCTAACACCACTGGGGAAAATGCAGCCCCTGCATGCCTCTTTTGCCCTAAAAATTTTACCTGCAAGAATGTGTCACACAACCCCTGCCTCATAATGCTATTTCTCCTCTCTAGCAAAGTAGAAACCAAGGACTAAGTTTACTTCTGGAGTGGGTACTGTGGCCATGATTGACCAGGTCCCCCTCTGCCCTTCTGCATCTTTCATAGCTGTTTGCTTTACAGCAAATTCCCTGAGTATCCTATATTTTATTCTCACTATGCTCTGATATCAATTAAGAATAATTTTCTGAATTTCAATAAATTCATGCTGTGTACTGGCCCATTTTCTATGAAGCCTTCTCTGAAGCAGCATTGCCTCATGGAGGTTGCAGTAAGCTGTATATAACTTCACTGACACTGAGGCTACTGGTTCACTGACCTGAACTTCATTTTCTGATGATGCAGAAGGTCTCAAATGCAACACATTACAAATACAAAATGCAGAGACTAGTATCACAATAGTCATTTCATATTTAAACTCTGATATGCTACAGTTGCTAGAGCATCTACTTGATTTCGATTTCAAAGTTGTTTCTTCTTCAGACTAATGCAGTGCTCTACTAATCCCGTCAGCACTAATCCAAAAAAAAAAAAAAAAAAAAAAAGCTTCATTATTCATTACATCCTACATGTTCAAGAAAAAAACATCGTTCTAGTGGTTTGCTACTCAGCCCCATGTTACAGGAGCAAGTCTCTAACACTGATTCTCAGTCAGAACAGAACATCATCAGCATTTCCTTTATATAGTTTGGAGACTCTATACTCTCAGCTGGGTGTCTAGCTAATGATGGACGTTTGACAGTCACACATTTCAAAACCTGTATGCTGACTGCCTATCTGCCTTGGATACATTTTTACAGAGATTACTGTAAAGGCAGTATTATACTGGGAAAAGGGTTGCATAGCTTGTTGGTTTGACTGAGGAAACAGATTCCCAGATCTTTTCACCTCTTTCAGCTCCTCAACCAAACAAAAAGAGCCAGCAATATGCAGATGAATCAGAAGGCAAAATGAGTGTGTGTACCAGCTGATTTCAGGATTGAATCTTTGAGTGGTGTTTTGGACAACAATGCTCAGTCAATGAAGGAAGGACTTCTGCTATTGCAAGCATGTTGTAGTCAGTTCTGCAACCCATATGACATCAGTGATATGAATGATGAACTCACATCTGGCATTATGAAACAGAGGCTCCGATCTCTAAATTGATTTGACGGATGGCAGCTCCTCCGATACTGACACTGTAGAAATGCGTGACAAGCTGAAGGCTTTGCCTGCTATTAGCTAGCCAAAAAAATCCAAGTCAAACTGCATTAGAACAAATTGCTGAAATTAGTGTAGTAGGAGTACTTCCAAATGTATCTGCATGCATCACACGTTCTGCTGCTAGAACAAAAAAACATGGAGGCACAGTTCTCTGTTTCTTGAGGTTATTTCTCCCCCTTCCCTCAGTTTTTAATTCTCTTTCCAAACTCACTTCATTTACAGGAAAACACCCACCCAAAAACTATGGATACCCTCACAATATTTCAGATAAAGCATTGCTTCAAATAGCAAAGCAGTTCCATCTTGTCAACTTTTAGTACACTCAGCACAGTTCCCTGTCCATCAACAGACACACAATCTGGCAATTCCTTCTTATTTCTTTTTGTATTAATCCCACCCACGTAACTTCACTCCTTTCCTTCTTTCACAGACACTTGGAAAAAATATACTTTAATCTATAAGCTGCACCTGCCTTTCTGCATCTGTATCATCAATATTTATTAGTCTCTTAATCAAGACATGCTGCCCAATGAATATCATAACATGACATACTCTATAGTATGTTTCATCAGTAAGGGAAAAATTATTTGCTGTCATTCGTTTATATTTCTACTTTATTGGCCTTTTAATTTGATTTTGATAGTTTAATTTTTCTTCTGAAACAATCCACAGAGTCAGAGTGGTTATATACGGAGCAATAAATGTAGCTACAATCCATCACTCATTTCCTCTCTGGTATAAAACCACAACCACAACCAAATAATATTTCCAGTTTATAAAGTATCATTTGGAGTAGTTACGGAGAAAAATAGATCTGTCTCCATTAACAGCGGTGACTCACTCTGGACTGGAGAGGAAGAGTGTGGCTGTGGTGGTAAATCCAAGCCTTGCATGGCTCTGCTGAAGTTAGCTGAATTATACCAGAGATGAATCTGTCTCACTATAAATGAGCGCTCCTTTTTACAAGATGGTCTTCTGATTTATCATAGAGACATTTATGCCATATTAAATGGACTAATTATGAAGCTTGTATAGGAGGTTCTCTGGTCCTGCAAGATGGTCCTTAGATTTCTTTTTCTAGCAGTAGGATTCGCAAAAATGTAGTTCCTCAGAAATGGCCCTATGCCTGTGCTAAAGCACAAGTGTCCATGGTATTACTGCAAAATATGCTGGAGCCAGGTTAAGGGATCTCCCTCACTGAACCTGGGTTTCAGAAGGAGCTCTGCATAATGAGTCGGGGCACGTGAAACAGCTCTCTGGGCACTTGGTCTGCAGATCAGCCCTCTTGGGACTAGGAGCAAGGATTGCTCTCCTGCCATTGCTGACGGTGACAAAATACGCAATTAAACAGAAGCCTGTAACTCTACTCTCCATTTGACCTTTTCCTGGCTAATGTAATCAGAATGGAGACCTTCCAGCACCTCTTGACTTATACTCCTGGCCTTCTCTTCCAGTAGCTGGTAATTTTTTCTTCAGCTCAATAATTTAGTTCAATATTCATCATTTTTTAAATGTCTTGCACATCTTTTTTTCCTTCCCTTCTTCTTCACTATTATTTTTCCGTAGGATGACTTGCCAGAACTTTTGTTCATGTTGCGAATTTATCAGTGCAATTACTGGACAACATTTATCTTCCATGAATATTTTGCTTTAGTATCTGATTCAGTGAGTTTGAACAGAGAATAGCTGATCTAAGTGAATTTTTCTTGTCACCTTTTACTGTGACACCCAGCATATTTCAAGCTCTGTACCAGGTTGGGTCAATGGGCAAGGACTTCTGAGGCATTTCTGATAGAAGTGCTCCCTTAATCTCTCAATCATTTAAAATAGTACCTTTTTACATATGGAATAGAAGGTACCAAATTTGAAGCTGATGCCCTCAGAGACCCAGGAAGACTTCCTAATGCCTCCAGCCCATGGAGGCATTAGGTGAAGCTTATATAATCAAAGTTTCCATCTTGTTTTCTCCTGGCAGTGAGGGAAATGCGCCATGCAGCAGGTATGTTCACCTCTGCCCATTCAAAATACTAGGTTGAATAACCTTCATTCACTATGATTGCTCTGCTTTCCATTTTGTCCCCACATCCATGAGCTTCTTTCTAATTTTAAAACTCTCCATTCATAATTTTCCCATTTGGTCTTATTTTCTGACCTTATTAATGGGGTTAATCCTGATCACATAAGGTGTCAAGGAAGACAGCCACAAAAATCTTAATTTTTTTTTATTTCATAAAGAGGGAGAGATGAGGCCTTAGGTTCTCAGTCTCCATGACTCCTTCCATCAACAGCTGGTTCCTGTGTTTTCTCCCCACCTTGCTCTGGAAGAGAACCTGGTTTCTTTACCACCACATACATGTTTGCTCCTTTTTCCTAATTACCTAGACAGTGAGGCGACTTGCAGAGTCCATCTCTTTATGATCTCCTTGACTGTGGAAAAAATTTTCTGGATAACTACTTTTCCTTCTACTGCTCCCTGGCTCTATTTCTCATTCAAAAATAAAGAAAAACATAAAGATGAAAAGAAGAAAAACCTTTGGGAATGTTCCAGAATCCATATAGGGAACTGAAAAACGCAGCTAATCAGCAGTTAAATGGCTTGCCATCTGGTTTCTTCCACTTGACAAGGATTGTATTATAAGGAAAGAGCACCACAGCATTTATTATGCAACACATTGGCTACAGTGGTGATTGAATTTTGTTAATGCATCCAGTAACTCAACTCTGTCAGAAAATCTCTACTTTGCAGTTAACAGGGAAGGTTATGTATGTAAAAGAAGAAAAAAAGAAAACTTTATTTTGTCTAGGAAATGTTTCACTATGTTTGTATATAGTCACATAAACCTAAATCATGGACTGCAAATCCACAATTTAAGGTAAACTTTCATCAAGCGATATTTGCTTTATCAACTCCTGTATACACAAGATGGTGCCACCACTATATACTGAGAAGCTCTGCTCAAGCTGAGAAGCAATTTGTCTTCACAAGCCAGTTTCAGACCGCTAAACATTCCTCCAACATATTAAAAAATATATTTTCATAATATAATTTTCATCTGTAGATTCTCTCTTGATATTTTTCAAAGTATACATGCAATTACTGATGCAAGTAGAAGCCACCTAAGCAGACTTATACCATGTACTGTCCAGGTACAAGTGGTTAAACAAAAACTGTATGCTAAGTCCCTCTGATGGATTTTGATGTTTCCCTAGCCACTGAGCTGCAAAGGATCTCCAAGACTATCTAATCTAGCATCTGACATGGAGGCCTGTATCTATGTTTGTATTTCAGTTTTGTGTTTCAATTCTCAGCTGTTTTGTACGTGCTTTTCAGCTTTGCATTAATAATATTTTGCTTAACAAGTAATTAATGTCAAACATGATAGCTACCAGCCACAGACACATCATTATCATTCCTATTTTTACCGTTATTATTTTGATCATTGTTTTAATCATGGCTTTGAGTACTTCCTAAATTTCATTGTGTGTTGCAAGAACTAAACATATTCTGCTATGATTTATATACAGTGTCACCTCAAGACAGATTTCTGCATTGCACATGTTGAAACATATCTTCAAAAATAAATGAGTTATCACTGTGTTGAATCGTGAACTTGGTATCACATCACTGCTACATTCACAAGAGAACACTGGCAAAAAAAATATCACAAAGATGTAAAATCTTTTACAAATCTAGAGCATAAATTGTGATTCATGTTGCTGAGAGCCCAACACTATGCTTCACAATAGTGGCAGCTGAGAACTGAAGTGAAGGACACACTAAACTCTCTTTTATTTATGCTTTTAGCAATGTGGAAAGGGGACTACACATGAGAGTGGATCAAATGTTAGTTCTTTGCTTCCCCTTCCAGCGTTCACTGCTGAGATACCAAAGGCATCTAAAATGGTTGCGAAGCTCTTGACTGAAGAAAATTCTGCAGTATGGAAATGCAATTGGAAAATCAATCATGAAATTATCTAGAGAAAAAGCACCAGTGTTATCACAGAATTGTTTGGGTTCGAAGGGACCTCAAAGATCATCTAGTTCCAACATCCCTGCCACAGACAGGGAGGATTGCCAGCCACTAAATCATGCTGCTCAGAGCCCATCCTTGAACATCTCTAAGGAATGAGCTTCCACAACTTCTCTGGGCAGTCAGTTCCAGTGCCTCACTGCCCTCTCAGTTAAAAAGCTGCACTGGATTTTGTTTACAAAGGAACATCAAGCCTCGCGTTCATCTGTGCCTCCATTTCATATCCACACTTCCTCAGGTCTGGCAACTGGGAAAAAAAAAACTGCAGGCGTCTACTTTTGTGACAGCACATGTCTAACAACTGTGCAGCATCTTTATACATCCAGAAACAGAAAACATCTTTGCATTATAATGGGTTAACATACTGTATATGTAGAGGTTAATTCTGAAGAGCTGAGCCAGAGCTTTTCTGCCTGGCACATCTGAAAGATTTAATTAGTGGTATAAACGGGCTCTTGAGAGAGGAAGCGACTTTTTGATCTTGGGAATGATGAGAAGACAATTATCTTTTCCTGTGGCAAGTTCACCCTACTCAGGGTTACCCACTGTGCTGGGAGAAAGGCCTTGCTGGTGTTTGGAAGAAGAAAAATATGAGAAGCAAAGCAAAGCGAAAAGCAGACATCTGAGGAGGAGCAGACTGCAACTCTAACTCTAGCATGGGAGGTGGGAAGAAAAACATGGCAGGGATCTGAACTGAAAAGATGGCAACTAAAGCTTTTAATTTTTTATTAGAAATTTCTTCCAAATATCAGGGGTGTCTGTTTCTTCTGCACCTCCCAATCCCCAGTAAATCTATCTAAATGCAAGACTAACACCAGAGGCATGTATGGTTATAAGCAAGAGTCATGAATGTTTAAGGGATCTTTCTACTTATCTAATTAAAATTTTAATTGACTTTTAAACATCTACTTCCACCCAAAATCTATGTTTGCGTACAGTACAATGCCCACTGTGTGAAAAAAATAAAATATAAAAAAAATCAAGATACCAGCATAACAATTACCTTTGGTGCAGAGCTGGTACGTAAATCTGGACGAGGGACAGTGAACTTTGTAGACATTGGAGGAAGAGAAACAACTGCTATAATAAAAACATACAAGATTACTGTTATCAACATCCATCATGGTATAAACCACCAACAGCAGAATCAGTTTGACTAGTTTTGATTTAATTTTCCTTTTATTTACTTATCTTGTAACTTCTGCATTTAACAATACCACATGCTCTTGAAATCTTTCCACTGTACTTATTTCTTCATAATGTATTTGTTAGAGAGACAAGGGTGTATGCCTGGGTTATAGACTCTACATGATAATTTTGTCATTAAATGTCCGATTAAATGTTTTGATAATTATGTGGTTCTAAATGCAAATGCTGGGTAAAGATTTGGTGGAGTTTTATTTTTGATTTTGAAAAGACTTTGTGCTTAAGGACTAGAATTTACAATGCCTCAGTCATCTACCAGTAGAATCATAATTCACTAGCATATTTTTACTAATGAAGTCAGCAATGTGAGGAAAAGGACAGTAAAGGATGGTTGCTCAACCGTGCTTTCTTATGGAAAATATGGAGTTTAAAAACTGGACTTTTTCCAACCTCTGTTCCTCTAGCTGTTGTTGTTCTACCCTGTCACTGCTCTGCAATCACTGTGCAGTAACCATTTTAAAGAGGCCACACACTAATAAAATTTGTAAGAGCCATCGCTGTGAAATGTAACTCTAAGTCTGCTTTCTTAGGGACATGAATAAGATTATAAGTTCATGTTCACGGTGACTGTGCATCTGTACCCATGCCAGTAACTCAGTAGCATTTGAACTTATTGGGTGGTCTCAAGATGTTTGTCATATTCAAGGACTTTTATGTCAACAGGTGAGACTGGAAGTCAGGCTTCATTGTCTCTCTTTTTCATGGAATTACTTGGGATGAAGACTCCTTAGGAAAAGACTGGGAGGAAAGATGAATGTAAAGACCTCCATTCTCTATCACATGGAAAACCTGCAGGAGACAGCCTGTAAGGATACTCAAAAACTAATGGATACATTTTCTCTCATCCATGGCTGTATAATCCCCCAGAACTATGTGAACACCGAGAGCATATTGAGGATATTGGTATGCTATCCTGAAATATCATTACCAAAGGGAATATTTTTAACTACAATGTTACATAAATTGGTATTGCAATAATTTATTGAATGAATAAAAATATGGCCATTGTTCAGCTACATAGATAACAAAAAAGATATGGACAAAAAACCTTTAAAAACAAAAACAAAAGCCCCAAGCCTATAGATGAATTAAAACCTTCAAAGGATCAGCTTTACTTAGAAATGCAGCACAAGTCCTAGAAGTAACTGAAGAAAAAGAACATCAAAACCATGTCATGTCTGCTGTGTTCCCTGTGAATTTTTTTTATTTCTCTCGTCTTTATTTTGTTTTTATTCTGTTTTGTTTTTCTTTCAAATGTGCAAAGTATTGTTTACATTGATTATTACATAATCACACAATTACAGAATCACAGAGGTTAGAAGGGACCTCTGGAGATCACCTAGTCCAACCCCACTGCTCAAGTAGGTTCCCTAGGTTAGTGTCCATGCAGGTACAGGATATCTCCAGAGCAGGAGACTCCACAACCTTTCTGGGCAGCCTTTTCCTGTGCTCTGTCACTCTCAAAGTAAACAAGTTTTTCCTCATGTTCGTGTGGAACTTTCTATGTTCCAGTTTGTACCTGTTGCCCCTTGTGTGGTTGGATGCCACTGGAAAGTGTCTGCCCCCATCAACTTGATTCCTGCACTTCAGATATTTATAAGCAACGATAAGATCCTTTCTCAGCCTTCTCTTCTCCAAACTGAACAGCCCAGCATCTCCTCATACAGGAGACACTCCAGATCTCTCATCATCTCTGTCACTCTTCGCTAGACTCTCTAGGAAATCTCTCTCTCAGTTGAACTGTGGAATCAAGAACTGGACACAGTACTCCAGATGTGGCCTCCCCAGGGCAGAGTAGAGAGGGAGGACCACCACCCTCAACCTGCTGGCCATTTTTTTAATGCACCCCAGAATTCAGTTATCCTTCTTGGCCACTGCACACTGCTGGCTCATGGCCAACCTGTTGCCCACTAGGACACTCAGGTTCTTCTCCTCATAGCTCATTCCCCCTGATCTGTTCCCGATGCATGTGGTGTATGACTTCCCAGGTGCAGGCCCCTATACTTGCTCATGCTGAAGTTCATCACGTTCCTCTCTGTCCAGCTCTCCAGTCTGTCTTGGTCTTGCTGAATGGCAGTACAGCCTTCCAGCATACCAACCACTCCTTCCTGCTTTGTATCATCAGCAAACTCGCTGAGGGTGAACTCAACCCCTTTGTCCACATCACTGATGATGATATTGAACAAGACCAGACTTAGTACCAACCCCTGGGAAGCACTGCTAGTTACAGACCTCCATTAGACTCTGTGCCTGTAATCACAACACTCTAGCTCTGCCACTCAGCTAGTTCTCAGTCCCCCTCAATAACCACTCATGTGTCTCACAAATCCTTAACGAAGTGCTGTGAAGTCTTGTAATTTAATTGCATGACTTGTTGCCAAAATGCCTTTGTTGAGAGGCATAAGCAATTCACTCACTTGGGATTTGTCTTGTGTAACGTGGTTCCTCTGGAATGTATCCCTGATTTTCACTACCTCTCCTTTGTCTGTTTCCCAAATGGTCATCTGTTTTCTTCTTAATTGAAATTTTCCTAGGGAAAAAACAAACAAACAAACAAGAACATCACTGGAACTTCATTATAAGAACTCTTGGATAGAAGGCAGAGAAAATATTTTATGCTCTACTTCTGAAAACTATACTTGCAAAATATAGCTGGGGCTTCCAGTTATTCAACTATTGCAAATCTCATCCTATGTAAATATTACCTGTGAAGTTCTGTTTAAAGCAAGAGCAAAAATAAGCTGAGTGATCTTCATAGGCAGTGAAGACTCTTTTACACCACAGAAAATTAATTTTGATCTCTAATCTGGAATTACAGAGTAGTCAGTGGCACAATAAGGGAATACCAGCTGGGTCACCTATAGCAACTGACCATTTTTTGATTGAACTATTGCAAAAAGAAAGCATGTTAGTTCACATCAATGCAGTTCGTTCCCAAGTGATTCATCTGTACACTACAAAGCTAATTTACTGTGTGCATGCACACAGTCACAGTGAAGATGATAGAACTTCCTTTGTTAAAGTTACACATCTGTGAACTTGCAGAATGATGATCTGCATGGCAATGTGGGGAGGAAGAAGAGAATTTCTACTCAAAGCTTACATTAGAAGTTCCACATGCTACTATTCATTTGTTCCAACCATAGGTTCCTCTCTGGGATAGTCCCAGGTCTATCTTTGTTTTTGGCATGACAAGCATAAATTGGTAATGGGACTGTAATAATCCAGGGATTTGTATAGAAAAGGGGAAATACTCTCAACAGCATTTGTGGAAACTGCTCCCTCTAGTTTTTTATGTTCAATTAGGATAAATAACTTCACAGATGCGTAGAGCTTCAGATGAATGTTATTGAGGTACACCTGATGAGCCAGATACGACTACATGGCTTTTTCAGAGGATAAACCTGTTAAGTGCCTCTAAGAAGCTTGCCACGGTTGTTAGGGAGGAGCAATTGTTTAGTAATACCACTTTCATATGTTACATGATAGTCTTCATCTGATCTCTTATCTGATCTCTTTGTCTCAACAGATTGAGCTGTAGCCAAGTGAAAGGAATTACAGATGTGTGGGAGATACTGAAAGGTAAACAGCCAAGTTAAAAATAAACACTGGGGGAAGTGAAACAGCACATCTCTGCTCTGACTCCTTCTTTGTTAATACCCCAACATAGCTGCCAACATCTGGACAACTATCATTCTTTTTACTGCATGTAGGCTCCCCTCTAAGAAAAAAAAAAATAATCTGAAAGAGATTCTAAGAGGTTTGTATGAATTCAGTGGCACTGCTTGCACATACCAAAATTTTGCAGAACTGTCAGCACTGACTTTTCCTAACGAAGCTGATGAGCCTGATTCATCCCAGTGCTTAAGCATTTAACTAAGCTTTTGCTTAACTTTCAGACTGTAGGCAACTTTTAGGGAGCTGGAATGACAACTCATGCTTAAAGTTAAATGCAAAACTGGAGTTTTACTATTCTAAGATTATTTCACGAAGTGAAACTCCAGTTTTGCAATTAACTTGCACCAGATCAGATGCAAAGAAATAAGGAAAATTGAACGCTAAACCTCATTCTGGATCTGCTCAGGAAGGCAGCATGCAGACCCTCTAAGGGCACTGCCAGCAAGGTGGGGTTCTGGGAAGGACATTCACATGGCTGTACCATCCCCACACTAAGCAGAAACCTCTCTGAATGTATAACCAATTTTGTTGCAGCAGTGCTGATACCTGCAAAGGGCTTTTGGCAGAATCAAGTCAGAATCCAAGCAAAAATGTTTTCTAGTGTTTTATTCATACCAGAACTGTTATGCAGGTTGTGCTTCCTTTAGACCTCCTGTTCCCTACTGATGTAGTCCTGCACTATTTATATAGATAGACTTGGTAAAAATGATTAATTCAGTATCATAAACAAAGAAATCTCAAGGAAGTTTACCAGTACGGCATAATTAGCATCATTTCCTCAAGAGAGAAAACAGTGCTGTTTTTTGCTTTTAATTTCTCCATTTCTTTAAAAAAAAAAAAAAAAATGCCGACAGACCTTCACAAAAAATCAAGTGCTGATACTCACATATTTGGTTTTTTTTAGTTTTTTCTTTATGTTACTTTATAGTTTGGCACTAAGGAACCTCGACAGAGCCACGATTCGCTCCCCGCGGAGCCACGGGCTCGCAGTGACCTCCTGTGGAAGCGCTTGCAAACACCCAGCACCCGGAGGTTTCTCCTGTAAGTGAGCGTTTGATTTGCACCTTCCCCCTGCAGTGGGGCACGGAAACTGGCACATCCCTATGACCACACTGCAGAGGCCTGAAAGAGCCCGGTTAAAAGGAAAAAAATTATCCCGACGTGTTCATCTTACCTCACTTCATTTTCATATGTGGATCCTGAGAGGGGTAAAAAAAAAACAACGTTAAAATGCTGGGAAATAAAGTATGACCTGTAGAGAGCTGCCCTTAGGAGAATCTCTTCTCCTTATGTGCAGAACTGCAATATCCCTGCAGAGTGGCTCACACCATAAGAAAACTAGGAACTGCCAATATGCTTCAGCAAATAACCTTATTGTAGGAACTACACACAACTGAAGGTTAACATACTCCTGAAATGCCCTTCTGGGTAATGTGAAGGTTAATGTGTGTCACTGATGATACAGGTCACTCCAAAAGTAATGCTTCCTAGTTATTTCCATGGAAACTACAATAGATACAGAGCGTCAAGAGCATGCAAACACTCTTTGATAGAGCAAACTCTCAGCTACAAAACACTATTTGTCAACATAGCCACCACCATTAGCTCTGCTTTTGCCAGCAATGAACAAGAGTCTGCATGCATGCCTGTAAACATCTGCATCAGCAGTGGGGAGGCACTGCCACTGAAATGCACCCCCCACTGCCTCACTGTGCTCACAGCCACTGTTTGGTCTCCATTAACGTTCAACAAGCATTGAGGAATGTCAGTAGGTGTCATTTTTTCCACACAGATAAACTCAGTGACACACCTTGCTTCACACACACTTCTGTGTCAGACGCCCCCTCTGCTGCTGTCACCAGCAACAAAATCGAATGGAATACTGATAGGAACACTCAACCATCACTGCCATCCCACCAACATCAACCTCTGATGTTGTGGGCCAACATAATGAAACAGGAGGCATTGCTTTTGGAGCAGCCCTCATAGTTTGGAACAAGTTATAGGAGAAACAAGGGGAAGGTAAGGATCATCTCAACCAGGTCATGGTTAAGAGCATGATCACTCTGCTCACCCATCTGCTTACGCATCTCTGCACTCCATAAGTAGTTTATATCTAGTTTGTTTTGTTTTTTGTTTGTTTGTTTTTTAATGTATAGGCCAATTATGAAGTTCCACTTACCTTTCTTTAGGCAGCAACAGCGCACGACAACCCAAATAAGAATTATCAGAAGAATAAAACCAACAATTGAAAACACAACTGCTAGTGCAATAACCCACGTGCTTGTGCTGTCTTCACTGTAATTGCCGTCTGTTAAATTAAATGGATAAATTGTATTATCAGAGACTCAAAACATTGTTTTCATAATATTGACTTTTTCTGCGAGAAACTATTAACTGCTTATTGATTAGAATCATAAGCTCATAGAATCATTATGATTGGAAAGACCTCTAAGAATCACCCAGTCCAACCATCAGCCCACCCCACCTTGCCCACTGCCCACGTCCCTCAGTACCACATCCACATGGCTCTTGAACACTTCCAGGGAGATGGTAACTCCACCACCTCCCTGGGCAGCCTGTGCCTCACCAAGGTACTATCTAGCAAGGAAGCTGTGTTATCCAAGCCATGATCTCTGTATTTATGGGTTGTCTCCAAGAATTTAGAATGGTTCCAAAAGAAAATTCTTTATCACATTTGTAACTTCTCCAACAGCTATTCCTCTTTCTGAAATATACACATCTCTAATATTCCAAACAAAACTTTATTCTGTAGTTATGTTGAGTCCCCCATCATCCTTTGGAGATATTTGGGGTTAGGAGAAGGCATAAATATTCAATTCTGACAGGTATTAAACACCTTACCTAGCTGCACTTGTCAGTGTAGAGAAACGAGCTATTTTAGGCTACAACACATCTGGCCAAATGTGTATGTATCCCTCTGGATAAAATGATCTGTTCTGAAGAAGCTTCCATTTCTCACCACTGACCACAGTGACAGTTTTAGGTTTCTAGCACTGATGGAGATCTCCAGCCTGTTGATGAGATTTTACAATAAATCCCATCTTGGGATTTCCCCCACTAATTTCAGCAGGTGTTTAAATTTTCAACATACTTTGTAGCTCATCATTTATCCACTTAAAGTGCACTGAACACTTAAAAAGGTAAAGAGAAGCACAATTCAGAACACTGAAGCTACCAAACCATCTTTACTACTGGCATAACAATAAATTATTCATTTTTTTTCATTTTTTTCTTTCCTTTCTCTCTCTCTCTCTCTCTTTTTTTTGTTTTTATTTACTGTAACGCACAGTGATAGATGGGGTGATATCAGGATAATTCAATGTCTTAGGAAATGCATTCACAGCAACCAGTTCTACCAACAAAACTCCTACATCACAGTATGTTAAGAATACCTCGCATTCCTCACACAGCTGGATACACAAGGAAGCTGTCAGGTCTGACTGTCACATCACTGTACCATTTGGTTTTGACCAAACATGCTAGAAGCACCCCTAATTTGTGTACCCTTTGAAAAGCAGCCACCAAATTGCTTTGACAGTTGTTTAGAAACAAGCTTTTGATCCAAATGACACATGAGAAACATATCCAAACTTGACAGTGCCCCAGCAGATGGGGTTTACGATTGTCACTCCTCATTAGAAGTCCCAGTTAATAATCACATGGCCGTATGTAACTGATGGCATCTGGGAAAGATACCACAGCAATGCAGACTGCAGGCAACCATACAGTGTAATAGAGTTTCCCCAGATGTGTGACCCAAAGTATATGCTGCTTTACTTATGGCAAGAATAAAGAAACAAATGAATTCTATCTACAAATTTGCCTGGAGCACCTGGGTTGTTTTTTGTTGTTTTTTTTTTTTTTTTTTTGGCTTCAGATTGCACAGACACAGGACCAGAGTCTCCTACAAAGCTTGGGCCTTTGTTAGTCTGAATTCTCCAAATTTTGGGTAATAGAAGTCTGGAACAAATAGCTTGATGCACGATCAGCATGTTTTGAAATTCATCTGACAATTAGAGAAAACAAACATTGAGCAACCTGCAGACTAGTAGTTAAATCTGCAGACTGTAATCAATTGTGATTACAATTGGTGAGGAACTTGTTCACAATATTTCTGTCCAGAAATACTGCAAAAATGTATGTATTGTGCTCTGTTTTGTTTCATAAAGCAAGCCACAGGGATTTCAATATGACTAAAATATGAAAGACATAACTACTTAGCTATAGAGGCAAGAAACTGGAACTGAGACCAGCAGATACGAACACAAGGGCTGCCAGTTCAGTATGAAAGTAAGAGTAAATCCACATCAAATTACATTAGATGTACAGTGTGAAGAAAGCCACTTCCTCATTCCACAGGGCCCCATCCAAACTGGCTGCAAGCATCTCCAAGGATGGGACACCACAGCTTCTTTGGGCAGCTGTGCCAACACCTCACCACCCTCTGAGGAAAGAATTTCTTCCTAACATCTAAGCTTAAATCTCCCCCCCTTGTCATTTAAAGCCATTCTGCCTTGTCCTATTGCTGTTAGTCAGTCCCCCTCTTACTTATAAGCTCCCTTCAAGTACTCTTCTTAAAGCAGCCTTGTGTAAAGTACTTTAAGAAAAGGAATTTTCTCTGGCACATGCTGATGCCAAAGGAGAAACTAGAGACTGAACAAAGGTGGACATCACTTCTTGAACACTTCGGAATTTTCTGGCTAAGAAAAAACAAAGGAAGATCAGGCACCTGGCATATCCCCACTCTCCATTTCTGCAGTCCAAAGACCGCATGGAGTCAACACTAATGCCACAAAGAACTTGGGACCAGCTAAGGGACTTTGCCAAGAGCCTCATTTTCAAGAACAGCTTTGTGAATACATCTGTTGCAATAACTTTATAGAAATTCCCAAATCTGGAACTCAGCCAAATTTTGCTAGGAGTGAGGTACCCTATCAGGATGAGTAACTGATGGTGTCAATTTGTTAGCCATACGAAGAGTTTTGAGATGAGGAGTGATCTAGACATGTAGGAAGAATACTGGTGAGGTGATGGCTGGCTGAAGGGGGCTCAGAGGGCTTTGGGATGCCATTTTCATGAATAAACAAGTACTGCTCATCAAGAACTTGGAGGAATTAGATTCCTCAAGCTTTTAAGTGAAGGCTGAACTGTATAATACAAGAGCTTCATACACCTTAAGTCTTCTTATTCCTGACAATGTCTTATTCCTGACAAATAGCCAAGGTTGAGTCTGTTTATGAAAAACCAAACAAGGTTTGAAATTTCATGTGCGATGTACATTACATATCGTCCTCTGTCATAAATGTCAGGTCTATTTCATTCTAATAATCTGTAGACTTCATATGTTCAAATGCTGACAGATATTGAGTGCCTGATGCTGCAAAATAATTTTTCCAAAAAGCAATGAAAGATGGCCCTATACAATCACTAATTATACACTAATTGTGCTTCATGACATCTGTTTTTCTCGTCTTCTGATTTACAATGAGTAGCTATGGAAACCGAGGGTGTATACCTCAGTACTTCACAAACAAGTAGGCAAAGGAATTTATTGATTTCCTCAGGGTAGTTCTATTTTGCTTAGTCATTAGGAACAATCTGACTACAAAATAATCACATTAATAATGTTGAAATGAACTTTTTCAATTGCATTACAGAGCAAGTAATGATTCATACATTAAAGGCAAAATTACTCAACCTTTTCAGTTGTTTATATGTAAAAACTTCTATATTATACCCTTCATCAAAACTCTATGAGAATGTTTTGGGTATGGTATATTCACCTAGAATAATCAGTTCATCAAGAGAAGCTGTCAATGTGATCATAGAAGTTCATAGTGCTCACCACATCATGAAGAGAAACACAGATTTGAGGCCCTACTCTACACACAGAAGGCAGATGGGGTTACATAGACTCACTGTGAAGAAGAAAATACTCCAAATAACCCATGCATTTCCCATGGACTAAGACTAATAAAAGGGATGTCACTGTGTGGTGGATTGTGTCACTATCTCAGCAGTGTAGCTATATTGAATAACCCTGACTACCTGCCATGCTATTAGCTCCTCAGACTCAGCTTGTCTTGAGAGTCCTCTGCTCTATAGTTGAGAAGCTAGCCCAGTCCCTATACAGAAATGCTCCCAAGGACAATCTGCGATTGTCTCCCCATCTGCATTAAACTATTGCTAAATTGTAAAGAGATGCTGTGTCTTAGTTGTTCTTGCTGTGTTATGGAAAAGCATTTTACATAGGATTCCTCAAAATCGTGAATTTAGATCTTCAATGGGAATGTAACACTAACTTTGTTTCACATTGTCAGGGCAAATCAGACAAAACTTTTTTTATGAACGTCCTAATATTATGAGCACGTAAAATTCTGGAATACATTTTCAAGGGTCATCAATGAGGTCAAAGACGAACAGCATTACCAAAAAAATGCTGACAACATTAGCAACAATATTTAGGGTTATCAAATGTTTGCTAGTAGTTCTTGAAAGATTTGCTCAGCACTCATGCTTAGTTTAATATGCAACCTTGAATTTCCCTAAAGAAAAGTCAACTAAAAGCAACTGATGCACTGTTCCAAGAGTTTTACATATGTTGCTGTAGTGGAATTTTCATGTTCCTCTACAACGTGAAAGAGACCATAATAGGAGGAGGGCTACAGGCCCAATGACTCTTTGATCTAAGTGGACTTTGTGGTTCATTAGACTTGTACCAGTTCTTTCACAAAAGTGAAGTTTCCTGTACTTACATATCAGATGTAACTATCAAGTCCTAATTCTATCACCTTTGCATATCTAACAGTATTTTAGTTACAAATGAAAGCCTTTTCAAAGCAATACAAAATGTAAAGCACAGTTCTGAGAAAATAGAACAAAGTACAAAAAAGCATTCACTTACCTAGAGTAGAGTTGCCAACAATAACAGCTATGGTTGCATTCTGAGGGCTAGGGAGTGCTTCTATATCAGCTAAACACGTCAAAATCTCAGTATTCACTGGAGTCAAAGTCAGGACGCTCAGGGCGTTGTGGAGGCTGTTAGATCCTTGACTTTGCTGGGTAACATACCTCGACTTATCAACGAGAGAGTCATTTGTCATCCAGGTAATTTCTGGAGCTGGAGCCCATCCTATGGCTTCACAAACAACTTCAACTGTTGTGTTCTCTTTAACTATTAAGGTGCTGTTTTTCATGAGTAAAGATCCATTAACTGTAGGAGGGAAAAGAAGTTTTGTTCTTTCACAATATTTAGCCACATTGCCTTCTACCCAGTAGTTTTAAATCTTATTTTGTCGACCCAAATTAGCTATACGTTGAGACATGAATTTTAAAACAGATTATTAACACTGACATAAGATATTCATGATATAAAGAACCAGATGTTGCATCTAAATTGGCACATTGTTCAGTATGCTTAAAGCACTACTCTTAACTTTCAATATCTTTTCATTAAAAAACAGGAAATTACACTTTTTAGGCATTATTTTTCTAGCTGAAGGACAACACAATCAAATAAGAGAGTTTCTCCATAATCTTTAAGTATGGCTTTGGAAACCTTACCAAGAAACGTTTACAGACAGGTGAGATATTCCCATCACGTGAAGCAACTCTTAAATGGACAGTGTCTGATCATTAGATACTGCTTTATTGGCTGCATTCTGTAACTACTGATGCTTTGAAGAGAACAAAAAGATCTCATACTCAGGGACTTGATAATGCAGGAGCATTTTCTTCTTTGGAAATGGTAGTTTGTGACAGCCATCACATTAAAAGTATCACCTTGTGTCTCAAAGACTTTACTTCTGCACATCATTAAATCAAACTCAAAAAGTGGGCCACAGATTGATTCCTAAATCAGACAGCAGGAGAGAGTCCTAAAGATAGCAGAAGGCCCAGGTACAAAGAAAGAGAGGAGTAAAGGTAATCCATAATGTTTCTAGGCAAAAGATCCATTTTGACTGACTGCCAGTGGGCCTGGTACAGACTTCTGGCACTTAATGTAGTCCAATGAAGAATAAGAGATATAACAGGAAAAACAAGGGCAGTTCAAGCCTTTTTAATGGCACTTTGTGACTGAAACCTACTTTGACTAAAATTAACACAAGGTCCTCTGTGGAGACAAATTATAGTAAATGAGAGCACATACTCCTTCACAGGGTAATTTGCACAATCAATCAGAGGATTTCTTTAAACGTGAGATAATAAAATAGCTTTCTACTGGTGGCTATACACACCTTGTACAGAAAGAAAGGCAAAGCTGCTACCATCAAGCTTCTGGATGCTGCACTCAATTTTTCCAGAGTCATTTAGCTGGGTGTTGTGGACGATCAGCTCTGAGGTGAAACTTTGACTGTTGTTATAGCTATGAGAGGTGAAGCGATCTGATGTTTCAATAGGTCCGTGAGAATTTGTGACAGTGAGGACAGGATTTGCATTCAACAACCAAATGAGAATTGCCCATCCACTTGCCACTGTGCAATTAAACCGGGCTTCTGAACCAGCAAGGACTGTAGCATTAGTAGGGCCATCCAGAATAGAATAACAAAAGCTAAGACCTGGAAGGAAAAAGAAAACAACCTGTAAATATGAAAGTATTTCACAGTGACAGTGGTGAGGCACTGGAACAGGTTGTCCAGAGTCATGGTGGAAGCCTCATTCCTGGAAATATTCAAGATCAGGCTAGTCTATGCTCTGAGCAACCTGATCTAGCTATGGATATCTTGTTCATTACAGGGGAGTTGGACTAGATGGCCTTTAAAGGCCCCTTCCAACTCTAAGGATTCTATGATTTTATAATTATCACCAACAGAGACATCTGACTTGAAGTCAGCATTTGAAAGCTGAAAAACCACAGTCCTGGCTTACAAGGAGCACTAGGGTATTAAGCATTTTTGGGAAAAGCTGGTGACAATTCTGAGCTGGCATTTCCCTCCTCTCTGACAGTACCTGATGCTTTCAGATGTATTCTTACCTTGTTTTCTATAGCGTCTAGCAGTAGTAGACAACTTTTCCTTTGCAGAAGGAAAAGTTCCACTTTTAGATAGGAAAATACATGACATATCTAGATTTTAAATGAATAAAGGAGTGTGTATCTAGTTTTCTTTCCATAACTGAGATTGCCACTGATTTTTTGCATCTTTCCATATACCTTCCCCTATTCATCTACCTCTTCCCTTATTCCTCTTGCACCCCATACATTACCCACCATTTCAGGTTTTCTACTAACTAGAACTGCTTGACTTCATGAGTTTTTCTCCTTAGAAGTACCATGAAGCTTAGCTACTATTCTACAGAACCAAAAGCTCACTTCTAATTGTGGCATTTTGTTTTCTTGTCTTCGTCTACAGGCTGAGAATCTCATATTGCCCTCAGAGGAATCTGCCTGCAGCTGTTGCCCAGGCAGGTGGTAGATCTCCTGTGCAAGAGAAGGCAGAAGCACTTGCTTCTCCTAAGCAGAAAGTGAAGGACAAAGATAGAGAGCCTCTTTTCAATGCAGCAGCTGTGACTTTCATCCCAGAAATATTCAGTGGAAACAGACAAATCTTAAAATATTAATCAGGGGGAGAATATTGTATTTCCTGAGGGACAAATCTTCAAACATTAAGATACCCAGAAAATAATCTGGGTTGTTCTTAGGGAACAGGACTCAGTAGAATACTTCTGTGTAAAACTGGGAACCTGCTTCTCTGGGTCTTTGTTCTTGTGTGAATCCCTATGGGTTTTGGCGAGGTTCTGTTGTGATAGGTGGACAGTTGGACTGGATGATCTGTAGGTCTTTTCCAACTGTGATGATTCTATGATTCTCCAGAACATGCTATGTTCATGCGCAGTAGAAAAAAGGCAGAGCTACTACCCATGGCTTTCAAGGAGTAGATGACAAAATAGTCATCCAGTAATTCAGGTTGAAAGGGACCTCTGACAGTTCTCAGTCCAACCTCCGTCTCAAAGCAGGGTCATCTCCAAGGTTAGAACTTGTTGCTCACAGCTTTATCCAGTCAGATCTGGAGAAAAACCTCTAAAGATGACAGAGACCACGCAGTTTTTTTCAAGCAAACTGCTCCACTGCATGCAGGCTGCTCTAAGGTCCCCCACAGCTCTCTCTTCCCCAAGCTAAACAGGCCTTGCTCTGTCAGCTGCTTCTCAAAGTGCAAGTGCTCCATCCAGCCCATGACCACTTTAATGGCCTCCTACTGAACTCACTCAGGTTTAATTAATGTCTTTCTTGTAGAGCAGAACCCAAAATTTATACTGTCATTAGTTTTACTAAGGCACTGTCACTGCTTCAATAAGTTATTGACACCCACAGCCATGCTGTTTGCAGGTAAAGAGAAGTGGGGAAGGAAGAGTCACATTGCAGGCTCCACTATCACTAGGCATCACTTTTAAGGACTGAGATTCTACAAGCTCTCTGCAGTCCAGCCAGTGAGACATTCCTCAGTGCCAAGTTTTATCACTTTCTGCCAAACATTCATCCTGAGAAAGCAGCAGTATTGCCAGTGTTATCCTAATGATTCAAGCTGTAGCTCTGCATAATTACAGCATTTAGATGCTATGGTCCATAGCAGTGTAATTAAAACTCCATGTCTGCAAATTCAGCCTGAGTGTAAGTGTATAATTATTTTCCGGGAGACAGAAAATATGAAATGACTGCTACTCCAGTGCTAACTGTATTCAGGACAATGATGTAATTTTTACAGGTTTTGTTCAACTCAGGTTTGGTTCATTTTATGTAGTTTAATTATTAATGGGTTCATTTACAAATTACTGAAAAATTCATTTTTCATTTGGTCATTAGCTGGCATGAGAAGGGAAGTATATGCTGTATTGTTTCACATGAAAGGGAGGTTTAGTACTTGCATAAACCTTACAGGAGCCCTATCTCAGTTACAACTTCACAAGCAGAACCTCTGAGCAGGCTCTCCTGGCACATGGCCTGTAATCCCATTGTCCCTACATCAACACCATTTTTTAATTCCCAGCTCCCACTTAATCCCAGGTAGTTTATATCTACGCAGTTTTGTGCCAAGAATTGTTCTTTAACATAAATAGCTCCTCTCTTTCTTCAAACACACGCAGTGGGTGGACAGAGTACTTTCAGCCTTTGTTTTGCAGGTTTTTAACAACCTAGCTGGATCTTTGTGTGCTTGACACTGAGTTCTCTCATGTTTATAAAAAAACTTTACAGATATTTTCCACCTTCCTTATGTTACCTCTACCATTTTTCAGAGCATATCTGTGTATGAGCAAGAAAACATTAAATAAAAAGCGTCACTTCTACTGATAGCTAATAAAGCCAGATAAGATATGATAAAGCATATTTTTGTTCAACTTAGTAGAACAATTTTTCCAGTAACATTTCCTCAAAGTTTCAGTCTTGTAAAGGTGAACTGAAATGTTTAAAACAAGAAACACCTTGAAGACCAACTCAGCAATCCAATCTAAAGGCATGCCTTAATACATTGCTTTATAAATCATAGACTGGCCTGGGTTGAAAAAGACCTCAAAGATCATCTAGTTTCAACCCCCCTACTGTGTGTAGGGTCGCCAACCATCAGATCAGGCGGCCCAGAGCCACATCCAGCCTGGCCTTGAATGCTTCTCAGAGATGGCGCATCCACAACTTGTTCCAGTGCGTCACCACCCTCAGAGGGAAAAACTTCCTCCTAATATCTAGCCTAAACCTCCCATCTCAGTTTAAAACCATTCCCCCTTGTCTTATCACTATCCACCCATATAACATTTAACACAATAAAGTGACTAAAAGCTCTCTTGTCTCTCCTCTCTTTGTCACTTTCTGAATGTTAGAGATTGTCCATGTGTCTGTGGATGGTATTATTTACAGAGCTACAAGATTTCTAATGAACACGTACTGATGAAGTGCATTCCAGTGAGACCATTTGCCATATAGTATGTTCCTTTTCCCTGGTACTCAGCGTCCAAGTGCTGTGATTCCTGTTCAAACAGATATTGCTGACCTTGAGACGCTGTCCTGAGCCCAAACACGTTTGAATTATTTTTTTCCCCCTCATATTGTAACCAGCCTTGGCAATACTAGTCCTTTTACAGCTATAGTCTATAACACATGGATGTGTTGAGATTTCTGATTTTCACTGTGTGTGCATTTTTCCTAGCTGGCTTAGGCAGACAAAAACTTCTACCATGATGATGGACTCAGCTGACCGCAAGCTTCCTCAGAGTTAACACTAAAATTCATTTAGTTGCTCATGAAGGACTGCAGTACTTATTCATACTGTTCCTCTTAATGCTAACTCTCATCTGTGCATTTGTGTTTTATTTCTTAGCCTGTGCAAACACTTCTCTCTCTTAAGGAGCATAGTGGTTTGCCGCAGCTCTGAATAAATGATGTGACTTCCAGTACACTGATATGAGATCACGTCTGTGAGTATCACTACAGGCTTGAAATCTATTGCCAAATATGAATAATTGGTGATCATTTGCTCTAACAGTACAGGGTTAATATTGTTTTCATCTCATCAGGAGAATATAGTAGGTGTATATGGTAGGTATGTGTTATCCTTTGATTTATCTAACATAATCATGTTTTATTTGTCCACGGATATGGTGGAATCTACATCTTCTTCCACCAGCCAGGATCTGCTATGTAATAGATGCTCTTTTACTGATTTCTGAGATCTAGAAAAGAGGCCCAGAAGACTTGGATGGGGATTTTATGGTTGGCAGGAGAATCAAGGAATGGGAAATTGCTCGACCTTGCCTCCATTTGGACCTAAGGAGTTTTATAAGCCTTCTACCAGTTGCCAAAATATTTTTGGTGATTATAAACTCACCTCTTTATCTTTTTGCCTATTTCTTTTTTAATCTTGCAGTAGCACACAGGGTCCCAAATCAACAATTGGTTCCACTGTTCGACCCATATACAAACACTGATAAAGTCACTTCTGTAAGGTCAAAGAGGACATTCACAACAGAAACGGGAACAAAACTGAATTACCAGTGCTTTAAGCTGGTGCTCTTCATTCTTTTACTGGGCTTTGTTTCTTACACTAGTAAGAAAAAAACTGCTGGTTTCATTTACATAGCGCTTAAAAAATAACTTGCAGATGGTTGCTTTCAGCCAAATTAAAGCTTCAGGCGGGACTGCCATCACACTTTACAGGAAATATGTGTTCAGTGCTTAACAGCTGGTTTAACTTCTGCTTCCTCATATACAACCAGTAAGAAATCCCACACAGACAAGCGGCCTCACCAATGACTTCCTTCACTGAGGGAAGTGTCAGACTGCCTTCATGATGCTGCATTACCACTTGAGCTTTGAAGAGCAGAGCTGAGTTGGGACACCTCCTCTGGGTCACATTATTATGTGTTTATAAAGAAGTCACCAGTGGTGAAAGTCTCCTTTATGAGAAAACTATTCACAGTATTTCAGTTGCTGTCCTTCCCAGCAGCACACAAATGCACATGAACACCCTCAGGAACTCCTTATTCCCTCCCCTGTCACACAGTTTCTCTGTCACATCACCACGGGTTTTGAAGACACAGCATTGCCTCTTCAGTTCTCAGGGCCATAGCTGATACCTAGCAACTTCATTTTCCAAGGAACCACCTTTGCTTTTGTCCCTGGTATTTTTCCCTTCCCACCTGAACTAACTCTATAGAATTGCTTTGTCATTCTGAAGGTTTCAGCAGCATTTCAGGGCATTAAGATATGGTTACCTTTCTTCCTTCCCTCCCCTCCTCTACTGACTTGCTTTTTCCTCCTCGTGTAAATGATCTATTTAGACACAACACAACTAAAGACAGGATGGATTCATCCTTTTGCCGTAACTCTTTTTTTCCCCCCCCCATCATCACTATGATATTTCAAAAATATTCTCCTCCTCAGTGCTGTTACCAACCTCCCAAAACTCTGTATTTTATCCTTCAGTTTTTGTGCCATCTGTGTCCTTTCCTACTTTGCTATTTATTTTTCTACTCTTCTCCTTCCAGTTTGTTTAAAATTCCTTTTTCTTTCCTTCTTTAGTCCTGTGCTCATTGCACCTTGTTTTCTGCCTCCCTTACCTCACAGCTTTGCCCAGCTCTGCAATAAATGGTTTTGGATTTAGTAGGTTTTTCTTCAGAGCATCTCAACTTTATTTCACAAACCAGCAGCCATGTGTCTGAGCTTTTTGAAAACCAAATTAAGTTAGAGCTTCTCAAAGCCTGCAGAGAAGGACAAGCTGATTTTCTGATTTAATAATACTCTAAAATGCTTATATATGACATTTCAGTCAAGCAACACCAGTCTACAGGTACTCAGTGACATTTTTGCCACCCACACAAAGTCCTGCACATCCCCCAATTGCATTTTCTCATCTTTTGTCTGACACTATTTGAAAGAGGTCTATTGCAACCTCTTCTATCTCTGCTGCTGGACCTCTCCTCCTCCTGTACTGTGGCATAAGGGTTCCCAGGCTGGGAGCATCTCAGCAGCACATGCAACATACAGGCAGCAAGCTGGGATTCCACACTACGTCAGCCCTGCAGTGCAATTGCTGCCAAAAGGTGCACGGTGCCCACCCAGGGCAATACTCAAATTGCCATGCAGCTGTCTTGGTAGCCCATGTGCAGTGACACTTCTTCCAAGAATAGCACTTTTTTCTCTCCACAATACACTTTTTCTGCCCACTGTGGGCTGTGGCCCTTTGGCTGCATCACACAGTGATGCAATGCCTGCTGCCCCAACACAGCTTGAAGCAGGGGCAGTAAAACATCGCAATTGTGCTTGACTCAAAGCATCAGTGAAATAGACACCCACTAAAACTCACAAAACTCCTGTTCTGAATGTGAGAAGACAATACAAGAAAGAAAACAAGTAAAATTGAGGCTTCCTTACTATAACATCTCAGTGTCTCAAAATATGAGACTTGAGGACTGCCTAAACCAACAGTTGCGCATGCACCTGTATTATGTCTGCATATAGCTTTTTTTCCAGTCTATTTATAATTTGGTATCCCCCATGTGCAGTGGCCATGAGTTTTACTATTTGATGACATCCTGTCAAGAAAAGCACACACTTTGGTTTGATTTACATCCACTTTCTGATAGAACTAGTGGCCACAAGTAAAACTTACTAAAACTCTAATTAGCTATTCCACTCTTCACCTCCATATAAATACTCTAAAATGTCTTTACTATTTTTTTTTCCTACAGGCAGAAAAAAAAATGCCAGAATCTTCTTCTCATTCCTCATATCACCTCTGCCACAATTAATAACTCAGACATAGTTTGTCCTCTTTGAAATGGAAGGGATAGCTCAACATTCAGTATTTGAGACATAAGCCTTGTGTGGATTTATATAATGCCATCGCATTTCCCCAGTTGAAGACACTAAGTGATGAAATTCCCTCTCTTTCTCAGCAACTTATTCTCTTCCCAAAGATATCTACTCTTCATCTTCAGTTAAATGATGCTTAGCACTGAATATTTTCTGCTTTTTATTACTGATTCACTTGGCATCGTGACATTTTCTGGCAAACCTTCATAGTCTTTTCATGCCTTTGGCTATCCTAAGTAATTCCACACCACCTGCACAGTCTGCCACCTGACAGCTCACACTGCTCTTCATGAGTTGTTTAGCAGTTTGTTGAACACCACATATCCCTGTATAACCCTACTGGGAACAGCACTCTGCCCAATAAACTCACTGTGTTTTGCTGTATTGTGTTTCCTTTTATTGGTTATTAAGCCAATATACCTTCCTTCTCATCCCACTGCAGATCATCCTTTCAGTGCCTCTTAGAACCACAACTAAATGACAACAAACAAATCAGCATCATTTCTGATACCCAACTAGTCACCTCATTGTCATTTTTGTTAAGGTTCTGCCTTCTATTTGTATTCACTTTGAGAATCAGGTATGCAAAATGTAAATTGAAGGCAAACTAAAAAAGTCATAACTTATACATATTTCTGGAAGCAAAATAAGCTGTTATTGAGCACTTTGTGGCTACACCCTCAAGAGCACATCTGAATAGATGGGGGTAAGGATTAGGGTAAGGAGTAGATGCAGTGAAATGGGGAAATCCCTGCTCAGTGGCAGTGAGAGGGCAGCCTCCTCCCCACCCCTCAACTGCTTATCCTCCATACTGAAGACCACTCTAAGCTATTAGATCATTCAGATTTGAAATGAAAACTTATCAATTTTAAACACTTTGAATAATTCCCTTGTGGGATTTACTCTTCAGCCTGATATTGCTGGTAACTGCCATTTACATAACTTTAAAATTAACTCACACATTTTGTCCACAGTGGCTCATCGCCTAGTTTATGAACATGTCCTACCTGTGAGCGAGGCAGCTAAGATGAAAGGAAGTAAAACAAACTTCTGGAACCTCTCCATTGGAGCATTCTCTCCTGGTCCCTAAGGCAGGAAGCCACAGCAGCCACTGAATGCTTGAGAAGAAGCTGAAGGACAGAACTTACAGAGAAACTTGGTAATGAGTTGCTGCTTTGCGTCCTGTGATTAAGCGTAACCTTATGTAACCTGTAACGCAAACAAAGAGTGATGATTAAATAAGGCAAGGGTTGAAGGAAAAGCAGTACCCAGTCTTAGAACCACTGTCTGAAAAGAAGTAGCTGAGCTTTCAGTACAGAGACTTTTCTTCACCAGAGAAAACTTCCCCTCCAGACCTTGCATCCCTCAGACCATCTTGTCTATTGTAACACTACTGCTTTAGGACCGATTGGGTCAGGGAAGCCCTATCTGCACTATTAATCATGAGCGGCTGGGAAAAACAATTCTTTTAGCTGCCTGTAATCACATGCATATGGAGGGTGCCCTGCCTGTGCCACTAGCAGTGTCCTGGCCGAGTAATGAGTACTGTGCTCCATCACTTGCTTGACAGACAAAGCCTCACGTGAGGCCCTAACTGGTCTTTGGGGCTGCAGAGGAGCTGATTGGTATGTCAGGAACTGTTTTCCTCCAATAAACAGATAAGGACAGCCTTCAGGAGGGAAAATGGGAACACACCCCAGTGCATTGTTACATCCCCAAAAATGTTTCATTGTTTTTCCATGTACGTTAGCCCCAAATTGGGATTCCTATTCATAAGTTCACGGGTGCAGCCTAGCACCAGCATCACCACTGCAATCCTGCCCATCCCTAGCCACCTCACCCAGAGCCAGTTTGGGGAAATACCAAACCTCCTCCCAGGTACCAGCTGAACACTATTTCTCTAAATCTGAGAGATCCTCTTACGCTCTAAAATAAACCATAGAATCACAGAATTATTGATGTTGGAAAAGACATCTGAGATGACCCAGTCCAACCACCAGCCCATCTTCACCATGCCCACTGCAAACATCCCTCAGTGCCACATCCACATGGCTCTTGAACACCTGCAGGGATGGTGACTCCACCACCTCCCTGGGCAGCCTGTGCCAGTGCCACTGCCTCACTGCTTTTGCTGAGAAGAAATTTTTCCAAATATCCTAGCCCCTCCTTTGAAGTTTTTGTAGAGAGTGGTAAGGCTTTCCCTGAGCATTCTCTTCTCCAGACTAAACAATCACATTCCCATCAGCATGATCACCTTTCCACAGAGATGGAAAGAGATAGGGTACAGAACTTGGGGTCAAAGCCATCACCTTAATTCTACATTTTCTGTTTTTCCAGCTTTTGTGATTCACTTGTGTGACATGATCTAGCAATTGGCAATCTTGCCTGCTGCAGGGCGGTTGAAACTTGATGATCTTTGACATCTCTTCCAACCCCAACCATTCTATGATTGCTCTCTTCCCTCTCAAAACACATGGGAGCTGCACTGCTCAGTTTACAAACTTCTCATCTGGGAAATTTGAGTTTTTCTTCACGAGAGGGATGCAGCCCAGAGGCTGTGGTCTTGTGGCAAGCCCTTATTTCTTGTCAGGAAAGTATTTTTGGTTTCAGAAGTGTTCTTTGTGGCCATGCATAAATATTAGAATCACCATACAAATACCCTGAGTTTCCTGTGAGAAGTGTACTTTTTAGTCACCCTCTTGCTTAAACCAAAACTGCACCAAGGGCCAAACCTCAGGAGTCCTGGCCCAGCTGTTTTGCTAGACTCGAGCAAGCATCTGATTTCACCATTCTACACGACAACCCTGCCTTAATTTCCAGCAGTACTTTTGTAAAAGCAGACACAGAAGGACAGCAAAGGGAGATCTGCAGCAGCACTTAGAGCAGGGAGGATTCTCACAGGAGATGCTGGCATGCAGCCATGGCCTCCACATCTCCAACAAAACCCTTCTTGTTCTCTAGCCAGGTGTGCTTGATTGTGGTGCCAAGCTATTATCCTGCAGCTCCACTCACCAATCAGTGCTTTGAACAGGAGGGATCTTGTGGAGCTGAGCACAGCAGCTGTGATGAGATCAGCTGGCAGTTTGCTCTGCTTTTCCCCATTTTGCAAGCTTTCAATTTGCTTGACAAACTTAAAAGGGCAGCCCTGTGAATTAATCAACATTTTAAGCTGAGTCTGTGTGACGATTTCTCCAACCGTGTGTTGGGAGGGCGGTAGTTTGTAGGTTGATTTGGGCACGCCTGAGGTATTCTGAAAGATTTGTGTTTCCTTGGCTACATGCTCACTCAAAGGCTGGCGCAGGTAGCTGAGGGGAGGGCTGAAGAGCCTTCTCCCTTCCCTCTCTGCTTCAGCCTGTAGCATGCACATACACACCTGGTAGCTGTCAGCATTAGCTTTATATGCGGCCTTAACTGAAACTGAACGTAGCACCAGGAAGCAAACACAGACGTCAGTAACGTGTCCTTTTCCAGGAAGTTAACATCCCAGGAGGGATCTGCAGGTACAGAGAGCACCCCAGGACCCAGCACGTCCCTAAAGCAAGCAGACGTGGTTGTAATCTCACTCATAAACAAACAGTTCGCATTGCTGGCTGTGTGGGGCAGCTGCAGGCTCTGCTCCCAGCCCCTGCTCTTGACCCAAATCCAATTCTGTCTGCACCCACACCTTATGAAGAGGACAATATCGCCATAAATGCACGACAGCCAATGGCCTCCCAGCTGAAGCAGGAGCCAGGGAGAGGAGGAAACACAGAGAGCTGCGTTTCTCCCAGCACTTCCTCTGCCAGGCAACGCAGCTCTGCAGGATAGCAAGGATCGCCTCCCCTGGGTGCCTAAATGCGTTTTTCCACCCACTCTCTGTCACACACAAGCAGCACTCAGTGAGCCTCACCTTCCCTCCTGGAAGAAGCTTTCCCCAGGCCCAGCTGCCGCCTCTCCCTGCTCCGTGCAGTGGGGTGAGCGCCCGTGTGATCCCGTGATTGCGTGGCTGGGCTTTGGTGTGACATTGTCCCCACGGTAGATAAGGTGAGGGCTGCGTCTTCCCTCATGCCCGCCCCGATATGCATATTGTGGTGTTAATATTTAACCAGTCCTGCAGGAGGAAGCACGTAATGCTGATGACGGGCCGGAGGCAGTGAGTTACGTGCTGTCCTGACCTGAAAAGCTGGATTGGCAACGACACCTGATGTCCCAGCAGAGGGCTGCTGCCGTGCCATCTGTGCAGGTTGTAACAACATTTATTTATTGTATTCTGTAGCCATGAGATTGTGTGTTAGCATCGGAGCACACTCGTCTGTCGCAGCACTGCAGGCAACACAGTGGGGAGCAGACGCGGCCCAATAGGACTCCCATGGGCCTGGGAGAGCTGAGGTGCCCCACAGCAGCTGTGCTCTTGTTGATGTTCCCCAGAGCCAGGGGCAGAAAGGCCATCACAGCTCCTGAAGAACCAGTGTGAATCCAGGGGTTCTGGTCTGGGAGATGGGGCTGGTGGTACGGCAGATGACAGTGCCACGACATGGTGCCAAGAGGACTGGGCAAGAGGTTGGGCAAGGGACACTTATGAGACAGCCTGCAGCATTGCTAGGGTAGGGAATGATGGTCCCAGAAGCTGAGATGGGCACTTGGGCCATGAGGGGAATCCAGGCAATTGCTGAAGGAGGGTCAGGCCTGGTGCTACCCTCAGCACTGACAAAATGGGCCCCGTGCAAGTTTCATAGAACCACAGAATATCCTGAGTTGGAAGGCACCCATAAGGATCTCTGATTCTGAATTTTGTTTTTCTTTGCAGGATTAAATCACACTTTTTTCTGGCATATCCATTCTGAAATATTTTGTTTTCTTTGTGGGGTTATGTCAAACCTTTTTCTGAAACATGTATAGTCACTTATGGTCACCAAAGCTGCAGTGCAGTCTTATGAGAGATGCTCTTGCTATTACTACAGCTTTCTTTCCTCTGAGACCTTGACTGCATCCTCCAGGCCAGTAAGTTGAGCTGCTGTGACACATCAGGAAGTATTGCTAATGAGTCAATCTGCCAGAAAGCCTAAATCATAAAGAAGAGACATATGATTTTCCTGAACTATATATCCCACTAATCACAGTAACATTTCTAGTCAGTAAAAAATAATGCCAAACTGACAGAAGATTCAAATCAGCAAAGGGAAAGGAAACATTCTGTTTGGTGAGTTTTGATTGATTTCCAAAACTGCATTTCAGAAACTTTACTAAAAGTAATATCACCCTGACTAGTTAAAACAACAGCAAAACAATTAGACTTCCTATAATTTCCTAAGCAATTATATTTTTTCATTTTATTTCTTTGCTTTTCCATGTATCTCTTTTTTAAAAATCTGAAATGTCACACTCGTGTTCAGATGAGCATCTGAACACTTTCATCCCCACTTTCAAAACTGTACTCTTAGATAACTTCTATGAATATTTTGATTTCCATCCAAATAAAAATAGAGGAAGAAAAGAGAAAGCATCTAATAAGTGGATTCCATCCCAGGTCACCCAAGTGGAAAAAGCGGTTAAAATGGATTGACTGGTTTTTGGTTTGGATTAATATCTCACTCCAATTTATAGGAGAGAGATGAGGTTCTTTTAATATCTGTATACCCAGCGTGAGATTAAGAAACAACGGTTCAAATGTTGGTCCGACCAGTTTATTACAAATCTTAATCAGGGAGATGGGGAAGGGGAGGACGGACACTATTATGAATTAGGGTAATGGGGAAGGGAAGGAGGCCAATAGAAAAGATAGAAAAGAAGAAGCAAGGAGTCCTTATAGGAAGCAAGAGGGATATAGTCACCACCATGGATCCAGCGAGGTTCCTAGTTCCATCTTTGATCTTCAGTAGTGGTGGGTCGTCGGGCATTGTTGTTCTATTGACAACAACAACGACCATGGCGATGATGGCCCCTTTTCAATGCTTTCAAAGTGGTCGAGTTAGCTCTCCTTTGAGTGGCAGCTTCTGGCTCTGGGATCTCAGCAGAAACTCCTTTGTTCCCATCTTCCGGGCCTTGCCAGCAGATAAGAGGGAGCAGGGGTGCCCATCTGCGTCCTGTTTCTCACAGAACACGATGGTATCGTTCCCCAATTTTCCCACACCTAGCTGGAGCGGTTTAGTCACAGGCCAGATCTTCCACCAGTGAACACTCCTGAGCACTCTCTTCCAGTCTTCTACAGAGCAAGCAGCTCTGGAGGAAGGGGCTTCCAAATGTTCCCAAAGCGATATCGATTGTCACATGGTTAGCACCCATCACTTGCCTCCTCAACAAATCACTCAGAGTCTTATCACAAGAAATACCTCAGAAAGCAAGCTTTGAGCCAAAAAACAAAGAAGGATTCTCACAATTAATAAAGATAATTCTTGGTAAAAAGCTTCAGAAAGAATAATAGCTGCATTTAGAACTTGTACAAAACCACTATTTGGCACTACAGAGAAGAGATAGGCTTTGTCATCTTTGTAATTGCTCTTTGGGTAGATTTAAGCTGCTAATAGATCACCCATTAGCCTCTTCTGTACCAGACTAAAGCCCGCTCTCTTAGCATCTCCTCACAAGTGCTGTACTCTAGAGCCTTGGCCACTTGATCTCCTGCCCCTGGACCCTGTGTAGGTTCTCCACAACCTACTTGAACTGAGGGGCACAAAACCACACAGAGGTTTCCAGATGTGCATAGTAGAGGAGCATAACAGTTTATTTGAACGTGCTGGAAACTCATCTCTAAACATGATCTAGTACATGGTTTGCCATATTTGCAATGAGAGGGTATTGTTGGCTTGTATTCACCCTGGTATTCAGTTCCCTTAGGTCTCCAGCAAGTTTCCTACCCACTGTCACTTAGGTGATATAACTGCAGCCTATACCTCTAACCTATATAGGGTTGTTGCAGATTTTGGTGCTTCATCACTTTGGATTTCAAGATGTTTTTGTCTTGTCTCAATCCTCAAGCTTATTAAGGTCCCTCAGATGGCATGTTGCTACATCTGTGCTGCAACTTCTGCCGCAACATTTAATCACAGGCTGATCAGCTGTCTCATTACCACACTGCAATCTGTGATATTCTGTAGATTGGCCATATCCTTAAGCATGTACATATATAAAGATGCATACAACACCCATTATGATTTTCACAAACTAGTAAAAACATCGAAAGAGGTAGAAATTTGGCAAATAAGTGATTTCAAAAACCTAAGTGGTCCTGAGGTCTATAAACGGCAATAGATACTCGTCACTGCATTAGCTATATCCAACATAGGGTCCTTAGAATCCCCTTTCTAACACTGAAGTGCTCTGCAGGACTAAAGATGGTTTGACACTGATGTTTTTTTTGAGAGACAACAAGGCTGTGAACCTCAGAAAAGCACTACATCATCCCTAAGTCTTGGAAGGAATTTTCAAACATAGCATTTTTCCCATGTCCTTTTCTTAATTGGAGAGCTTCTAACTGATTTGGCCTCAAAAAACAGACCAAAAGGAGCAAATTGTGTTTTGCTGCACTCTGGCTCATTTTTCACAGGAGATGAACATTGATTCCCAGTTTATGAATGCTTTAAATGTTAGTACCTACCAGACGATGTGTCTGAGCACCTAAAATTGCGCAGTTACACTGGCGCCAAGCAGATGCTTGAGCATACATCTCCATTGAGGTCTATCATTCTCAAACCAGGCAGACTGTTGGAGGCAACACATATAAATCTGTATTCTTACACAGAATCTGAGTTGATCTGAACTTATATGAGCATCAGTGCCACTAGGACCCACACAGAGGAGGTGGCAGTCATTTTGGAAGAGATGGAGTACAGGGAGTGAAAGAAACAGCCTTTGAAGGTCTTGGAGCATTGCGAGGTTTCTCAAAACAGGGTCAGCTGCCACATGCTGGGTACAGTGCTGGTTTGGGAGGAGGTTTTTGCATCCAAAGGCCCAGCTGATGCTCCTCCTTGGTGAGGAGCTCACCTGGAAGGTCGGGATTCTGAGTCTGAAGTTCCTCAGGTTAAAGTGGTCTTAAAATTCACATTTCCCACCTTATGAGAAACTAACCTGACTACAACTGCCCAGAATAGACTAGGAGAACACTCAAGGCAAGCAGCATCCCAGGTTCACAGTTTCACTAGGTCACCTCTACCTATACAAGAGATAAGGCTCCTTATAAAGTATTCCGTTCAGCACATTACTGCTTTTGCTGTTTCCTCATGTAGCATGCTGGCCCCAATTGCAGGCATTTCTTCCCCGCCTCCTCAGTGCAAAGAATACTAGTTGAAGCCCACAGTAGTGGCCTAAAGCACCCACAATGTGCATGTCTCATTCTGGATTGGACACAAGTGGGAGTTGTCAGGGAAGCACCTGTCACCTCTACCCACACACTGCTGGCTTGGACTTATCAGCTGCAATCCTCTTGGGTGCATCTGCTACACAGTGACTGGATTCAAATGTCCTTTGTTTTCCCCAGGGCTGCTTAGGCAGCCAACACATGTATTAATATTTTATTATTTATTTCTCACTGACCTTGTTAGTTCTTTTTTCACTTTGATTTTTCTAATGAACCATAGAATCGTGATGCAGTCATTGGCATTGGTTAGGATGTGTGTGGGATAAGACATAACACAGCATGGTAAAAGGTACAAAACCCCAGCCACTGAGAACAGTGTGCATGTACAAGACTACCCATGCTCATGAATATTTGAAGGATCACGTCCTAAGTTTGCTAGCCTGTTGCAAATGGAAAATCATTTTGTGAATCATCAGCCTGTGTACCATGCAGATTCCTACCTCCCACTCTAGTTTCTCTAGACACTTCTTTCCAATTCTCCCTTTGAGTGGGAGGATTTTTGCCCATTTTCTTCCAACTCTTCCAAAGTCATTTTGTACACCATGTCATTTCTTTTGCAGCTACTCAAATGTGTAAGCTGCTGGAGCAATCCTCCAAAATTTTTTGTTCTCAGTTGCATTAGTCTGAAACATATGTCTACACAACCTGCTGTGCCAACCCACACTTTGAGCAAAATGGACTTTTAAAGTGTTGCTTACTGAAGGCTTCTGTCATTGTCACTGTGGCCATAAGCACTTTTTTTATTCCTCACAGGAGAATTGAACAAATTGCGATGATGGAAACTGAAAAGCATTTAGACACCTTCATTTGTGAGTACTTTTAACAAACAAGAATGCTGCAGAAGAAATCACCAGTCCATGCACTTCCAGGCTGTACTTTAGCTTACTTAGTTGAGTCAAAGAAAGTATGATCAGAAGCATTGAAATAAGGAAGAAGCACTTAGAGATACAACACCAAAGCTAATTTGAGATCAGTGCTAGAAACGAGAATAAAATTCTTCATTTTCCCATGAAAATTGGCTTGAAAAGTGTTTTGAACATTAGAAAGATTCTTAGAAATAGCTGCACATCAAAAAACAAATGTTCTTTCCTCAAATGGAGAATAGTTTAAGAGCTGAAACCTTTAGAAAAGGCTGAGGTAGGAGACAAGCTGACCTACAGACTGAATTAGCTGCCTCTTACCTACATGAGTATGTGACCCTTCTCTTTAGTAGCATATCAGGCCAAGGAGATGCTAAGCTTGGCTGTTTTAAATCTGCCTCATTTTTGTTTCTTTCTCTACACTCTTACTCCTTTTCTCTACTGTTTTTCAAAATACTTGATTGTCTGAAAGGCATACTTCTCATTCACAACAGTTTTACATTAGTGTTAGCTATAGTGACCAAATTGAGGCTTTGATTCACTATTTTCCTTAATTGGAACCCAAATGCACTAGAGGAAAATCTCCAGAAGCAACAGGACCACATCATTTCCTCTATGTATTACTTATATGACTGTTGTTCTCCAGCACTTTCCTGCCAGGTCTCCTGAACTACTCCTTGCTTCCACTTCAGCAGGTGCATTCCTTCTCTCCAGTATTGAAATCTGTGATGAGTTGCAGTTGGTAAAATGAAAATGTCTTAAATTCAGGAAATGTTGAAACAGTTGAAAACACTCAGCATGGAATCCAGGCAACAATAAGTAAGTAAGCTATTCACAGAATGAAAGAAGATGCAGCTTTGGTGCTGATAAGAGGAGTGTAAATCTGAGAAGGAAATTTTTAGTGCACTCTAATAGATCAGTTCTCCTAGCAACATTTACTTCAGCTTTAGAAGTGCCTCGTCTCTGATCCAAATTGTTAGCTTAATTGCCCTGATTATCATTCAGCCTGTTCTAAGGAACTTTGTAATGCATGATAGCATGCCAAGAAAATGTAAGCATCATTTTGTACACTTACAATACTCACTGTTACATTTTTCATTATTGCTTTTCATTATTGCTTAGGGTCATGATTTCAGAATGCCTCCCTATGGAAAATCAGAGTCTTCAAGGAGATTAGGTAAAGTGCAGCTCTATCCAGAGCTGCCTTAGCCCTGGTGCTCTTGATACCTATCAATCAGTGACATGAAGCTTGAATGGTGCACAAACCTCTTCTGCAATACCCATGAACAAGTGCTTAGCCCAAGGCTACAAATCCCACAAGACATCCCACAATTAATGCCAGAAAAACTGCCAGGGGAGTATGAAGTTATACCCTTTCTCTTTCATTTCTGATGATTTTACAAGGTTGCCAGTTATAAGAAATGTTAACACTTACACTTCTGAAAATAGAATATTAATGAATATTCCCTAAGTGACCTACAGGCGTGATCCAAACTGACACTGTAATGATGAGAGAGTAGATTATCACCATAAAAGTCAGCACTGCACTGGAAGAGCTGTGTCTTGTTTGCATTTTCATGAAATACAGCCTTATGACTGACATCAAACTGCTCCCTTTAGGCAATCGGTTAAGATCACAAAGCAAAAAGGACGGACATTTTATTTTCTTTGAAATCATGTCTTTTATGTGCTGTACTTGTGATACAACATCTGACTGAAAGCTGTTCTTTTGCAGTAAGAGAACATAAATCCCTGGCAGAGATAGTTCCACACATTCAGCTTCTCTTTGTTTGTGTTCACTGCTATCTTTAGGATTTCTCTTACCTACAGTAAAATTTATTATGACATCAAACACCAATTCATATGCAAAATAAGATCCCCCAGAAGGTCAAGAAACCTGTGAGTGCTGAAAATCTTCAAGAATATTGAGAAGATTTACGTATTTTTAGGCTGAAATTTCCAATCTCTCTTCTCCCATACCCCATACACAATTTTCTTCAGCAAAGCTGAAGAAGGCAATACCACTCTGTTACAGTGGTCCCTGGCAGCAAACATCCTCCCCCTCAAGCTGTACCTTGTCGTGGTTTCATGGTTTTTCATCTGTATTCCACATCAGTGTTCCATTCCATGGCATAACTGCAAAGCATGCAGGCCTTGGCCTAAGAATAAGGGGACAAGACCTTCAAAATCACAGAATCATTTGAGTTGGAAGGGACCCTTAAATGCCATCTGGGCCAACTCCCCCGCAATGAACAGGGACACCTAGAGGCACATCAGGCTCAGAGCCCATCCAGCCTTGAGTGTCTCCAGGGATGGGGCTTCCATCACCTCTCTGGGCAGCCTGTGCCAGTATTTCACTATTGAGGGACCAGGAGAGCACAGCCTTTGGTGCCTTCACACATCCTCACCCCAGCACTAAGCTCTCCCCACCAGCACCAACTCCTTAGCTATCTCCTCGCCCCAGCAGGAGCAAGCTGCACTGCTCACATACACAGCAGCTCACTCCTACTCTTGCCTCCAGGCTCTGTTCGCTCTGTAATTCCCTCATTGCACCTCTGTTAACAGAAGCACATGTAAAGCCTTCAGGTCCCTTTACGCACCAGAGTCAAACATTTACTTACAATCACTGTTGCAGCAATAATGATTAAATTAAACATGAAGGGAATGTAGCTGCCTGGAAGATCTACAAGCTGGAGGTGTAAATCACACCACATAACTAATTTATGACATTCTGCGCCTACAGCTGTACACCGACATTTTGTAAGTGTAATGGTGGCTCTGATTCCTAAGTGCTTTTGGCAACAGAAGAATAGGAAGCTGATTACACGTGTCTCTCACCCTGCACCCAGAGCCATATATTAAACAAGGTCAGGATGGATCAGCAGCCAGATGCAAGAGATATCAGAAAATGGTTCAGTTGCAGAGATCCAGAGATGGGACTTGGATTTTTTTCCACATTAATGGACTCTTGAGTTTGTGAAACATGAGGCAAAAAGATCTCTCAACCAAAGAAACTGTCTAATTATATTTTCCAGAGAAAATATACTTGAACAAACTTTTTCTAAAGGATAGCCTTGCACTCCTATCTTATCAGACTTGGAAAAAAATATGTTTTCTCAGCCAGAATCTGTGCAAAATACAGGCCTGTTTTCTGGGGCTGGATGTCCTATGCCTTGCATATACATGTCTTTGTTATGGTTTTAATAATCGTGCACTTGACACTCTTGTCATTTTGAAAACAAAAATCCATTTTCAAATCATTGCTGGCTTATAAGGCTTTGTTTGCAGATGCCTTTGACTTAGAGGTGCACCCTGTGCAGATCGTTAATGACAAGACAGTTGTGTGGCACGACTGCATGCTTAATTCTTGGGAAAGTACTCCCATTCTCAGTCACTTTGTCATTCATAGGAGTTTTGTGCTTGCCTTAGGAAGAAGAACCAACAACTCCTACTTTAGGAAGTACAAAATAAGTATTTTAGGGGAGAAAATCCTTTGTGACTGAAAAAAGAACAAGCCTCCTAACTTAATTACATACCAAAATGATAATACATTCACAAAAAAAAAGTTAACACACAGATTTCTGGTAACAAAATAGTTTACTAAAATACCATACATTGGTTAGATCAACATTCTTAGGTTCTATGCAAATAATGCAAACATTATCACATGGTATTTTATTAACATTACCCAGTATCCTGGACACATCCAAGAAGGATAACGTCCTTGCCAGATCCATGATAGACAGTTAGCCCTTGTATCCCACTCAGCTTTTACTAAGGCAAATGTTTGATTGCAAAAGTCTTTCTCAAATTCTCAAAAAAAAGAAAGGGCAAATGCCTCCTCAGTAGTGCTGAATCAGGTATGTTTCATGGACACATTGGAAAATCCTAACCTAAGTTGAGATCAGGTTAACTGATGCTTAGAATTGCAAAAAATGTACTTATTTTTCTGTGTTCCAAAACTCATCTCGTGTTGGAAATATACTGTATGTATGCTGAAACACACTTAACCTCTCTAAGACATTAACAGCTCCGTTGATTCCTGCAGTCCTTGTTACTCAGTGAGAAGTGCTGGAGTAACTTTTCAGAGTAACTTTCTAAATCTATTCATAAAAAAGTTAATTTAATGATCTTTCTTCCCAAGAAACAAAAATTCTAGATTTGTGCAGATAAACTGCTAACAATTTATCTCAGTTCTTGTATTAATCTATAAAAACCTAAAAAGAGATAAGTAGATGTACACTGCAGTATTTTGTTTGCTGTCTTAGTTATATTTCCAATCTTTCTCTGGTGGCCTTTCATAGAAAAATACACATAATTTGGCAAAAGACTACTAAAGAGTTTTGATTGTATTAAAAGCCATGATCCATGGCCTAAGCAGCAAAAGCTAGTTTCATTTAGCTGATACATATAAACTGACAAGCTCAGTGGCTGCATTTGAATAAACAGATAAATTTGCCTTATGTGCAACCAGTTAGTTTTCTTAAATCATCTTTTACAGCAGAATCATACTATACAATTAATTATTTATTTATTACATTCTTATTCGAAGTAACATACTGAATGGGAAGGATTATGAAATCAATTTCTAATTTATGTGAGCTAACAGAAAATCATATGTTGAGAAAATTAATGTGCAGCAACCTGAAGTGTCCACTTTGGAAACTAATTTGCAATGAGAATGGGAACAAGCTACCTAAATCCATCACATTTCATTCTATACTGATTTTCTCCTTATTGCAGACTTAGTAGTGGCAAGGGAAATGTTTCAGTTAGGCCATTAAATGTGTAACAACATATATTTGGAGGGGACAAAATATTACAAATGCAGTAATTTGTAGGCATCCTGCAGAGGTTTCATAGAAATTTCAAATATGCTCCCTGGAAACAACATCCAGAAAGGAGTGTTTTGTTTAAACACACCTGAGGACCTAACAACAAATGGTACAGTAACAATGAACTTAGCCCTGAAAATATAGGGATAGCTTCTGCAAATGCGATTAACACAGAGTAGCATCATCTTCCCTAATTAGTTAGCAACATTCCTGAACTAAAATAAAACCTGTAGACAAGAAAGCTAGCATAGCCTGCCGTCATAGGTAACATCTCTGCAATGATACAAGGCCACAATCTGTTCAAGTAAGATGTAAGATTTTAGTAAGATTTTAATGCTGCTCAACATCAGACATCCCACAAAGCGGTCTCCTAATGGGAGACTTTATCCTTTGGCCACAAGCTCAGCCTGACAGAAGACCAGCAGCAGCACCATCCCAGGAGCCATATGCCTCTTGAATCACAACACCAAGTGGAAGATAATAAGCAAACTCATCTGCCTAGCCAAAGGCTCTCTGGGATAGTTTGGTTGGACTGGTCCTGACAGCTGGTGCCAGGCACAGAGGTGGAAGTGAAGCACATGCTGCAGTGAACAGAAGGGATGAGAGATGCACAAGGGGCTCTAGGAGTATTTCTCTTGAGTACCAGAAGAGGCCAGGGTAAACATTAAGCTGCACTGTCTACTCTACAAGCCTGGGAACTGAGAGAGACATGAAAGCATTCATTTGTACTTAATACTTTTCCTTAAATTTGCCTTAGAATAACAGAATCATTAAGGTTGGGAAAGACCTCTAAGATCATCTAGTCCAACTATCTATCACTAGTATTGCCCACTAAACCATGTCCCTCAGTGCCACATCTTTACATTTCTTGAACACCTCCAGGGACAGTGACTTCGCTACCTCCCTGGGCAGCTTGTTCCAATGCCTCACCATTCCTTCTCTTTTTTCCTAATAACCAATCTGCACCTCCCCTGGCACAAGTTGAGGCCATTCACTGACCTCTAGGGATGGGACATCCACAGCTTCTCTGGACAGCCTGTTCCAGTGCCTCATCACACTCTTAGCAAGTAATTTCTTCCTTAAACCTATTATAAATCTCCCCTCTTTCGCATTAAAACTGTTATACCTTGTCCTATCACTACACTCCCTGATAAAGTGTCTATCCTCAGCTGCAGACCCTGTAGGCCCCCTTTAGGTACTGGAACACCACTATAAGGTTTCTCTGGAGCCTCCTCTTCTCCAGGTTGAACAAGCCCAGCTCCATCAACCTTACTTCAGAGAGGAACATCCTTGTGTCTCTGCCCTGGACCACCCAGCACAGCTCCATGTCCTTCTTATGCTGGGAGCCTCAGAACTGAATGCAGTAATTCCAGTAGTACAATAGCAAGCTTGCACCTTGGGTACAATAATGACAAACAATGAACAGCAAAGAAAAATGACATTTCTACAATTTACATGGAAATAATAATGACTTAAATGCTGCTGTTAGGCTTGTTCAGTCTAAGCCTTTGCACCTACTGAAGGCTGGAACAAAAGCAAGTGTGCTATAACAGGGTTTTAAGTCCAAGAGTAGATACACCTCCAAGCTGGAGGTGCTTTTGGTTCAACCTGGATGTATGTGCTAGGGGAAGGCAAACATCTCCTTTGCTACCTACCCAACCACCTGGTTAGCCATGTCCCTGCTGATACCATACATGTAGCTATTTTCTGAATGAGCAACTTAAAATAGAGCAGGTTATTCTTCTAAAAAAAAAAAAAAAAATTTTTTTTCATTATCAGCTGCCAAAAAACAGCGCATGACTTTCATTTACTTTATGTCAGAAAAAAATGCACTCTCAACATCTATCAGGATGGGGCTTGTTCCTGCTGAAAATATTCATCCTGCTCTTCAGGCACAGGGAAGTGAAAAAGGACACTTACACAACTGTCACTAAGATAAATAAAAAGAACAGAAATAAGAAAAATAAACAAAACCAAACTAACAGAATGTTGTATCACAATAATCCTAATTCAGAAATTCTATTAGGAAATATGTCATGGAAACCCTGAAAGACCAAAACATCTAATCACTCCTTGCTGTTTTTGTTGCTGGATCTTTCCATATGACTTCCTCAGAAAGTCTCAGGAAGGCTGACAGTACTTGCTTTTTCACCCATCCTAATTACCCATTAGTCCCCTAACTTTACTTGAGCCAGTGTCTCACCTCTCTTTCTGAGCATTAGTTTTCCCTAATATTCAACCTGAACACCCCCCATGCAACTTGAGGCCATTCTCTCTCATCCTATCATAGTTACTAACTAGGAAAAGAGGCTAACCTCTCCACAGCCTCCTTCCAGGTTGTCGTAGGGAGTGATAAAGTGTCCCCTGAGCCTTCTCTTCTCAATACTGAATAATCTCAGTTCCCTCAGTTGCTCCTCATAAGACTTGTATTCCAACTTCACATTTTTACTACTTCTTTGATAGCAAAACTGATCTTTGTGTGCAATTCAATGAAATAGGAGTACTGCATAAGGCATGATTTTATGAACTCCTTATTCCCTTCCCAGAACCCAAATGTATTTTCCACCATATCTGCTGTAAGGGTTCAACTCCTTATTTATGAAACCTTAAAATATCCTAAAGATGTTCTGAGTTTTTCTTGCTAATCATGCATGGCTGTTTATCTCCCTACAGTAAGGGATATTCTGTGATGTACAGGTGACAGAGCGTTGGCACAGGTTGCCCAGAGAGGCTGTGGAGTCTCCTTCTTGGAGAGCTTCAGAAGCTGCCTAGCACCTGTATAATCAATGAATATTTGGATGTTATAACTATGAAATAAACAAAGAGAGCTTAGCAAAGCAGATTAGCAGATTATGATAACAAAAGGAGAATAAATAGAAAGCTTACCCCTATCCTAGGCTCACTTACAAAACTTCAGCAGAGCAGATCTCCAGAAGAGATCCTTCCCCACTGGTAACCAGCTCTTGAATGGGTCTAGGAGAGGTGCAGCCAGGCTTCACCCCTTCCGGCAGCACAGGTGAAGGCAATTCACCTGTGCTCCTCCAGCTGACTCAGTGCTCGTCTCAGGTGATCAATCAGAGGTTCAGGCCGTGACTCAGTAGTTCCCATACAGCACCCAACCCTGAAAGTCCCTGCTGAAGCTAGGGTTGGGCCAGATGACCTCTAGAGTTCACTGCCAGCCTCAGTCTGTGGTTGATTCTGTGATATAGATCCAGCTCTATCACACAATCATTTCCATTGGCAGGCACGCATAAGGAAATAACGCAGTAGTCTTACACATTAATAAAGTGACTTCCTATACCTAAAGTTGTCCCAAAAGTTCTTCATGGGCAAATTCTTCCACTTCAGAAAGAAAATCTGTGTAGGCTGAATGGGATATCTCTGCCACTACACAGTTCTGCAAGTGCATGGCTACAGTACCCTATGCCAGGAGGGGAACATCTTGACAGCTACAAGCAACTTTTCTTAAATGCCTGTCCAGATGGAAACACATGCAGTAATCTCTTAAGAGAGATCAGAAAGAGGGTGCAATTATTTTCTCTAAATGAAAGTACCTTGTTTTTTGTTTGTTTTTGCACCGCAGAAATACTCCCTGTCCAGTAGCAGCATGATTTTGAGAGCTAGTCCATGGAGAAGGCACCTTTGTGGCCCCCCTGTCTTCCAGAAAAAGGAAAAAAAAAAAAAAAAAAAGAAATTGCTTATGTAAAGAAGGGATGGAAAGAGGTAGAAAGGAATGGGAGAGAAAGATGTTACAATGCTCTGAGGCAGAAATGGGGACTAAAACCGTAAGAAATGTCTTCGACGTAATGGATCTAGAATTAATTGTGAGTTTTGCTGGGGCCCTGTAAATTCAAAGCATTTCAGTTTGTTAATTCAATCAGGGAAGGTGCTAGAGCACTCTCGCATGTTCTTCTGTCACTAAATGATTCCAGTAGCTCTGCTGCTCGGATAAGCTTACTTCATGGCAAGTCACGATTTTCTTAAAACGAGAAACAGAGAACGGAATCTTTTCTGGAAAAAATGTCTGTTCTGAATGAAGCTCCTCAGGCTGAATTTTTAATTTGTCAAGGCACAGTCCTACGAACACATCCTCCAGTTTGATGAATGAAATGCTCTCTGAAACATGATAGATCTGACTAGCAACATCGGTGGATAAAACATAGCCAGTCCCTGAACAAAATGGTGGGTAGGTGTTACCCGAGTATTCTTCTATCCTCACATTCCACTTGCTCTTTTTTTTCCTTATGGGTTTCTCATGCAGTTTCACAAAGCCTGTGTAAAGCCCTGTTTTCCTCTTTTTCTTTAGAAGCAGCTCAGTGAGGTAAAAAACATTGACAAACACATCTGTGTCAGTTTTCATCACAAAGCTGGACTGGTTACAAAACTGGTGAACCCATTCAATTCCCATCATGGTCTTTAAAGTCAAATTGTAGTATGTGTCCATAAAATCCTTTTGAATAATGTCTTTGTATTTTTGGCTTTCAGCACTGATGTCAGCCTGCTGCCTAAGATTCACAGGGGTTCCCAAGAGGAAATATGTCACTAGATGCTTGCCAGCCACCGTTCTCTCCTTCCCCCAGGTTTGCCGGATGACCATCCTGGCATCGATGTCTTGACATGAGGATGCCACAAGTAGTACAAGGAAAGGTGGGTCCTTACGGCAGTCTATATCTGGGAGCTGCAAGAAGTTTTCTTCAATTTTCCGAAATGTTTGTAGTGTACAATTTTGTTTTTTGCCATAGAATACAGACAGTCCGGTCAAATTCATGTAAAAATAATATAAGCTGCCACAGCTGAGCCCCACAAGGCAAACAAGCACCTTGATTTTTCTGAAATCCATCTGAAATAAACAAGAAAGAATGGTATATTTTAAAAAATCTTGTTCCTTTCAGTGCTGCATACAAAATTCACTGCGTAGGGTTTTAAAGCTAGGTCATCCCTTTTGAAAGCTACCTGTCTCAGGGCATTTGCCCAAACACATTTTTCTGAGGATAGTTCCTACAAGACATGCTGCTGGCAGCCAAATTCTCACTTGTTCTTCCTTGAGCCTGCCCCCAAGACAGTATATCCTCAATTACTAACACAAGAGGGCTCACTGATACCAGGTCACCCTGGCTGATGCTTCACACTTCCTTATTACTTTCAGCATAGAATCATGGGATCACCAAGATTGGAGAAGACCTCCAAGATCATCCACTCCAACCACCCACCTACCATCAACATTTCCCCACTAAGCATGTTACCTAGCATGCCTTTGACCCATCAGCAGTGACACGCATGCCAGGTGAGAGAAAATAACAGTAATACAAGTTTTAAATACCATATTTCTCCATTTATTTGAAAAATGTCTGGGTCCTGAAGACAGCAAGCCTTGGCCAATTAACAGGCATAACCAACCAGGTTCCTCCAGTCTTCATCTATCGTGCTGGTCTCTTGCACAGATCCAGAAGTCGCTCCTGATCTTGCTGCTGGAGGGGCTATGAGCGGTATGTTTGACATTGGGCCAGCTGCTTGGAAAAAGAAGACAAAGCAGTGGGTCAGGTTACTGGGACATTTCTCTTTTTGCAGACTGTAAGTGACTCACTAAGGCATATTGACATGAAAAGGGAGTGGTCTGCACTTCTCTGTCTTTTAGAGGAAGGAGACCCGAAGAATAACAGCTCATTCATCTTTGTAACATATCAATGTGCTGCATACATGGTTGCAAGCCTAGTACAAATTGTAAGAGAGAGAAAAATAATGAAAGTAAAGCCAAACAGATCACAGTGCCAAAAAGAATTACATGCCTCCATAAATGAACTGAGAAAATTCCAATGGTTGAGTAACTAAGTACATGACCAAATGGCTCACCAGCTCCTCTTTCAGAGAACTAGAGTGAGAGAATTTTTACTGGGAGGAAAGCATTCCATTCCTCTTCTCCCACTTTATAACAGCAAATTTTATAATTTTATTTGGTTTCCCATAAAACAAAAAAACAAAAAAACAAAAATAAAAAAAAAAAGAAAACAAATGGAGCTGGGAAGCCTCAGAGTTGTAGATTTCATGAAAATCTGATCTCTGTCTTCTGACCAGGAATGTTCTGCCTGGACTCCCCAAGCCACACCAGTGCTTTCCTCTCAAATGCAGACAGAGGCCTCCAACTTCTTTCCTTTTTACTCAATGAATAGGTTATGTGTTAAAGACTTAAATGCATTTTAACATTCAGACAGTAAGTTCAACTCTACTTATCAATAGGAATGATCCCAGTAATTTTGATAAGTACCCACAAAAACAAGATGAGTAGAATTGGAGTCCTAATTTGCTGAAATTCCTTCCACAGTGAAATGTATGTTTTTTTAAAGATTCAATAAGCATTTTTGAAAATACCTACCAAATTCATGTTTCTTCTGATATTTGCATTTAAATTATCTTTACATTGAATACTTCTCAGATCTGTATTTTTTCAACTATGCATAGCATACAGTAGTCTTACGATCATCTCAGTAACTGTTTTAAATAAATATACATGTAAGTTTGCATGAGAGTTTAGCTATAATAAAAAAACATGCACATATAAACACATTTCTACATATGATGTTCTAAGAACAAGGAAACAACCCATCTTGTTCAAAATGGGTTAGCTCCTGTTACCAGCTTTCATGATGCTGCTCAAGGATCTGCCATTGCTCCGTAGCAAGACTCCCAGCATATGTACATCCAGAAGCCCTTCACACAAGCCATTCCCTTAATGGACGCCCATTGAAATTTCTTCAGAAATACTCCAACCCCTCTGCTAAAGCAGGTTCCCGACAGCAAGTCACTCAGGAAAGCATCCAGATGCGTCCTGAACACTTCCAGAGAAGGAGAATCCCCAACTTCTCTGAGCATGTTCTTCCAGTGCTCTGTCACCCTCACAGTAAAGAAGTTCTTCCTCGTGTATGTATGGAACTTCCTGTGTTGCAGTTTTTCCCACTGTCCCTGTCCTGCACATCACCGAATTCATAGAATGGCTTAGGTTGGAAGGAACCTCAAAGCTCACCCAGCCCCAAGCCCTGCTATGAGCAGGGCTGTCCCCCACCAGCTCAGGCTGACCAGGGCCCCATCCAACCTAGGGTGGATGGGATGCTCTTCCTCCTGTATTTACTAGGAAAATTGCTATTCTATAAAGAAGGGTTGGCGAACAACTGCTTCTGTCATGTTTAACTAGCAAAACATGTCCATGACTGCATTTTGCAGAACCATCACCATCCAGTCTAAAGCATCTTGTTCTACAGCACAGGTTAGGTGTGACAAGGGCTACAGTTTCTAAATTATCTGATTTTCCCTGTATTTTTTCTCCTTGGTCTGCATCTAACAAATAGTACAGCCTATGATTCAAGATTTCCAGCTTCTACAGACTTATCTTCATGGAAGAGTCCTGGAGATGTTACAGTCTACAGAAGGTGGTCTAGAAAACAGTGTAGACTTAATAGTAATCAACCTCTTTTCTCTTGATTATTTTGAAGAGCACCCACTATTATAGCATCAAAACCTCTTAAGTTTTATAGAAAATCCTTTGGCAGAACACTTGCCCTGGTTTTGTCTGAGTTAATATTCTTCCCCTAGTAGGGGCTGGCTAGGTATCTGTCAGCAGGTGGTGAGCAACTGCATTATACATCACTTTATTTTGTTTGCTTTCATATTTTTTATTATTACTATTTTCCCATCCTTCTTTGTCCTATTAAACTGTCTTTATCTCAACCCATGATTTCTACCTGACTCATGGATAGTGACAGATGCCCTCTGGGGGTGGTAACAGCAATGGAAGCAAAAGAACTGGCAGCACAGAGGCAAACCCATCTAGGCCACTGCAGTGTGGAAAGACATTGCTGTCTGGGTAGAGAATGTAGTTGTAAAAGTAAATCCCATGGATGCCCATGTACCACAAAGCTGAGCCACTGAGGAAAATCAAGACAACCAGCAGGTGGATTGAGCCACTAGGATTGAAGGTAAATCTGGACTGGCAACATAATAATTTCCAGTTCAGTGGGCCCATGAAACCTCAGGCCATCAAGAAAGGCCATCAACATATAGATGGGCTCAGGACTGAGGGATGGACTTGACTGTGGACACTATTGCACAGGTTATCCAACAATGTAAAATATGTGCTGTGATTAATCAAGCCAAGAAGATAAAGTCTCTTTGGCACAGAGGACGGCAGCTGAAATATAAATATGGGGCAACCTAGCAGGTGGGTTACACCACACTCCCACAAATTCACCATGGCAAACACAATGTGCTTGCAATGGTGAAAGCCACCAAACAGTTGGAAACAGATCCCATGCCCCATGCCACTGCCCGAATACTATCCTGGGCCTTGAAAAGCAAGGCCTGTGGTGGCACGGCACCCCAGAAAGAACTCAGTCAAACAATGAGACTCATTTCCAAAACAACCTCATAAAAACCTGGGTAAGACTACACTAAGAGCAATGGGTGCTGGGACATTCAAGCACTGGGTTACACATTTACCAAAAAACTATCTGGTTAGATAACACTTAAGAATCTGTCAGTAGAGCTGACCCTGCCCAATTAAAATATCTACATACTGCAGAAGAGAAAAAATCCCAGTGGTACATGTGGAAGACGTGCTGGGCAAGACAGTCTGGATTATTCCTGCCTCAGGCAAAGGCAAGCCCATTTGTGAGATTGCTTTTTCTCAAGGACATAGGTGTATTTGATGAGTAATGCAAAAGGATGGTGAAGTCCAGTGTGTACCTCAAAGAAATTTGATGATGGGTGAAAACAGCCAATAATTTGAATTATATAATGCCAACTGCTATACAGTACTGTATATCATCACTTCTTGGGTTGTTATATGCCTCATCAACAAGAATCACCCAAATTAATGAAAAAAACAATTTTTATGTAACCAATCAAAGAACTGTGGTAATGGGAACCAGAACTGGCTTCAGCATGCAACAATCCAACATCACACACCACATCTCCTGCCCAGAAGGACCATGGTAATGGAGGGAGCCCAAAGTTATAGACTAAATAAACTGTATGGACATTTTAGAGAGATAGCCCATAGACTAAGGGAATGATAATGGGAAAGTGTGGGATCTGATCATGACATAGATGGCATGGATACTGAAATGGTCTTGGCTGGGAGAGTTAATTTTCTTCCTAGTAGCAGTATGATGCTGTGTTTTGGATTTAGGATGAGAACAAAGGTGATAACCCACCACTGTTGTAGTTGTTGCTGAGCAGCGCCTACACAGAGCCAAGGGCATTTCAGCTCCTCACGCTGCCCTACCAACAAGGAGCTGAAGGTGCCCAAGGAGCTGGAATGGGACAGAACAAGGACAACTGACCTAAACTGACAGAAGGGATGTCATGCTGAACAATAAAAGTGGGGGTTAGGTGTGGGGAGGAGGTACTGCCTGGGGACTGGCTGGGTATCTGTCAGTAGGTAGCGAGCAATTGCACTGTGCATCACTCATCTTTAATATTCTTTTATCATCATCATCATCATCATCATTATTATTTTCCTTCTCAGTCCTATTAAACTGTCATTATCTCAACTACAAATTTTATGTTTTTGCTGATTCTCTCCTCTATCCTACTGTGAGTGGAGTGAGCGAATGGCTGTGTGGTGCTGAGCTGCCCGCCGGGTTAAATCACAACACAGGTCTGAGTTTTCTCTTTGATTTGAGTCAGAAATTGCAGTTTATAATTATCTCAAAGCTTTTTCTATTTCCCGTCACTTCAACTGCCAAGTATTTTATGTAGGGCACTGCAGAAAAATTACCTGTTTCATATCCTAGAGAGTGGTTTGTTTAACGTGCCCAGCAGAGTGTGTTAAGGCTCTGTGTAGATCCAACGGAGTTTGTACTAAAGCCTGAGACCAGAGCAATGGGAGTCACAGCAGCCTGCAGTTGTGCTGTCTCTTGACACATGCCTAAAATGAACAAGGAAGAAAAGAAGAAGACAACTGTACTGGAACTGCTGGGTCACAGTCTGAACCTGATTGACCATCTGAGGCAAGCACTGAGTCAACTGCAGGAGCACAGGTGAAGGCAATTCAACTGTGTGACCGGAAGGGGAGGAGCCTGGCTCTACCTCTCCTAGATCCCATTTAGGGGCTGACAGCCACTAAGGAAGGATCTCTCTCTCTAGAGATTCCTTCTTGGGGAGTTGTTTGCAAGCCTACAACACTGGTGAGTACTTTCCACTTATCTTTGATTATCTTCTCCAACGTGATAATCTTACTAAGCCTAATTGCTCTGTATACTTACTGATCATCAAATACTTTACAACATCTGTATACTTATTGATCTTACAATAATATAGGTCTGAATCACATTAGACAAACCACAGTCCTCATAGGCTGAAGGATCAGCCCTTTGTTGGAGCACCAGGAGCCACTTCTTGTCAGAGTGATCTAGAAAGCAGCAAAAGGAAAACTTTGAGCTTGCCAGAACTCACCAAGATAACCTCCTTAAATTTCATTCCTTTCAGCAAACAAGGAGAATGAGAGAATTTATTTGCCATCTTTGCTGTGCCAGGAGGCCTCCCAAGCACCATGACAGTTTGCCATGGTGGGCAAATTTGCTAGAGACTCTGCTTACAACACTGACCTTTGTTAAACTTCTTCATGTTGCACTGTGAATGGGTCACGTTAACTCATCTGACTGAGCCTAGTTATTCCATCAAAGTTAATAACACCTCCTTCAGATCTGTTAATGAGTATAATTATTTAAACAGCACCAAGAGATCAAGGTTACACAGCATATGGATCAGGAAAAGCAATATGGCCTGCAGCAGAGAAGGTAAGTAGGTCTAGAGTCCCCACGAGAAAAAGATTCAAAACAAAAATTTAAAGAAATAAAGTTTGCTTAATTTTTCTGGGTCGAAGTTACAGTCACACTGCTGAGTTTGGTGAATGATGAAGTGTTAGATTCTCATTCATGTCGCACATGTTGAACAGTGAAGGACCCAAAGCACAACGTGCCCAAAGCACATCTGGCTATCAGCAGGAGTTGCCACTTTGTACAAGAGAGAGGCGAGCAGTTGCTATCACCACTTGCACACCCAAAAGCACGGGTGTGATTTAAACATGCAAAGAGGAGTAGGAGCCTCAGGCACCGCAAAGCTAAAGACAGCAGAGCTATTTCAAACTGCCTTTCTTAAGAGCCAAAAGTAGTATGTGCCCTGGCGTAACCACTACTAATACTTGTTAATTTTTTATTTCCCCTGGAACAAAGCCTTTAAACTGCATTCACAGAAGCTTGGCAGGACACAGGAGAGGGACTGAATATACTTAGATAATTTAACATATCAGAAAATAATGCTCCTAAACACAAGCATTTTAGGAGAGCAGGGATCACCTTCAATCTATCAAAGGTGAAAACTGGGAAAACAGAGGGCTCAGCAGTAGCTGGGCCAACGCTGCTAGGGAAGGAAAAATTGTCCCCTTGCTGGGCAGCCAGGTTTCTTTCTTTGATCATTGTCATCTAGCCCAACTGACTTCTGTTCAAAATGAAACATCATCCTCGGACACCTGGCCATACCATGCTCCCTTGAAGTGCTGGCTGAGTCCTGCCTCTTTGCTTGGTGCCCACATACACAGGGCCACCCATGATAGGTGAGTCAGGCCACGATGCCATCTCAACCACAGGAACTCAGTGTGGATAGCAGCCAAGGTGGTGGGGCTAAATGTCATCTTCACAGCGCTTTAGAACGTCTCTTTTCAACTCAGAGAATACCATGCACAGCAGCATGTATTAACAACGTCCTCATCCAAAGTGAATGTCAAGACTGGAAGGCAAGGAGGATGGGAAACTGAATAAAGAACAGGCAGGAAGTGTTGTCTTCTGGTTTTTCTGTTGGATCATAAGAAGGCTTTTCCTCCCTGATACCTCTCACCAATGTCAGGATTCTCTCCTTTTGTCAGTTGATTAGCAAGTCTAAGCAAGATATTGTTCTACTGCTTCATACGTGCCAGTTTCTGTCAAGGAAGTACTGACTTGCTAGGCACTTTATTTAATACTGGGGATGTTGGTTAGTTGAATGGGTGCGTTTCTCTATTTGTTTTCACGTGCAGCAGTATTTTACTCCCATTATTCCGGGATTGTCACCAGGACAAGATACAGGCCACGTGAACAAGACTTGTGGACTCTGTCCCACCCCTCCAAGGAATGCTTTTCGCTATTGTTTTAAAATGGAAAAACATTTAAAGAAAATATTGGCTTTTCCATGCGGGGCAGATGGCACTGCAGGTTAAACAGCCTGAGGGACAAGGAAGCAGATAGCTGTGCGCTTTGTGTTTCAAAAGCACATCAACCTCAGGGCTGCTCCCCAGCAGACCCTGGGCCTCCATTTTGGGTCATACATGGGGAGAGGGGTCTGAGAGGGGAAGATGTTAACGTTTAAGATAAACCTCAGGACCTCCAGAAAGACAAAAGCAATTTATGAACAAGGAAATGGCACCAGGCAGTGATTAGTGAATTCACTAGCAGCCACAGAAAAGACCCGCTGCACAACCAGGAGGAGAGCCCAGGCCTCCTGAGCTGCTGCGGTGAGGTTTCAGCTGGGCATCCTTCCTGAAAAAGGACCCAGGGTGGGAAGCTGCTGCCAAGGCCCTCAGAGAGTCACCAACGTCCCCAACCTTGCCCATCCAAAACATCCCCCTGTTCTGTAAATTATCAGCTACACTACACTATGGCTGACTCTAAGCTGAGTGGTTAAGTTGATAGGACACAAGGACCCAGACAATTTTGAAAAGAGGGCCCACGTGAACCTAATGAAGTTCAACAAGTTCGAGTGCAAGACACCACATTTGGACTGAGGCAACCCCAGATACGTGTACAGACTGAGAGAAGAACTTGAGAGCAGCCCTGTAGAGAAGGGCTCAAGGCTTCTGGGGGTGAAAAGCTGGATGTGTGCTTTTGCAGCTCAGAAGGCCAACTGTACCCTGGGCTGCATCACAGGAGGGGTGGGCAGTAGGGAGAGGGAAGGGATTGTCTCCCTCTGCCCTGCCCTTGTGAGGCTCAACCCGGAGTACTGCATCCAGGCCTGGGGCCATCAGCACAAGGAGCGGAGATGTTGGAGTGGGCCCACAGGAAGACAAGAGCATGTTCAGAGGGCTGGAGCACCTTTCCTGTGTAAAAAGGTCAAGTGGTCTGGGCTTGTTTATCTTGCAGAAGGCTCCTGGGGGACCTCGTTGTGTCCCTCCAGTACTTAAAAAGAGCGTATAGACAGGAAGACCAACTTTTTACACAGTCTGATAATGATGGCATAAGGGGAAATGTTTTTAAACTAGAAGAGAAGATAGATAAATGTTAGGGGGAAATTCTTTACACAGAGAGTGGTGAGGTGCTGGAACCAGCTGTCCAGAGAGGATAGCGCTGGTTTTATTTATTTCTTTGGATTTTAATAATAAACACCTTTTTTTTTTTTTTTTTCTTTAAAACTGAACAGAAGAAACTAGTCCAGCTTTGAAGAATTTAATAGTTCTTGACAAAAAAATAGATTTGAAAGTTATGTTAAATTCTAGATTAATGCTCATACTGAGGAAATCCTAGACATATAGAATCTGCATTCAGATATGTGCATACAACTGTATCTTTAAGCAGCACAATCAACACAGCCTCAACACTCTTATTACAGTTGTAATATGCAGTAATAAGCAGAGAACATTTTCTTGTAAAAATCAAAGAAAATCCATGACCAAAGTTCAATAATGGAGGAATATCTCTGAAAAATTACACTAGCTTGCTCTAGATCTCCTATGGTTGTGCTGCAGCACAGGCAGTTTTATAATAGACATCTGCAGTCCTTTATCTCTTCCTATCTTTCAAAGAACAGTTCACACCACTTCCTTCTCTGAATGATGGTTTTAGTACCACATAAGGCAACATAACGGAGCTTAATTATCCCTTTCTCTCCTCTAACCCCAGCTTTTATTGCTGAGCATGACAACCCATGGCACAAGACATCCCTTTGGCCAGTCAGGGTCAGCTATCCAGGTTCTGTCCCCTCCAGCTCCTGGTACGCCCTCAGCTCCTCCCTGGCAAGTAATGTGAGGAGCTGAAATATCCTTGGCTTTGCATAGGCACTGCACAGCAACAACTACAACAGTGATCGGTGTATGATCATAACTATTTTCATCAAAAATCCCAAACATGGCATCATATGAGCCTCTAGGAAGAAAATTAACCCAATCTGTCACCTGAGGCCAGTGCTTTTCCCCCTTCAGGAGGATATTGGGACAGCCTTACTAATTGCGCAGTCCTAGCAAGCACCTAGCCAAGGTCCTGCCTCATGACAGGGGCAGATGGTGGCTCCTTCGTTGTGCTGCCTCCTTGCCCTCACACAACCTTCACTCATCTTAGCAGTCCTTTTTCCCAACTATCAGTCTAAAAACCTTTGCTTTCTGTCTCTGTGCTCCCTTCACCTCCATTATACCAAATGCTGCTTTCTGGAATTCTCTTCAATACCAGTGGACTCTCTTCCTACAATCCCCCAATCTTCAGTTTACCTCTGATGCTAATGAGCGTTTTTAATTTTATTTTTTTCCCAACACCTCATGAATTGGTGAGCATAATGCAATTACTGTTTTATTTGCTGATCATACCAAAGGTAGGGGGCTGTCCACTATTGGATGCACCCATTGTGCGGCCTCCCCCAGTACAATCCAATGTCATTCAGGGTCCTGAACAGTAAAACCAAACTCAGAGCCACCCTCTTACCCTCACAGCAAAATAAAGCAACGAGGACAATTCTTCCTTCTTCCTTCTGCTCTTACTGCTATGGCTCCAAAAGCCCGGTTTACTTATCTGCAGGAGCACTGTGATTCAAAAATTGTGCAGATGAGTTTGTGCCACCCCCAAAGAAATTACTTAGAGTCATAGAATCACAGAACATCCTGAGTTGGAAGGCACCCATAAGGGCCACTGAGTCCTTCTCCTGGCTCCACATAGCTCCACCCAAAATCAAATTCTGTGTCTCAGAGGGTTGTTCAGATGCTTTTTTCACTTTTCTTGCACCCTTATTTATAAGCAGTCCTACAGCTGGGTTTTTCATCACAATGAAAAAGCAAAATAAAACTGAAAATGATATTTGAGGCAGGACAAAGCTTGCTCTTCTCCCTCAGAAGCAATCTCAAGATACAGGGAGAAGGAAGGAAAAGAGCAATGTGGAGAAGAGGTAATTATGCAGACTGTAAAAAAATGTCCAAACCAAGAAAAATTACCAACAAAGGCATTCCAGTGTCATTGAAATTTTTTACAGAGTGCTTCGCCGCCCAGCCACTGCCACTGTGGGATGAGGACTTGTCAGGACATTGCACTTGAGATGTGGGTTTCTTTCTCCTATTTTTACTAGAAGCAGCACTTGCACAGAGTAGGTGAGCCTAGTGCTTGTGCCTTTCTCTGCCCATTCCTTTCATGCTCCCTCTTGGCACCATTGTCAGTTTAGTGTTTGGAGCTTCATTTTTCCCTTATCAACATAACATTTGCATTTACATGTCTACCAAAACGGCAAGCCAGTATTTTGGAAGTTAACAATTTAGGGCAACATATAGTTCCCCCCGACAGTTCCCACCACCCTATAGCTCTCACCACACTACGGCTCCTGCCCAAGGCATAAGCAGCTCAGGAGCAGCAGCTCATGCCCTCTCCTTGCTCTAGCCGCCTCCAAAAACCAACCCAGGGGTTCAGCACCCAGCTCCCCCTTTTGGCTGGTGGGATGAAAGCACAGAGCAGTGGGACTAAACCCTGCCGCGAGGTGTTCATGGCAGGAAATCCTCCGTAAATAAATATTTGGCTTTCAACTGCTGACTGTACGTATTTGCGGCATCAAGCCCAGTGGCTGCTTCCTTTAATTATTTGTCTCTACCTCGTGGATCCCCTTATTTTTAAGAATTTTCTCCCAGCTCTCAACAAAAGCATGGGACAGCCAAACCTTGCTCCCCGTCCTCCCAAACTCAACTCAAGCTCTGCAGCTGGGGGCAGGTTCATGGGCAGCCAGAACGTGCTAAAATGTACTAAACCACAGCCTAAATGGCCCGGTATGTGAGATCTCTTACAGCTGTCCCACCAGCCCACATACCCCTTGTGCCAGGGCGCACCTCCTGCTCGTTTTACTGCAGGATGGATGCTTCAATCTCGAGCCTTCAGATGAACTCGCCGTCAGCTGGGGACATCACAGGTAGCTCGTTTTGCACTTTGACTCGACGCTTCAAAGCCATCAGGTCCGTGCCCACCGCCCTTTTTTCTGTTGTTCTCCCAACCAAAAGCCCACCAGGTTCGGCGATCCCCATCTTCAGTGCACAAACGAGATCCCCGGACATGGCCGTACCTGCACCGGGTGAGCCGCGCTCCTTCCCTCACACGCTCGTGGCACATCCTCGGGCTCGTAGGGCCGTGCTGCGGTGAATGCGGGGGACGGCGCTGCCTGCGGTGTCCCGGCCCTTCCCCGAGCAGTTCCACTATCCCATCGTACGTGGCCGCCTCCAGCACCGCGTGGGCTGCGGGCGAGCCCGGGGACGGCACTGATGCGGCTGCGGTAACTCGAGCTCTCTGCCTGTCTCATTCCCTCCCTCTTCTCCTCCTCCTCCTCCTCCCTCTCCCTCCCTTCCTCTCTCTGTCCGTCCCTCCTATCCGTAACAGCCTCTTGTTGACACTGCAGTGGGAGCCGGCGGGGAAAGGAAAGTTAGGAACTGTCCTAGCAGAGGGCTTTACGTTGCTTCTGAGGAGGAGACGACATTCCTTCAGCCCTGTTAACGGAGCTGCTCATCCTGCAGAGCGGAGCCGAACCTTTGCGGTGCTGGGAAGTTAGGCTCTGCGCACTCGGTTAAAGGCGATGCTGCTTGGAGAACGCTCCGCGCTGTGAGTTTCCCTCTACGAGGAGGAACAACCTCTGTGCAAGGAGCAAGGGGCACACCGCATCTGTCCCAGCTCCCCTTCCCCATCACTGTCCTCTGCGCTCCATCTCACCCCACTCCTCGTGCCCCTGGTGAGTGGGAGAGATGGGGACTGCCAGCTCTGTATGGGCACACACCCCCAGGCGGTGGTAGTCCATAACTGGAAGTTTCACATGACAGCAGTAATTGATGCAAATGTAAATAGTTTTCACTCCTAAGGGCTGCAATCTCTTAGGAACATGTACTTCCAGAAGGGTGTTATAGATAAAGCACCCCAGTTAATAGCTATGCTCCTGTTAACAGCTCAGGGAGTTTGGACTTCCAGCACAAATACCCCCTTTGATTTGTCGTTGTCATTTATGAAGCAGGTTGCCTCAGTGAAGCACAAAAAACAAGGGAGAAATCAATCGCAGTATGCTGCTGGCAGATCTCCTCCTCCCCCTCCACTCCAATGGTACAGATACAGAAACATAACAAGAGGAGATGCACAAAAAGCTCTCTGCTTCTTCTTCTTTGCAGGGAAACACAGATAAGAGATGAGGAATCGCTTTCAAATTTGCTTAAAAAGCATAGGGCACTGCTTTTTTTTTTTTTTTTTTTTTTTTAAAGGGGAAAAAGAAAGAAAGGAAAAACAAAACAACAAAACCCACCAAATCCAGGTATCCTCAATTTCCTTTACTTCTTATTTTGTTCTCAGAAAAATCTCCTTGACTTTTGGCCCTTTCCACAGCATGACCCACTGGCTTCCAAAAGGGAACCACAAAAGCTTCGGCACAGCCTGTCTGTGCTCACAGTGGGCAGGGTGGGCACCTCAGGGCCGTGCTGCTAGGGTGCACACTGCAGGTCTCTGTCAAACTTCTTCCCTGCTCAGTGCTGTAAAGAAGGGCAGGGAGACACAGTCCCATACAGGGCTGCACGCTGGAGGGCTGGTGTCCATGAATCACAGAATCACTGAACAGCTTGGGTTGGAAGGGACCTCACAGCCCACGCTGCCCCAACCCCTGCCGTGGGCAGGGCTGCCCCCCACCAGCTCAGGCTGCCTAGGGCCCCATCCAACCTGGCCTCGAGTGCCTCCAGGAATGAGGCACCACAGCTTCTCTGGGCAGCTGTGCCAGCGCCTCACCACCCTCTGTGTAAAGAAATTATGAGTTATGGTGCCAATATTTGTCACTGGGGGAGTGGAGGAAATGATAGTTCTATGAACCATAACTTTTGTGCTAGGAAAAAAAAAAAAAAAGAGAGAAAAAAAAAAAAGAGGAAAAGAATGTACAACTCTGTGCTTCTGGCTCAGTATTGCACTTGATGTGCAGGTCCACCCCATACCAGCGAAGCATTTAAGCAGAGCAGTATAAACATATGCTTATATTTCACTAGCAGGAAATTTAAGTCAACGTCTATCTCCATAAAGTCAGTCCTCAAAGAATCAGGGACCATATCAGCATTGTAATTGAACTAAAATAATCCTAAGCTTCCTCTAAAAGCACATAGCTTTAACCTGTCACATCAAATGAGAATTATGCACATAAACTATAATCTTTCTGTTCCCTTAGTCATCAGAGCGTAGATAAAGTGAAAAAGAAAAAAAGCACAGATACAGCTCAGCTGCAAAGGAGGAGGTGGGGCACACAGAGAGGGACACTGTGTTTGAAAATGGAGTATTTCTGCTGCCAAATCAGATTCACCTGTGTGCAGCTCATAGCTGGACACTGGGGCTCAAAGAGCTTGGCTTTATATCATCACCTCCTCCAACAGGTGCTGTAGATTGGAAGTGGCCCTCATAAGTGACAGCATATATAATCACATGGAAAATCATTGAGTTGTAAGGCAGGCAGAGAGGAGGCTGAGCTGCAGTCACTCACCAAAAATGCTGTTGTTTGGGGCGGGGTTAGGTTCACTGTGCTTTCCTGTGGTGCTGGGTTCTTTTAACGTTACAAATAATGTGAATAGGAGCTACATCCCTGGGCTATGCTGATAAAATGGGTGAAGGTGGAAGAGCTGTTCTGAAAAGAGCTGCAGGTGGGGGATCTGCAGGCTGCACACCTGGGGTAGGTGCTGGGTATCACTGTGGTGTTACCACCTGGTTGCACTGGGAGTGTCAAGGCTGTCCACTTCACAGAAAGTTCTATCCACCTGTCTAAAGCCTATTTAATCTACCCTCACCCCTTTCTTTGTTCTGTCTGCTCCACGACCAACTGCTGACAGAACCCGAAGCAGCTCACCAGCTGAGGACAGTCAAAGCTGTGCCTTTTGCTCACATGTCCCTGGGTGGAATCTGACCATGGACATCACTCACGGCTGCTGCCTGCACTCAGCTTGTGTCTCACTCAGAGATACAGCCCATCTCTGACAAGAATTCCAGCATGATGTAAAGTCTCACTAACACAAAGACCTTTTCCTCCTGCTGATAAGCAGCTATCCATCCAAAGCATGGAGCTTTTTTTGCCCTGTTTCTTGCTATGTTTTGTTGGCTGGGGACTTCATCCTGCTTTTTATCCCTCAATAAGCAGATATAGGCTGCAATTAAGATGCCTCTTGATTTTCTTTTGAATAAGCTGCCCAATTTATTTTTTTTTTCTGCTGTCTTCATTTATAGTAGACAAGGACTGTATCTGATGAGCATCCAGCAGAACAGGAGGCTGCAAGGTCCTGGATGTGGTACAGAGAATCGGCTTCTTCGTGACAGAACAAGAAGTAACAAATCTAAACTAAAAGGGGAGATTTAGATTAGATATTAGGAAAAAGAATATTTCCTAGGAGGGTGGTGAGGCGCTGGCACAGCTGCCCAGAGAAGCTGTGGTGCCCCATCCCTGGAGGCGCTCAAGGCCAGGTTGGATGGGGCCCTGGGCAGCCTGAGCTGGTGGGGGGCAGCCCTGCCCACAGCAGGGGTTGGTGCAGTGTGAATTTTGAGGTCCCTTCCAACCCAAATCTTTCTATGGTTCTGTGATTCTATGGCTCATTAGCCATAAGGTCTTGGGCTGTGTTTTACTTCCCTTCTGGGCTTTTCCAGAGACACATCCAGGGATGCCACACAGCTCTAGGAGTCTGCAATCCTCTGAGTCCTCTGATGAGCTCTTTTTCAGAGCTGGCTCACAGCAGGCTGAGCACCAGTTTACAACAGGGATGATAAACAAGCCCCATGCTCCTGGTCTTTGGCTCCAGGTCAGGAATAAGGGAATCATTTTTTTCACCACTCCTCACTGCATGATTGATGGGAAGTATATGGAGTAGCATGTACTTTGCTCATATGCCTTGATTTTCCTGTGGGAAGGAATTTCTGTTCAAAGGCACATCACCTGACCTGGGGCACATGTAAGGGGTTTGCTTTTGTTCTGCACCAGAAGTTATGGCTCAGTCACAAGATGGATTTCTGTGCGCCCACCACCTGCCTTTGGTCTCATCCTTGCCAGGGAAGTATTCCCTTTTGTCACAGCCTTGCAGACATCCAGGAGGTCAACAGGATGCAGATCCCTGCAGGATATGTGCCCCTTGAGCAGCATTATCAGGAGGCAGGCGTAGGCATATTGACAGTGCACAGGAAGCACAGGCTGAATGGCACAGTGGGGCTCCTGGCCTTGAAGAGGTGCTGGCAGACACCTTCCATGCAGCAGCCCAGCAGTTACAGAGCAGCCTCAGAAACAGAAACCAAAATGCCATGTCTCTGGGACCAGTTGCATCTCCCATATGACACAGTCACTGTCAAAAGGTATCAGAGAGGACAAAGCAAAGGAGTGGAGTCCTGTGAGGGGGAACACAGCATGCTTGCACAAGGAAACAGTTTTTTAAAAGGCACACCCACCCTAAGGAAAAATGCATATCTCTAGGCAGATATGTACATGGGCTTGATCTAACTTCAGTCTTTCTCCTTCTCCCCTTATGACACCTTGTTTATTGTGCACTTGCCAGCAGGCCAGGCAAAGATGCGATCTCAGGGAAACAATGATTGAAAAGCAGGTTTAGCATCGCTACTGCTCCCCCCCACCAACCCATCCACCTGCAAGCATTTGCTATTCACTGATCGATCTGAGCACTGTTACACAGCTCGAGACGAAGGGTTTGGTAGAACTTAACTGCAGTGCCAGAAAACCAGCCCTTCATCTGTGGTTCTGACTAATGGGTCCCTCTGCGCTATTGAGTGTAATGTGCCTTTTGGTTTATTTATTATCAGCATCTTCCTGCGCTGGGCTGGCAAGGGAGCAAGTGGCGATGGGAAGGACTCCAAATAGCATATTTTTGATCTGGCTGGGGGCTGTCAACAAAATGGTTCATTTGGATTAAAACCAAGAACACCAAAGCTTTCAAATTTGAGGAAAGGAGGAATGGAGGAGGGGGGGGGGGGGAAGGGGGGGGAAGAAGGGATGAAGGGGGGAGAAGGGGAGGAAGGGAGGAGAGGGGAAGAAAGGGGAGGAAGGGAGGAAGGAACTATATTCTTTTCTTTGTCTCTCTTCTGCTTTTTAAAGAAACAGGAACAGCTTGGGAACTGAGTGTTACTTAGAGCCAGCCATAGTATGTGGTATTGTTCAACAAGCTTGAAGCTCACCCATAGATCAGGTGTTTTGTTAGAGGCTGTTTTAGTTCAAGACCAGGGCTGCTTTGGAAAAAGCAGTGGGGCACTGCAGTGTCAGCAGAAATAGCTCCCACAGCATATACCTGGAACAAAGAGCTCCAAATTCAGTTGAACGCAACAACCTTACGTGCTGTCAGACCTGGCAATGGTATAAAATGGGATGCAATGGAAATCTGGCACAATATTACCTTCAAAGAGGTTGAAATCCAGACACAAGTTCTCCTAAATTCTCAACACGAACAAAGTCATTTTTGACATCATCCCACTTTGAAAAGTTCCCATGTAGTTTAAAGCAGGATTTTGAGAAGTGAAAGATGTTTATCTCCAAAGGAAAAAAGGCCATTCGGTGAATGTTTATTTCTTTCAAATCCTGGACTGGGTGTACAAAGCACTGCCACATTACCAACTGAAATCAAATGCTAACTTTCACCTACTTTTTTTCAGGGAAACCTTGTTAATCAGCACTGCTCTCATCCAACCATCAGCAGGTCTGCTCTGCTGCACTCTGACCCTTTCTGTTACCCAAGAGAGGTATTATTCACAGAGATTTAGATATTTCTACCTAAAAAAATTAGGTAAAAAAACATTTTTTTACGTTGTTTTTATTTTCCAGATAAATGAAGACAACTATTGCTAGATCGATAGGTATCCATCTTCCCTATGATTCCCAATAATCTAACTGAAAGGAGGTTGTGGTGAGGTGGGGGTTGGCCTGTTCTGCCAGGTAGCAGCGAAAGGACAAGAGCAAATGTTGCACAAGTTGCACCAGGAGAGGTTCTGATTGGATGTTAGGAAAAACTTCTCAGCAAGAGCAGTGAGGCAGGGCACAAGCTGCCCAGGGAGATGGTGGAGTCACCGTCCCTGGAGGTGTTCAAGAGCCGTGTGGATGTGGCACTGAGGAGCATGGTCTATAGCAGTCACAGGCACGGGCTGATGGTTGGACTTGATAATCTTATTGGTCTTTCCAACCTTTATGAATCTATGAACTCACACCTTAAGCTTCCTACATCAACAGCTTCTAACTTTTCCTCTTTTTTGCTAGATAGACTCTTACAGAACATGAAGAAGGCAATGGGTGCACTGTGTCTGTCCTTTACAAGGCAGTGGAGTGCTCCTTCCTCCTCTTGAGGTGTAGCAGATACTTCTGTCATTTTTATGTGCTGGGTTGTCAATTAAGAGCACCTGCTTCTGATGAGAAGAACGTCACAGATGAAAATGACTCACTTGGGAGAGGAAAGCAGCAGGACTGTTCACTGGCATTGTGATTGAAAAGAGGTTTTGCAGTGTAACAAAATTTGATGACATGAATTGTTGTTTACTGCATGGAGTTTGGGGTAAGTCAGGTGACTTGGGAAGACCTCCTGTTGGGTCCTGTGGATCAGAAGGAATCCCTTGCTTCCTAAACTCCTGCTTAGAGGAGCCTGAGTGCAGCTGGACCCAATCTTAGTCTCAGACTTTGTCAACAGTCTGTATCTAAAACAACAGATGGATTAGGTGTGGACTCAGCCTTGGTGAGGCCACACTTTGAGTACTGTGTTCAGTTTTGGGCCCCTTGTTAAAAGAAGGGCATGGAGGCCCTGAAGCATTTCCAAGGAAGGGCTACGAAGGTGTCTGAAGGACAAGTCTGATGGGGAGGGAACTGGGCTGTGGGAACTGGGATTGTTCAGTCAGGAAAAGAAGAGCTGTCAGCCTGTAGCACAGTGCCGTGAAACACAGAGCAGAAGTAAATGGACCTGGCTTTGTGTTCTCGTGCCCACTTAATCCACTCTCTGCTCTTTCTCCTTGATTCAGGAAATGGAATTGTAATTAAGAAGGAAAAAAGCTCTTCATCTGGAAGCAGTCCTCTTGTTAACAACTGTGAAACAGAGCCCCTTAACATCTCGCTCCATCCATTAACACACAGGTGCTGGCTCCCAGCTCTGCCTGCCAAGGGCATTCATCCACCCACAGCTCCCAAAGACATAAGCTCCTTCTGGTAAGGGTATTTCAAATATTCAGGGTAATTCAGCATGTCTAACTTGCATTTTCCCACTCCCCATGTGCCAGTTCTTGTATTGCCCGTTTAACTAGAGCCTTCTGCAGCACAAAACAGCTCCTGGCCAGAGGAAGGTTGTCAGTGTGAGGCTGCTCAGATGGAGAAACTTCATAATTCTGGCCGTGGGACCACTGAGAGAAACGAAAATCTTAAGCAGCAGTATGGGGCTTGCAGTATCAAACCACAAGATCGGAGACAGTGGTATCTTAAGGTTTCCACTCAAAGCACTGCACTGGAATGCTTTTATTTCCATCCAACCCCTAAGCAATATGTGCATGGTGTTGCATTTGTACTTCTGGAGGCAACTGTGAAGCCATGCTACTGGATACTGTAGGAAAAGACACTTGTGGTTAAAGAATTGAAAGTAAAAAACTAATACACATTCATAGATGTCTAAGAAGACTTTTAATGGATGAATACTTAAATGTAGATAGCTCAGCAATTTTAAATAGTGATACACTGCACTTTTCTGCTATATTTTGAATGTTAAGCCATACCCTCTGCAATGCTCTTAGTACATTAACATGCAATTACTTGCTTAACATCACCTGCCACTTTTTGCCCCACTTTGCAAGGCAGTTGTTACATCCTCCATTGCTACCCTGAACAAAGCAACAAACATCCCTCCACCATCTACTTCCTTATTTCCTTTGGCACCAACAAAATATCCCCACATGAGTCAACAAGCTTTCATAACACCACCATAAACCACAAAATAAGACAAGCAAAACAAGGGCTCCAGGCAGCCCCAAGTACTCACAGATTCTGGACACAGCAACAGTGAGCAGACCATTGGCTTTGGAGGTAAGAAACTGATCTCTAAGTGATGGTGCAAGAACAAATGCTCTGCTCCTCTTACATCAGGCGTTGGAATCACAACATGCAGCCTGAGGTGTGTCTTTTAAGAACTGCTGATCTTCACCTTGAGCATGGGTGTTAGACACCTTGCAGACACAAGGCAGGCCCCTCTGTACCCTAACAGGGCTCCAGCACCTTGCCTAGTGTTATTACTATGCATGTTTCTGAAGCCCACTCACTGACACTGATGGAGATCAAGTGTCTGCCAGGCCCTCGAGCTGTTTGAACGCTAATGACAAGGCTCTGAAGCATGCCTTCAAGGTACTGTGCACCAAGGTATCTGTGGTTTTAGCATGAGTCTCTTGGGAGAAGATGTTGATGCTGACATTAAGAAAGCAACAGTCAGACTGAGAGCACAAAAAGAGAGCAAACTTATTGCCAGCAGTGGTGGAGCAGAGCACACTGCTGAGGACGCTCAGTTTGGTTAAACTCGCATTCTCAAGCACCTGTAGTACAAAGGCAGCACTACTGACAGGTAGCAGATTGCCACCCATGAAATCCATGTGCTCAAAGGGAGTTCCCTGCTACCTTGCAATGTTCTGCCAAGCATTGGCTCTCCCACTACAGGAAAAAGCTATACAGCAGCATAAAGGAGACATCCCATTGCTCATGCTTGTGTCTCACTAGCTGCTTCTTCCTTTCATAGAAACATCGAATCACGAAATCAGTAAGTTTGGAAAAGACCTCTAAGATCACCTAGTCCAACTGTCAGCCCTCCCCCCCCCATACCCACTGACTATGTGCAACATCCACGCGGTTCTTGAACATCACCAGGGATGGTGACTTCACCACGTCCCTGGGCAGCCTGTGCCACTGCATCACTGCTCTTTCTGAGAAAAAACATTTCCTAATCCAACTCCCCCTCATGCAACATGCCATTCCCTCTCATCCTATCACTGCTACCTGGGAGAAGAGGCCAACCCCCACATCACCACAGCCTCCTTTCAGGAGCTTGTAGAGAGTGATAAGGTCTCCCCTGAGCCTCCTCTTCTCCAGACTGAAGAACCCCAGTTCACTCAGCTGCTTCCCATCAGACTTGTGCTTCAGGCCCCTCACAGCTTTGACGCTCTTCCCTGGACACACTCCAGGTCCTCAGTGTCTTTCTTGTAGTGAGGGACTTTCAGGTGAGGGGTATTTCCAAGTTCTGGAAATATTCATGCTGTTTTTCATCACCTTAGGCAGCCTGTCCTTGTGTGTTCAGTACACATAGCCATAAGCCAATCATACCACTCCTTGCTTTACTTCTCATGCAGTTCCTTGTGGTACGTAATTATGGTATGCATACTATACGCATATGGTACGCATTACATATGGTAATTGTGGTACGCATTATGCTCCATGTACATGTGCTGATCGTCTGTATTTTCCCTTTCTCATGCATCAAATTTCTTCGCCAGACCCATCCTTCATTCCTGGCCCAAAACAACTCTGAACGTCCACCATGTTGCTGGAGTGAACCACCACTCCATCATCACGTAAACTGGGCAATGCAAGCCCCAGGTATCTGGAGCAGCTTTCCCCTGATCTTTCAGTGTGACTTCATCCTTTTGGGCCAGGGGCTCAGCCACCACTCAGTACCCAAATGAAATCCTGCTGCAGCCTCATTCAACATTACTTGGTATGCACTGCGCTTCTGAAAATAGCTCCTGAACACATTCTCTCATCACATGTCTCCTTGCTACTGCTGCATCGTGTTACAGCTCCTCAGGCTTCACAACGAACCCATGCACACAGGCTCATACAAGTGTCCCAGGAGGACAGGCACTCAGATTCAAGTAGAAACTCCTGTTTGTCTTCAAAGCATGTGATGCTGGTTCTTTACACTGTCAAATTTCTGCTCACTTGCATCCTTCCAGGGCCATTTCCTGGCCCACTGTCCTGTTTTCTGCACAGGCAGCACTCCCAGCTCCTTGCCCATGCTGAGCTTCATCAGCCTGTGCCAGGCATCCGTTAAGCACAGTTCCCAAAACTGATCCCTGCAGAGTGCTGCCACCTCAGCCTCTTCTTGTCCACCCCCTCTGCTCCTGGGCAGCAGATTTTGGCTGCCTGGGACCCTCAGTCTTGTTGGAGCCGTTTCCTGCAGCTGATGCAGGCATCTGCAACAGAACATACTGGTGCTTCGCTGAAACCAGTTCCAGGCTGCCCAAAGGCTGGGCATCATTTTTCATCACTGCCTCTAGCTTTCATCATAATCCAATTAGGAGCACATGGACGCCAGTACCAGACCCACTTAAGTTGTCTGTACTTAACATTAATGCAGCGTACTGCATCATTAAAATCCAGCAATCTTGCAACTCTTGTGGAAAAGTACTACAGCACACAAAAAGCCAAGAATCCTCTAACACCCTGTGCTCCATTTCTGACTGCTGGCATCACTCATGTAGAATAGCCAGCAGCTGCTTCTCAGCTAGGTCTGGAGTGGGATGCTGGAAGAGGCAAGTCTGCTTTGTTTGTTTGGAGCTTATTGTGTAGGTAATTCACAATGAAAAAAAAAATCCCTGTAGTGGAGGGGAGGGAAATACAGACCCAGCAACAAGTAAGAAGGCCACTCGTGCTTGGTGTGTGCCTTGGGGCTGCTAACTTTAACAAGGTGGTGGCTCTGAAGGCTAAAGCCAGAAACAGCAGGCATTCTCATGGCACCAGTGCTGCTCTGCTCAGCCCAACCAAGGGCTTGCAGGTGCTGGGTGGTTACTGCTGCAATATTGTAAAGCTTCAAGGTAAAAAAAAGAAATAAAATGCTTCCCTAGTAAGTTGAGAATTCGATTTAACAGGAAAAAGGCATTTGTCCTGATGAAGTCCTCCTGGTCCAAGGAGAACGGGCCTTAAGGGCTCTGCCTGGGCCATTTCCCCCTCCCTGTTGGCCATCCCTCTTGCAGTGCGGCCCACACACTGCTGGCTCATGTCCAGCTTTTTGTCCACCAGGACCCCCAAGTCCTTCTCTGCAGAGCTGCTCTCAAGAATTTCTTCTCCTTGTACTATACTTGGGATTGCCCCAGTCCCAGTGCAATCCCTCACATTTGGCTTTGTTGAACCTCACTAGGTTCACATGGGTCCACCTTTTGAGTTTATCAAGGTCCCTCTGGATGCCCTTCCTTCTGCTATATTCACCTGCACCACTCAGCTTGGTGTCAGCAGCAAACTTGATCCAATTATATATGTCATTGATAAAGATGTTTGAGAGTACTGCTCCCAAGATGGACCCTGGGGGACACTGCTTGTTACCAGCCTCCATCTGCACCTATATAGAACCACTGACCACAGCCCTCTGGCTGCGGCCATCCAACCAATTCCTCATCCACCAGATTGTCCAGCCTTCAAGTCCATATCTCTCCAGTTGAGAAATAAGGATGTGGTGCAGGACCATGTCAAAGGCCATGCCACAAGTCCAGGTAGATGATGTCAGTTTCCTTTCCTTTGTCCACCAATGTCATTGCTCCATTATAGAATATGGATATAATTATATAATATATGATACTATATATTATAAAATGGAAGCTATACTTCCATTTTCTGATCAATGTATTGATGCTTTCATTTTATTCTCATAAATTTTCTACAAGATTATTCTTTTTCTTATCTTTCATGGAGAAAGCAAAGCACAAGGAAGTTAACTGAATAGGCTGTGGTCAAAAATGAGTTTGGACAGGCTGATATCAAAATTCAACTTCTCATACACCTGTTTACACATCAACTGTATTCTTTGCAAAGCATCCTTATTAGAGGATGAAACCTTTCCTCAGTGAATTTGTGGCAACCGTAGAGCAGGTGCAAGGGACCTGTAGTCCCCTGAGTTAACAACCCCAAGGCTCTCTCCATTTTCTAATGACAGATGTCCAAACTGCATGCAAAATCATGGGTGCTGTATTCTGAAGCAGTGGGATACATCCCACGTAATCCACACCTGATTCAGAATCGATTATCCTCGACCTGTGGGCATTAAACACTTCATGCAGCCTCTGCACCTTATTTCCTCATGAGCAAAATGGAGACAGCAGCTCACTAAGGCTGAGAGTCTCAGCTGAGCATTGCTGTTTCTGTGTGCATGACAATGACTTTGCAACTGCAGGAACAGCCCACATTCTTCAACATATTTGACATCAAACCGTATATTTTCAATCTGTCTTCTGAATAAATTAATATGTCGAATTTTCATCTTCCCAGATTGTTTGTCAAGATTATCTCTAGCCTGCTGAGGTTGTCAAAGAATGCAGAAAAGTAGGCTTACCTCCTTTTGCACTGATAATCTCGCAGTACACAGGAAATGATTAGCAAGTCTTATTAGCTGGAAGACAGGTGAACAGACACAGTGGCTAGAAAGATCACCAAAAACAAATGCCAAGGGCTAGTGCCATATTGGCAAAACTGCTGAATAATTTCAGTTCTCTCCAATGAACTGCCTACTGGACCTGATACCTACCCCTCTCCATTTCTAGCAACAGGTTGTAGCCCTGATACTTATTTTCCTGGAAAACTGCCATTGACTCACTCTATCGACTTAGGTATTTTGTGATGTCCCTCGTTTACATTTCAGCAGCCTGTTAAATTTGACCATCTTTTTTTTAAGTGCAACCAGCCACCACCCTCTGACATACATGGATCTGTAGGAAAACACAATGTGAAGCCTTCCTAATTTTAGCTTGTTTTGGCATATTAGGAGTTTCTAACATCAGTCATCAAGAAAAATACTTTACATACCAAAGTGCCACCAAAAGCACTTGCTCCTTTATTTTACTAAGGCTTTAACTAAGCCTTGTGGTGAACTAGAAATGATTTTTCATCCACAGTGCACCTGCAGTCTCAGTTAGCCAACTCTGTTTTCTCTCAGTGAAAAATCAACGATATAATAATGCAGACAGTATGCTTTCAAATGCATCTAATTAATTAGCTGACGTATTTGCGCTACTGCTTTTCATCCTGCCGGAGTCAGAAAAGCTTATTTATTTTCCTAGTAGCAATGAATTACTGCGGAAAGTGTTAAGCTTTTGCAAGCAGAATTAGTGTTATGGTTGAAAACACAGGGCATTCCTATGGAGCAGCAGCTGGCTTTCAGCTAGTTTGTCCTTTGCATACTCACAGCCTCCTTTAGTCTGGAAGAAAAGGTGATCAGTAGACGCCAACAAGTATTATCCCAAAGAAAGCACCAAACATCCATTCAGTAAGTGCAGCTGTACGCAGTCCCATTGGCTTTGTCACCAGGCACTGAGAGTCCTGTGCCACCAGCTGAGGGCAGGTCAGTGCGTCACTCCTGCATGTGAGGCTTAGCATTCCTCACATTCCCTGACCAGCTTGTCAGATTATTCTCTCCTCAAGGAGATGGTTGCCATATTTCTGCCTTAACAAGTAATTCCTGAATACGTGAGATTTGGTGGGTTTGTTTCAAGTCTGAAGCCTTGGGGCCCGCCTGGTGCACTGAGATGCCTGGGCAGAGGAAAACTGGAGCGCGTGGGCCATCAACTGCATGAAGCTCAGGCAACCTGGAGATACACTGAGGCTACCACAAATGGTCAACACAGTCTCACTGCACTGCATTTATCACATTCCCCGAAGTATGGTGTCCTTTCACTCAAAACTACTGCAGCAATTCCTAGCACCTCAATTTGGCTGCCAGTGAGATGGGGAGCATTTTCCCAGGGAAGAGTTTTCACCTACAGGCAAATAAGAACTGGATCAGGTCAATAGCTCACCTAACCCAGTAATTAGCCTTTGGAAATGGAAATAGGCAATGCTAATTAGGGGCAGCATGTGAATCCATCCACTATATGCCACTTTTTCTGCTTATAATCCTCAGCAGCTAAAATTCACTGGATTGGAGATATCAGTGGACACATTTCAGGTGGTCATATCTGCTTATGAACTTCCTTTTTCCTGAAGTTGCCTATTGACCTATTGTTCAGCTGTTGCTCATGCACCCACTCACAATACAGGAGATTTCCATTCAAAAAGCCAGCTCCTTGATCAGAGTTCATCACAAAGTTACAGCTCCTTTTGTTTGTCCTTTTGTTGTGTAGCTATGGACTACTTTGGCAATAAGTATTTTTTATCTTCTCTTCTATAAACAGTTATTATAACTCTCCTAGCAAGTAATTGCACAAGGGGATGAAATTTAAGCTTCATCCTTCTCAGTAAACATCTCACAGAGCACAAATATGAATTAATTTTCTCTGCCTCCACGTGCCAGAGAATACAGATTTATCCATGAAAATTAACATAGTCTCTGTTGAAGGGGCCAGGACATCTCTTTCCTTCAAAGAAGAGCACTTAACCTTGTGGCTGGAGTCTCCTGCAGGCAGGCTGCCAATGGTAGAGGCAGGTAGGTATGCAGTTAACAACATCATTATTCTTATCCTACATAATAGTGTTAACCATGGTACTACTTGTTAAGAGGGGAAGAAGAATACCTCATTTTCTCTTTGTTGTTTGGTATCTGATCATGTCTGATCTGCTTCTGCCTCTCATGAGAAAGGAATATGCTCATGTATCTTGTACATCCCTTGGGACACAGGTAAATGTATACACAGCACCAGAAACATTAGCAGGAGGCAAGGGGGAAACCTTTACGTAAATTATAACCATCATGATGAAGAAAACTTACTTTTACAGATGGTAGTGCTGCTAGCTAGGGTTAAATTAATACTTTTACAGACAAAGAATGGATGTGACAGAAAATGCATTTATTTAAACTGCTGTACAATGGAAATCTCAATCGCTTTCAAAAGCCAGCTGAGGGAGAAGTGACTCACATAAGTTGCATACAGGAAGCCTTTTTGTAGTTTTCAGCTCTGAATTTCTTTTTCTCCGAATATAACACCACTTGTGTGAGTGCAGTTATCTGATGAGTGGTAGCAGTGTGCTTGACAGTACATAAACATGGAGAAAGACATGGTTCCTGCTCTGGGGAACTCACAATCTAAGATACGACATGGACAATACTATTCCAACACATAACAACCAACTGAAATATCAGCAATCAGGTATAAGAAGATCCACTTTAACAAGCAATTGTAATACCAAATATATATACAAAGGCTACAAGTAGGATACAGTGGTATCTTTGTTGTTCTGTATTTATATGTTCACATGTATACAGGCATGTAAGGTAGTGACGGTTTGCTTAAGAGGGAGGCTTTTCCTTTGGCAGGGCTGCTCCAGCTTGTGCTTCCTGAACAAAAATAAGGAAAAATAGGGCAGAATTTAGTACTCCTTCTGTGTCTTTACGTCTGATCACTGAACAACACAAGCTGAATTAAATTCCATGAAGCAGAGAAACTCAGATTTGGGAGAGCTAGTGTTGAAGGGCTGATAGCTTTTCTGTCCCGTTGAGGCACCGGGTTTCAGTACATATGCTGAAACCTATGGCAGTTATCTCAGAAGTAGAATTAGCTGAGAATCCTACCAGTGTTAGAAAGAACACACAATATTCTGCATCTGCTGTTGGGAGAGAGTCCCATCATCCGAGGGAAAACCTTTTGGAAATTCCAACCTGTTGTAGACAAATAGTTTCTTCCTAGTAAGTGATTGCTCAATCTTTATTTCTGTGCACAAGAGATGAGACAGTAGGAGGAAGAAGGAAAACTAAAAATTAAATTTAAAAGCACGTTCTGACAAAACTTGACCAGTGCTTCATGCTCTTATTCTGCCTCTGGGACGATCACTGTTTTGAGTTTCAAAAATCACTTTTGTCCATGTTTCTAAGCAATCAGAGTAATAGACTGTAGTGTATTATACTTCTGGTCAGGCCCTCCATCCTTCCCCTTTGTTTTGAACACGTTGACCAATTTGAGACATGAAGCCCTTAAAATTTTCAGTGAGATCAGAAAGGTAGAAGAGAAGCTGCAATGAGTCTAACAGTTAAATGTACATTTGGCCCATCAGTTGAGCAACTAGAGCATATGTATGGGTTTGATTAGTTCTTTCCATTCTTGTTTTGAAGGCATTGCATATAACAACATGCACAAAAATTTCAAGTCAATGCTTCTTTAGGAACATTTAGAAACTATGCTGGGTATCTTATACTTACCTGAAAACCTTTCAAGAGAGAATGTGTCATAAGGAAGTGTACTAAGACTCTTCTTGTTCCTCCACCTCTTCTTTTTCTTCTCCCTCTTCTTGCTTTCCTTCTTCTTCCTTTTCTTCTCCCTCTTCATGTTTTTCTTCTTCTTCCTTTTCTTCTCCCTCTTCATGTTTTTCTTCTTCCTTTTTATAGAAAACATTTGTAGTTTAGAATATAATAGGTGAAGGAAAAATAAAGAGTCTTGAAATGCTTTTGTAACTGCAAAAGTAATCTTACCAAAGCTTTAGAAAAATAGAAGAGTGATACACAGATTTTTTATTCCTAATAGTCCATGGCTCTAAGCTTTGTGGCGTTAATGGGCAAGGATAGGAATATGAGAATTCTTTTCTGAGATAGGTTAGAGCATAGTCCATAGATAAGATGTAAATAGCCATTCTGAATCAAAATGAGAAGATACAGTACATTTAAACATGGCAAAATTTAATACTTTGAATTGGAAGTTTTCTTCAAGTAAACAAGCGAGTATTCATGGCAGAGGAAAAATACTCACAAATAATAATAGAAAAAAATCATTTGGAGTCAGATAAAAAAGGCTTTATTTCTTTTTCTAATTTTTTTCTCTTTTTTCATTTCCTTTTTTTTTTTCACAAAGGAGAAAATGCACAATTTACAGGCAATAGTTCTTTCCTCCAGTCAACCAAATAAACTGCTATTTGAAAGGTAGCATTTATGTAACACAGATAGCAATCTGTGTTTATTGTCTTTTAAGAGCTAGTAAATGAAGCGTAGAAGTATAACCATGCTCTTAAAAACAACCAGAAATAGCACTGTAGGCTTCTCTACTCCTTCTCTTCCAGTAAACTCAGGCTCAGAGCAACCTCACCTTCAACGTAAACAAGTTTTATCTCAAAAAATGTCGCACTTTTACACAATATCTGAACTACAAAACTTAAAGGAATTTCATTCTGGAGCTATAAGCAAATTAGAGATTTCAAAATTAGTTTTCAGGCAGGACTGCTGGTAAGGATGTTCCATTTAAGGATGGAACTTTGCTTTTTCTCTCACAGTCCATATAGGAATCATATCCAAGTAACTGAGTCAACCTATTTAAACATGGGCTTCTGCTTTCTTCTGAGAAACAGAAGTTCTGCAGTCAGATTTCTGTTAGTGAATAGTTGTTTTTAGATGAAATTACTGCACTAAGGGATCATCCTTACAAAAAAGGGAATATAAGATAAGTCAGCTGAAGTTCTCCTTCCAACAAAATATTTTCTCTCTCAGATTCTTTCTGTAGAAGAAGTGTCCTTGGTTATCACTCTTTTTGAAACTTGGTAGAGTGAGGACTTTGAACAATGCAAGCAGCAGTATCTGGAAGAACCATATGCATTACATTAAAGACAAGGAAGGATAATGAAGTCAAACTGAAGACTGCTGGGCCCTATCAAGACAAACCAGAGAAATCTCAATTAAAAAGGAGGCAAATGCCTAACTGAGTGTGCTCCTCAAGACTGAGGACAAAAGCTTAGGAGCAATGAAGACTATCAGCCTTCCTTCCCCGACCCTCAGATTACCACTGAAAAGACCCCCAGGGGTGACTGCGTGTGCTCTAAGGGGGAGGGTCTTATGTTAATCAGTTCTAAAAACAACATTAATGAGTTTGAGAAAATATGTAGCATGTGCATGAAATTCTGGAGCAAAATGTGAGTATGTATGAGCACAACCAATAAATATAATCTACACGTGAGCCAAGGCGCATATATTGGACAGAGCCATCCCCTGTGTGCCCAGCACTGCAATAAAGGAATACCTGCTAGACACAACTCTTTGGCATGTCAGGTTAATCTCCTCGGTACCAAACTGAACCAGGAAAGCCCTCAGACAACCAACGTTGTTTAGGTAGAATCATAGAATGGCTTGAGTCAGAAGGGACCTCAAAGCTCACACAGTTCCACTCACCAGTTCAGGCTGCTAAGGGTCCCATCTAACACTGTCTTGAATTCCTCCAGGAATAGGGCACCACAGCTTCTCTGGGCAACCTGTGCCAGCACCTCACTAGCATCTCAGTGAAAAATTTCCCTGATGTCTAATCTAGATCTTCCCCCTTTCAGTTTAAAACCATTTTCCTTTGTCCTATCACTACCAGACTGTGTAAAAAGCTGATTTCCCTCCTGTTCACTTACAAACAATGAGTCACCTTATAAACAAAGGTCACAATGACATCTCCCCAGAGATGTCCCTCTCTTCTCCAAGCTAAACAAGCCCAGCTCCCTCAGCCTGTCTTCGTAGGAGAGGTGCTCCAGCCCTCAATCATCTTCATGGTCCTTCTCTAGATCCATTCCAACAACTTCAGTGTCAAATTTAAGTCAATTACAGTTTACAAAAGATATATATTTTTTTATTGCTTGTAGTAAGAGCTAATAGTGTCAGAACACTCTAGCAAGCCTTCACAGCCCTCACAAGCCTCACCAGAAGCACCAAAAGCACCAGTACTCTGCCCATGGGCTTAGGAATTCCATTTTAGCTTTCATACCAACAACCCTGGCAGCAGGCATATGTGTATGTACCCATGTATATATATATATGCCTGTTTTGCAGTTCGGAAGTGGGAAGATTAGATGTGCCCCCTGATTAATTGCAGGTTTGCAGTGGAAAATAGCCTAAAGTAATAATTAATTTTACTGAGTACAGTGAAGAAATATTGAAGGCATAAACTTGCAATGCTGTGTAAAGCAGAGAAGCATGTAAGAATTTGCACCTGGGCCTTACAAACTCTAGAAGGAAGCAAGGAAAATATACCCTTTGTAGGCTGAACTGCCTAAATCATCAGCATGGCTGTAATCAGCATAGTGTCAGTCACAGATTTTCAAAGACCTATCTCTTTTGTGAGTCCTTGGCAAATTTTATTGAAGAATCCAGGAAAGTGTATCTTTCATTGACAGCTTTTAACAATTAACTACCTATTTATGCTCTCCAAAAACATGACTATGATGTGATCAACAATTTTCTCTAGCAGAATTTAATACTGCTACATTCTGTTTCATGAATTTGCTATCTTTTGAGTGTTAGAGAGACCAAAAAGGAATTAAATGCACACAAATGAAAGATGAAAGCAAAATGTCTAAAGAATATACTATACCCCTGCCGCCGCATCTCCTTCCTTGTTTTCCTACATGAAAGAAACACACACAAAAAAAGAGATTTAAAAAATGATCAAAAAAAGAACATCAGAGGTCATACAGGGAAAGCACAGCAGAAATTAAGCACTGAATGCAGGGAAATTATGTGGAATTCAGTGGATTTACTTCAGGATAATGTCCTCCAGCTCACAAAGCACATTTGAGCTAAGCATTTACTGTGAAAAGGAAATATAAAAGCATAAAACACAGCTCTCTTTTTCTCAGTTACTTCCAATCAGATCTGCTTCATTTGCAAACAAATCATTAGAGCTTAGGTTTTGTTTGCTTTTGCCTTAGTGGGGGAGGGGTGGTGGTTAGCTGGTCTTCAAAATCAAAGTTCAATCAGAATTATGCAGTGTTCTATATGTGTTATATATCATCACTCAGAATTTGATTTGAAGTTCTACTAACTGTTGTAGGCTGGAACAGATGTCTTGGCTCAACATTACCAGGGAATATGAAATACTACAAACTGGCTTTAGACTGTAGATTGAGCCAAAGTGATGAAGAGAAGAGGGATAAAAGAGAGAAAATAAGAAGAGAAAAAACAGTGAATAGAATTTAATGTCAGATACCAAGCCAATTGTTGGAGAGAAAGACAAACTTTACACAAAAAATCAAAGAGGAAAGGCAAATTCAGCTGTAGCACACAGAAGGCATGAGCAGCTATGACATTACGTAGAATGAGTTGAGATAAGGAAGTGATCTGGAGTGCCAGGGTTTATATGTGGCCTGGGGAACTGCAGAGACAGGATACAGACTTGCATTCTAATATGATTTTTGAACATGTTGCTAAAATAATTCTGCCCTGAAGTGAGCCTGATCTGTACTGCAAACTGATTTAACTGGGACTCTTAAAATGATTCAACTCCCCCAAGCTAAAATCTAAAGTTAATATCAGACAGTAAAAATAAAGAAAAATAAGTGCATAGGAGGTCACAGTCCTTTCTTCCAAAAACTCAACAAGAAAGGGACAGACGAAGCAAGGGTAAGGGGCGCCATATCCAAGCAAAATGGTTCCTCAAACATCTCTATCACTGTGGGGATTAGGAAAGAAAAGAAGGTTAGGAGTAGGTCCTAATTATTAGGAAAAATAAATTAACAAAGTGATCGGGGAAAGAAAGAATGTGTGAAAGAAGTGATTGGGGAAGGAAGGAAAGGTTTAAAGTGAAAAAGAAATTATAATCAAGAGGAATGGAAGTGTACCTGTCCTTTGGCAACACAGACTGAGAGCTGCTCTTGTTACTGCAGAATCTGTGTAAGGGACTTTCTATTCCAGAATCTGCTCTGGGCTCTCCTGGATCCATGTCTGAATGAGGAGCCAGAGCTGCTGAACCCAGGCAGTCTGAAAACCTGCACACAGGTCTGACATGAGGTGAGTGAAGAACAATCTGTTGCAGCGTGCACTTATCTCTGCTGCTTCTAGGAGGGAGCTGCTGACCTAAGAAATTTATTTTTCAGAGGACTGGGGTCTCTCACTGGCTTTCTCAGGGTCCTACCAGCCTGAGACAAAAAGATAGAGCTTCTGGGCTCCTGTATCCCAAGGTACTGCAAGAGCAGCAGAAGCAGCATGGAACACATGCAGCCTCCACATGTACCCATGCTGGCTACTGGTTACCATTCCTGCTGCTGGGCTGGAAGAGCATGCTGAAAACACCTATTCATTATGGTCAAGCAATTGAACAAGGTGTGCTGGGCTGCAGAATGAGTGGAAGAGATGGAAATACTGAAAATATCAATATAACAAAATATAAACATTTAAGGCCTAACAGACAGCAGAGGTATTCCAATAGCAGTCTCATAAACATTAAACTTGTTTAAATTCATAAAACCCTGACTGGGTAAGAAAATGCTATTCTCTTTGTAGAGTAAAACAATGAGCTACAGACATGAAAAAAAAAAATTCTGAGGCAATATGATTGTCTCAAAGTTATCCTTCTCATCTAAACTAGTCCCCTGCATGCTCACTGTAGTGAATGAAAATATCAGAATTTCAAAAGAATGATTAATGCCATCCATACAGCAGTGATAATTACAATGATCTGTGGAAAGGCAGACAGATGCCACGTCACTGATGTGATCTGTCCTACGTGACACAGGGAGTGAGTGGGAGGCCAGGATGAAAAATGGGTTTTGTTCATCCCTGGCAGGAGCTACCTTGCTGCCTGCAGTCATGAGAACCCTCTGTGACAATGAGTGGGACAGAAACAGGAACAGTGCTGTTTCCTTCCCCTAGGAGCTGGAATACATCTGACATGATGAAGGTGGGTATCAGAGCTGCATGATTTCTGGAAGACTTTTCTCCCCACTTATGATATACCACATAAGAACATTTCAACGCAGCCAAGATTGTGCAGTTGAAAGAGTAAGATTTGGAAGACTAAGTATGTCTTGTGCCCTCATAACCAAGAGAGATCTGATCAAATGCACCATCTTGCCTGGTGTTCACACCCTATTCTACCTCCCTCCCTGTAAAATGAGAGGTCAAACATACTTTCCACTTACAGCTCCAATCTATTCTGTAAGAAATGGAGCAAGGTGCTTGTAGTATAGGAGCAGCATTGCACTATGTCATTACAAAACCTCTCATACACAGCTGCTTGACACATTTGCAAACATGTTCCAGCATTCTGTTCTCATTTGAAAAACATTACAGTAGACAATCAGCCAGAACAGCAGGTAACCTAATCCAGCCAGGGTATGCACTGCAGCATTGTGCTGGGTTTCTCTTAAGAGCTGGCATTTCTCTAAAGAGAAAAGGGTATTGATGGCATTTATGTGCTGGCTGAATTCATAGAGACATGAAAAGCACTTGGATACAGTTTGAGGAGAAATTTCAGTTCCCTCTGGAGACTCTTCTCCTCCTCACTGCCACGCAGGCAAAATTTTAAATGGGACTTCCAGTGCCTGAGACTTGGATGATGTTGTGCAAAAGGGTGCATCATTCCAGCCTAGTGGTTTTGTCACTGTTGAAAATGGGAATGGAGAAAGTACAAACAGAGACATTTCTTCAGGATAAGCACTGCACAACACAAAACAAAACAAAACCACACAAAACAAAACACAAAACAAAACAAAAGAACATTTGTTTCATTTTCTAGTGAAAGGAATGACACATTTCTTACAATTCAGCAGTATGCTGGACTTTCTGAGAAGAGACTCACCTGATTCTACAGCACCAGAACAAACCTGTTCTTAAATGCCATACTGGCAGAGTAGCAGCAAAAGCATCTGCATCTCTATCTCCAGACACCGGATCCATTTCTGCTTAGTCTCTATTGGTTCTAGAGTAATATTGCCGAGTAATATAAACATTTCACTGAGGAGGAAATGTGTACACAGCAGAATCACTGCTTTTCACTGGATTCATCTGTGCTTTCAACCACAACTTTACTGATATCAGCTATCTGCAGGAGAACGTGAGTATCATGATTTGCAGCAATTTTGCTAGAGAATTGAAGGAAACAGATGTTTTCTTTCATGAACCTTTCACAATGCAGTTTGAGATGTGCCCATGTGACTTTGATATCTTGCCATGAGGCAGGTAGAAAAGATAACAACGCTCTGCATTTCTGCTCTGCCCAGGGGTTCCTGCATGGCCTGGAGAAGACGCTGTCAGATATGACTGGCTGTGGCAGCAGTCAGTGCTGGTACATGACTACAAACATTAACAAACAGATTTACGAGCACTGCAGATGTTGGCCATCGATAGCAGCAAATTTTTCCACAGGGATGGTACTCAGATGTCCAGCTCTAAATTATCCTCCATAATGAGAGTCGGGCTCCAAATGAGCATTAAGAAAAAAAAAAAAAAAGCACACGGTCACTAGTGGCAAATGTAAAATATTAAATAAAGACAACTTATTTTATTCATGTAGAGCTGTGTTCCCTGGAGTATTATCTAGGTTTCATATCACCATGATGAAGAAAATGCATCCAAAAGACAAGCAGGGCCATTCTGCAATCAGTCTTCCCCACTCTCAGGCATAGCAGGAGGACCATGGTGTGTTTTTTCATGTGCTCAGCACAGGTAAAACCCTCAAGTCACAAAGGGAAAAAGGAAAAATTACCTGCTGATCTTCTGATGGTGGCTGAGGCTCTTCATGGGCCCCTTCATCTGCACTGTGTTCTGTGTGTGCCTCAGTTTCACCAGTAGTATCAGACTTTTCAGTCTCCTAGAAGCAAAGAGGTTATTGTTAGTCTCAGGACACACAACCAATAACTCATTTCTATACTCCTGACTTTCTTATTTGATGAGAGGCTTTTCTAATTTTTCTTTAGCACTCAAATCAGAATTTACCCCTTTGGACATTTTTCTTTGAAAGGAGCATATTGCTCTGTTGGTAAATGCAGGAAAACATGAATTCAAGTACCTCTTGCCAGATTTCCTAATTCTCTGTTGAGAGTTTAATAGAAATAGATGCTCACAGTGATGGCACATTCTGGCTTCAGGATAAGAAGCTTTTTTTCCCCAGCATGCATGCCAACTAAACTTCACTAGGAAGATACAGAAAAACAGATATAACAAAGGATTTTGTACACAGTCTCTTGACTGTGTTGAACAACACAGACTGTGTTGTTCAAAATCATCAGGTAACTATTTGCAAAGTGATCTATCTAATCTATTTATTCCACTGTGAGCACTGTGACCTAGCAGCTCATAGAAGGCTCTTCATTTGAAGTCCTGCCCAGGTTAGGTAGATGTGAAAAGTCCCACTGGATCACAACCTGTGTCAGATAAAAGGAAACTACTACGGTTTTGAATGGAATAATAGAAATAGGTTGAACAGCAATAGCATAAAGGGCAAAGTCACGCTATGTGGGACAGGTAGTTCTGGGACAGATTCTAGAAACAGATGTTTCCACTGTACTTTGGGAGCTTGTTAGCTGATGATCATCAAATGAGAAAAAGGTGGATATATTTAAATAACCAGAGAATAACTGAGCAAAGAACACGATGCAACAGCAAAAGTGCTAATAAGCACAGTTCTCAGATGTATGAGGTGAAGCTGAAGGCAAATATTAATATCATTGTGTGAAGCAAAGGAGAAACCTCCTCTGGATCACTCTCTGCCATTCCAATCATCCAGGCTCAAGAAAGAGAAATTTAGCCTGGAACAGGTGCAGAGGGGGTTAGAGGAATGTTTGAGGGAATGGAGAGCCTGTCTTATGACAAAAAAAGCTACGCTACTTTCATCTATTGAATGTAATGCAGTGAGGGGACATGATGGTGCTCTAAGAATAGATCAGAGTAAATATCAGAGAGGGATAGGATAAGGAAGATCACTGAAGTGTATGCAAAATGAGTATGAACCACCTGTAAATAAAAACTCTAACCATCGGCAGAGTGAAATTCTGGAGGAGTTTTCTAGTAGCTCAGTGGAGGCAATGGACCTAACTTACTGAAGGGAATTTGACCAATTCTGAGAAGTGTTAACCTGGACTGGTTGCCTCAGCAATAGGGAGTTGGGCTCAGAAGTCATGTCCTGTGCCATAAGAAGTCCTACACACTATAGGCAGAGCAGCACATCCCTGAATGTGAGAGGAGGTCCTCTCCATTCCTGTGACAAAGCCTTTACAACTCATCCACCTGAGTGATTCTCACACAGTTTGCTCACTCCTTTACACAGCTACATGAATGCTTTTGCCGTTGTGTGGAGGATGGCTGGGGACAGCAAGGAGCAGCAGGGAGCAGGCAGAAGGGGGATGGAGGATGGAGGAAGGACCAAAGGCTCTTTTTTTCTGGCAACACTGTCTCATTTGGAAACTACATAAAACTGTGGGCTTGCTGTATGGTGATGCTGATGGCATTGTTATTAAAAACAGATCCACAGAGACACTTTCTTGGCTTAACTTATCTTTCACTTTTTCTCACAAGGTAACAAAATATTTGAAGATTAAAATGTGTAGCAATACAGAAACATATTGGTACTCTCTTGTGCAACATTGTGTTTGTATGTTATTTCCTTAAGCAAATGAGAAACATACTTTCTTTGTAGCAAAATGGAAAGGTTAGTAGCATTCATGAGATACAAATCGATGAGAAACGTGTTTTCAGCATCTACCCTAACACTCCATTTTAAAATCCCTGCAGTCAGTATTTCTTGGCAGACACACAAAACACATAAAGCATGAAGATGGCATTCTAATTAAAATGCATCTACTGTGTATAACTATCTCAGATGAATCATATACTTCCTTAGAATGTAAGGTAAGTAGAAGTGCTGTCTGAAAGATGCGAACTCCATAATCAATCAGCTAGCACACACCTGGACACGCACAGAGTTCTCATGAATTGTGTGGAGAACCACAGTTCCACTGGGTTTTTCTGGGGATTATTTTTTTATTTGAAATACTATTTTATTTTTAATTGCTATTTTATTTGAAATTTGAAATTACTATTTGGGATACCATCATCACACTAGCTCTACAGAGCAACATCAAATTCATCTTTTAATTATTTTAAAATGAGGTCCCTTTCATGAAGATTGACTGACCAGTTACGTACCTTTAAATAAAATACATGTTCTATAAATTTGTAGTTCAAAGCTGTCTTAGTATAAGTTTTTTTTTTCAACAAAAAGGCTAAAGCCCAAATAGCTGTGGGTTTGGGGATACCAAGATAATGACATTAAGATCAGGAATACTAAGATTAAGGATTTAAGTATACACAAGATTTGAAACAAGACCCTCAGCCTAAGCAGTTTCTCTGAGTTCAAAGAGCAATTAAACACAGATAATCTTTCTGCAAGCTACCTGATCTCTGGAGTTAAGAGAAATGGAAGCAGTATTCCACTTTGGTTAATAAAGCTGTCAAAAAAAAAAAAAAAAAAAAAAAAAAAAAGAGCTTGTCCCTGAAAATATAAAGCAATTAATTGCCTGCATTGGACCTTGCTAAGATGCTCAAAGTTGTGGTAATACTGCACCCTATTCATTGTCTTAGTTTAAGTAATAGTAGGCATCTCATTGACAAAACAATTCACTTGCGTCACTTTAGGAAAACAAACAAACAAACAAACAAACAAACTCTGTAGCCACAGCTTTTAATGGGCTTCTCACAAAATAACAGTATTTCAGAGCATTTTTGACCACATTTTGAGAACAGTCTCAGGCTAAGTGTAAAAGTGAGGATGCTTTGAAAAGAAATGTATTCAGATTTAGGGGCAGCTGCGAATGACACAGCATGACTCTAGATATACAAAGTACACTGATTACAAGTTTACATCTGTACATCATTCTGTTCATGTCACTATCCAAGATTAACTAAGATCTTTCAGAATTCTATCAGTAATTAGAGCGGTCTTTTGGTCAGGCACAAATGCCAGCCTGTCATGAAAGACGTTAGGAATTTGGAATAGAAGTATTTAAGTCCATGTATTCCTTCAAGTGAGAAGGTATTTCATATCAACAGACTAAAAAAATTACTAACACAAACGTCCTGCCTGCTTTTCTCATCAGCATAGGGTGGTCAGACACAGAAACAGGTTCCTTGGGGCAGTGGTCACAGCACCAAATCTGACGGAGTTCAAGGAGTGTCTAGGCAACGTTCTCAAACATGGGGTTTGGTTTTGGGTTGTCCTGTGTGGAGCCAGGAACTGGACTTGATAATCCTTATGGGTCCCTTCCAACTCAGGATCATCTATATTTCTGTGATTCTGTGACATCAAATGCATTACTCATCACCGTTAAATGATGCTTTAGAAAATATGATAACCAGTGTGATGATGAGGCAGAAAAAAGAGGGTTGTTTGAACTAAGTCACTCTTTTGGAAGTACCAAAAATATGTGTTGATCTTTGATAGGACCACTGAGCTTTATATGGCCACATCACATCCATTATAATAATGATAATAATGTATTTAGTATATAGTAAAACAAAAGCAATCTTTTCCTGACTCTCACAATGGCCTAAGCAAATACTCAGCATTTAAAGCAGCCTTTGCAAGATGTGCAGAAGTTTTCATATGCCATTCATGCATCAAAGTACTTCACTGTACTGGAACTGGGAACACAGTGGTCAATAGTAACTTGTTGTTTGTACAGCAATGCCTTACCAAGACACTTCAGCATTGATCAGAACATTTTTGGCTGCAGGCAGAAGTAGGTGCCTATTTAAGCAGCTGCCCCCCAAATCTTTTTCTGGATTCCCTAGTTAATTTTGATGCTGATTTGCTATTTCCTACCGAAACAACTGAAGATTTCTTTTTTGAGAGGATTCTTAAAAAGTGCACAGTGACCAACTTACACCTGTGCTGCAGATCTAAGGGTCTTCTTTACATATCTATGCATTCAGAACTTCTTTTGCATTTATCTTATAGTCAATCTGGCCTTGGAGACAACTTTGATATTATTTGGACACATCAGACTCACCCTATAAGCTTCCACATTAGGCTCTGCCACCATCTGATCTCCAATACCTAGCAGTAACAGCTCAGTATAAACACTGGATAAGTGTCTGGTAATGAGTTATAGCCACCTAATGCAGAGACATATCAAGATTATAAGAAAGAGAATTTGCAAACTTGAAACAGATGTTGCACTCAGCAGGATGACATGACAATGAATTTAACTTCAACTTGTTAGGAAATTTGATTTTGTTGCAAAAGTCCCTCTGCTTGCTCTAGAAAACAGGTTCAAAACAGCCTTGGGTCAAGATGCTAGTGGGCTGTACTGTGAAACAACCACAGTCATTAAGGAGCTTTTCTACTCCTGGTGCAATAAGAGTTAAAAAATGGAAAAGGAAAGAGAACCTTCTGAGGCAACAATAGTCAATAAAGAAAATGTATCAGCTTTGTATTAAACTTTATAGTGATTGCATGAGGTAGTAACACCCATAAAGCAAATGATTAGGCTGTTTTATGATGTTTAGACACCCCACAGCTTATTTATTTTGCAAATTTTACAGTATTCCAGGAACTGATGAAGAGGAGGGAAAGGGTAGGGGAGAAGTTTAGTTCGGATGAAGGGATTAGTATGAAACTATCTTTCTCTTGTCGTCATCAACAGCTCTTCCACACCTGTCTTGTTATCCCGGATTCATGCTGCTGAAAACCATCGTCACAAATCACCCATTGTACTTTATGCTAAGGTTGAACTGACAGTCAAATGAAAGGACAGCAGAAGCAGTGCACAAGGTTATTTGTATAACAGAACGTGGACAAACTGTCACGCAGTGAAGATGCTAAGTAAGACTTCTAAAACAAACACTAAAACACTCATATATGTATTTCTCAAATTCAGAAACAGATTACGAAGGGATGTAAATAAATGTCTACCCTTTACAAAGATTTTTTAAATCAACTCTCACTTATTTCTGCTTTCTGGACTGAAACAACCCCCTTAACAACCAACGAAGCCATTAATCAGCATAAATCACACTTGTTCTCTACCAATAGCACTAATAGTTATCTGCCCAGCTGAATGCACTGACCTGTTATTTTCAACATTTAAAGCTGTCATGAATCAGAAAATGTAAGAGACTTAGCTGACATCTGGGAATGAATGAATTCTAAAGAAATGCTACTTGGCTTTACAGATCCTGTATCTAACAGAACCTTGCATGAAGGAGAAGATAATATAAGAATTGGGAAGACGGAAAAATGCAATTTTCTTTATCTCGTTGATCCACCACATATCTTTTATAATGATTATTGTAAGTAATACCTGCAGTCCTTTAAGCCTTGCATGGCTCTCTGGACGTTAATTCAATGAAATCTCAAAAAAACCTTGAGAGGTTGGCAAGTAACATTTTTTTCTCTTGGTGGAAGATGGGACAGAAAACAGAAAGTTTAAATCACTTGTTACTTATCACACAGGGTCTCAAAGACAACATTTATAGCAGCTGTGGTTCTCCCCTGGATTTCTCTTCATCTGTAGTTCTCAAAACACTTAGTGAAACTTGCTTTTCTCTCTGCTTTTACAGCAGAGGATGAACAGAGGCATCTACAATACTGTTTTTCTCAGAGTTGCTGGACAGTTGGCAGCTTAGATCAGAAAGCAGATCTCATGCTCCAGGGCAGCTCTTCATCCAGGTCATGACAATACAGAAGAGTTCTATGCCGTCACTGACTCATCACTCCTTTGATTCAATTTGTTTGTTTACTCACCCATGTTAAAGGCAGCAACATTTGATTATGATCAAATGTGGTTGTGAGATAAGAGAGTTGTAATATGCTGTAATATATCCAGTTATAGACATTTTACTATAAAAAACTCTGTTAAAGAAAGAAAGAACACATTGTAAAAGGAAGAAGAATGAGTAGACTTGCCAAAGGGAGTTGTCACTATCCTTCATCTGACATGCTGAGTCACTGCTTATCTTTGTCTCTTATTAAAATCAAATATATTACCCCCACGGAAGGACAGCAGAGCATACCTTTGTGCCTGGAGGAGGAGCAAGACCCAGGAATGAATAAATAATATTTTCTTCTTTAGCAGAGAAAAAGGATTCAAAGTCCTAAAAATGAAACAGACAAAAACAAAACAAAAATCAGAGAAAAAAGACAGGAGGAAGAGACTAGCCCAGGCAAATCTTTCTTACACTGATAAGAATGACTAAATTTGTATGAGTACCTGCATTATCTCAGGCTCAGGAAGAATAGTTGGATAAAGAGAACTTCATCCTGGCTGGCAAAATGAACAATTGGGCAAATCCCTCCAGAAGCTTACACTTTAACTGTATCTACATCAGAATCAGATGAAATTAAGCATCTCATTTTAACGTGCCTCAGCTATACATACAAAAGCAAAGCTATTCCCATTCAAATATTAAGATAAACCATGCTGTGAGTAAGAATACAAAATAGGCCCTCAAAATCCTGGGCAGCTTTGTGGAAATGAAAACAGAACACTCAATATAATAGCACAAGTTACATGATAATAAGGGAATTGTTATAAAGAAAGGCATCTAACCAGAAAACGCAGAATCTTTTCAGAGAAACTTAGCAAAAGGTTGTGTTGTTCCCTCCCATGTATATGTACAATCCCAAATGTCTTGTCCAAATGTGAACTGAACATATAAATCAGCAACATAAATGGCCATTTTCTCTTAAGAGCCAGAAACTGAAAAGTAACTGAAAAAATGGAATGTATGGCTCCTATTCTATCAACTAGAACTCACATGGTCTTTATGTTCATGCATACAACCTTTCTATTGAGTAAGAAAAATCTGCTATCACTGAATTGCTTCTGAGGAAGTCATGATTCACATCTTACACAGCAAAAAAGTTAATATGTATCTAAGAAGTCAACCACTCTGCTTATACATACTGGCCCACAATCACTCAGCAGCTCTGAAAAAGATAGGGGTCTAAACACAGGTCTGCTGAGTCCTAGATTACTGCTGTGACCACTTCATTATCCTTCCTCTCACCCCAAATAACTCCAAAAATAGAAGCCTGTAAATAAGAAGGTGCTGACTCATCCCTGAGATCTGTTTGTAAAGCTACATTAGGACCTGAGTTGTTGTTTTGGGCTGCTTTAGTATTTTCATAAATGTCTGCCAAATGGTATTCTAGGGGAAAGGCTGCAGCAAGCGATTTAGAAGCTACCCTAATATCAACAACGCTGCAATCAATGACATTTCAGTCCAGTTTGGAGAGGCAATGTAGCTTAACAGCCAAGCCAGATGACAGCCCATTTCACTGATTTATCTAAAGGACAGATTGGTTTTCACTGGAGACCCAGCAATAGGAACTGCTCAACCTGGGAGAAGCCCCAGAACACATTTCACCCTGAACAGACAGAATACCTGCTGATGTTACAGATCATTCATTCCTCAAACCATCTCTCTGCTTTTGTTTCTGTGGGATGTCCCTTCTTATCTAACCCATGTTTGCCGTGTTTAACAAAGCCACTGTTTCAAAACAGATATACTACGGTAGTTCATTCTCTTGATTTCTGTTTAAAGAGAAACCTATTGATTTCAGCTTACAGACAAAAGCAGTTCATTTTTCATTTCCTTCCTAGTTTTCTAGGCATTTGGGTGCATTTTTTTCTTAAGCAAAAGTAAAGACAAGAGCTACGGAGTGCTCAGTATATTTAGAAAGTGACATAGACACAGACATCTGTCTAGACATGAGCAAAGAAGGAGATTAAGAAAAAGATCAAATAAGAACATAATTGCCAACACTGATGGATTAGGATGGAAATTTGAAACTGGTGCAATAGCCAAGCATAGAAAACAAATCAATTTCTAATCTGCTTTCTCAAATGCCAACTAGATAGCACTACATATATTTTTTTTTTGCTGATACCTGACTAAAACTTCATTTTCTGTGTGTTGGGGTTTTTTTGTACATTTCATCTCATCTCTCTCCAGTGGTTATGGAGCAGAACATGTTTTACAAAGTCCTAGAAACACAGAACAGCTCAGGTGGGAAGAGACCTCAGGAGACCATCTAGTCCAACCTCCTACTTGAAGCAGGATCACTACTTAATTCAGACCAATAATGAATTCCTCTGTGTTTGGTGCAGCTGCAGCCTTTAAAATAGTTGGAGGTTGTCATGTTTCTACTCAAATCCCTCTTTCTTAGGGCAAGGAAGAAAATCTTTATTTTCATTTTCCCAATCCCCTGAGTGCAGGATACTGCTTATGTATATGCAAGTAGATGCATGACTGGGAACAAAACATACAGGACCATCAATGGTAAGGGAAGTGAATGAGGAATGAGGAAAGAAAAAAGAAGATAGAAAGGAGAGAAAAAAGCCTTACAAAACAAGCAAATAAGAAAAAAAAAAAAAAAAAAAAAAAAAAAAAAAGCCAAACCAACCAACTCAATGTTTTTTTAGCCCAGTGAAAAAGAACATCAAGAGGATACGACCTCTAGTTACAAATACACTGGATGAGAACTGTTTAAGCTAAAGGGTAATTCTGACATACAGTGAAATGAGTATAAACTGGCTGCATATATACAGACTACAAACACTAGGCTTCCAGATGTCATGAAGCTGAGACCCTTCAAGACTCTTATAACAAGAACAACATATTTTAAAGGGACTTTCATGACTTCAGAACACTGGAACTTCACTATCCTCCACTCTATTTTTCCTTTATGCAAAGACAAAGGAAGTGGGACTGGGGAAGAGTTAAGGTATATATATTATGTAAACTTCAAACACGGCAAAACAGTCCTGGATTTCAGAGCGTCTGTTGTGCCTGCAAAGGTTATGCAGGGAAGTAGAACACAAATCCCCAGCTCTGTATTGTAGATATACTGTGGAAGACATCAGGTCCATCTGAGGAATTTTGCAGCAGCCTGCCAGCTGCTGGCCATGCTCTCAACCATCCCATGCCATCTCACTTCATCTCCCTCTGCAGCTCCTCTAAGGTACCTTCTGCCACGGAGAAGGGTAAGAACCATGTATTGATATTTTTACCTTATTTATTTGGAAAGTGTGCTGAGATGTCATGCAAAAAATGACTCGTTGTTATGCAACCACTGGGGTCATTATATATAAGCTTTGAAGGCTGGGCACGTAAGAACTCTGGAGACTTTTAAACTAATTGTAAGTTTGATTTAGTTTTTAAATCAGTAGCTACAATTAATTTCTGAACTCTTTTCCAAACTGAGATGTTTTTGAAAGGACTTCTCTTTAACATAAATTTACTTTCAGATGCGGATTATTTGGCTTCCTGAAATGGCTTCACACGTGGAGTAAAAATGGTATATTTATCATTTACTGACAAGGCTGACTGGTTGCAGTGCTTTGCAAGGCAATTACTCTTCAGTTCACTAGATAACCTCTCTAGAGAATCTCAGAAATATTTATGGCAACAGTGGCTGCCACAAAATCCAGGGTAAGATATATCGAGTGATACTTTATATTGGTACAGATTAGATGTTTAAATGTCCATGAAATCTAACCTACCAAGTTATCTTTCAAGATACCTGTGAGAAAATGAGGAAACAATTGTACTCATTACTCAAACTACCAACTTTTTTTTTCTCAGAGTACTTCAGTTAATTCTGAAAACATTATGACATGCAAATCCCTTCTCTCCCAAAGCAACCTTTACAGTAGTTCACACTGGATTTGTTGAGTAATATAAAACTGGACACACTATGTGAGCTGCGTTTCAAAGTACTTTGCAAGTTCACTTCAGAGATCGTATCAGAGTACTTTACAGCTTGTATTTCCATACATACTATAAGCAAAAAAACTGTCTCTGGTTTCTCCTTTGAATCTCAATCCTAATATTTATGTTATAAAAGTATTATATCACCAGTTTGAACTTTCTCAAAAGAAATAACCTGTTACAAACACATGTGAAGATGTGTTACCATTTCTGTTATGAAGAGTTGGGATTTATTGAATAAGTAATTTAATTTCAATAACTCAAATCACACATAAGAACCATTCCAGTTAAATATATTTCCTGTAACAAAGTGGAAAAGAAAGATGCCTGTTCACAGCCCCGGTATCTCAGACATCTGCTTGACTTCCTAGCAGTGCAGGGAACCAACATACAACGCACAAAATTAACTGAAAGTTCAAGAATTGAAGTTCCAAACAGCTACCAAGTAGGTCAATATTGTTAAACCACATCACTGCGCACTCACTACTCCAAGAGCAGTTGAGCTGTTTTCATAGTCTACATTTGGTTATCCTGTGATATTGTGTGAAGACGCCATAGTATCACCTAGCCAGTACTGATTTCGGTCTTCAGGAGCTGAAGAATTTAGGCAGTGAGCCAACAGCAGGCTAAAGTGTGAGTGAGCTACACAGCAGGAGATAGGAAAATGTGAAAGGAAAAACATGGAGCTCCTCACAGGCGGCAAACTCCATGCATAGGCATAGGTCTGCAGGGGATAATCAATTTAGCCTGATAAGTAGAGTTTCTCTAATCACTTTTCCAACTGTTTTTTTTTTTCTCTTAAAAAAAAAAATAATCTTATATTTAATTTTCTTTCCGTGCCTAAAAGCTTTTTCTATGAAAAAGGTCCTTGAAAGTGAATCTCTAATTGTCTTAAGGAGTTTGTTTGGGGACACTCCTTACTAATGAAAAAGTGTCACTTTCTGTCAAAGAAGACTGTCCAAAGGCATTAGGTTTTCAAATAACTTCTTACCCCACAGTACCGCTCCTCATTGAAGATCTGTGGAGGAAGAGGAATTCCATTTTGAGGCTTTTTTTCTCCAGGAACATTCTCTCTCATCCATTTCCTGTTGTCCTCATCACCTGCTATGTCCATTTGCTGAAAGTCAATCTTGTTGGCCTCTAAAAAGCCCACTACCTCTTGCTGTTTCTTTTTGATCTGGTTAGGAAAGAGGAAAAACAAAAATGCTTTTTAAAATTGAAATTTGTTTACAGAAAGCAATTACTATTACAAGTAGAGCTGATGCAAGTATGTCAAGTTGGATCCACTGTTCCTGTGCCCCCACCAAACCTTCTGAAGATGAGATTTAACACTTCTCAGCACCCAGTCCACTACTGTTACTTTTCTCTCCCCCAGCTTCCTTTTCCCCTCCACCTTAGAAAAGAAAGCTCCTACTCTGTTTCCAGATCCGTGAATGCTATGTGCAAACAGCTAAACTAATCCTACCTACGTATGTAGATATGTACATATTCTCCTCAGTATACAAGACCTTCCCTTTTTCTGCTCTTTACATATGACATTTTGATTTCAGAGCTGTATGTTTTTCAGTTTCTGTTCTTAAATTCTATGCATGATTAAAGTAAGTGAAAATCAAGTACAGTTCAATTTTTATGCTTGAATATTTCCCACATGATAAACAACGTTTCAGCACGGCCATAGAAAACATGACATACAAATAAAGCATGTTATACAAATCTTAGAATTCAACTGTGGCCCTTATTCCTTTGAATATAGTGTTGTAGTACTGTATAGACCTAGGATCAAGACATCAAGCCTATAGCTTATCCTTTTAGCTTAAAGATGCAATAATAATCATTATACTTCTCTACTAAAGGGCTGCTGCTCCTAAGCAACATTTAAACAACTTTCCAGTTTTGCCTATTTACAACATTTCCAGACTTGTAAGGCCAAATTGTTTTGTCCTGCAAGAACTACAGTATTTGAAGCAAGTGCTGTTTGGACTGATGTGTCCAAATTCCCTCACGCTGCTCTTTGGTCACACACAACTATATTACTGCCTAGCACAATCCTGCTCCAGAGATGACTCTCCTTCCAGTTCTGTTCCTCCATGAAGCAACTTAATGTGACATAAAGATGACAGTAGCTAGAATGACTTAGCCAAGTAAGTTTTACATATAAGCCATTATATGATTTGAAACCAGATCTTCCACAAATCAGAAATCTGAGCACTTGAATTTAAAGTGACACCAACCTAGTGTAAATCAATTTGCGACAGGCAATAAGATGAGAAATACCCATGGGTTATGTATTTCTATAATCTAATAAACCTGAAAAGATGAAGTAGTCTGCAAGCCTATTCTATTGGTGGAGTGAATTCTTATTACTAAGCATACAATTTATTTTTCTTAAGTAAGGATATATTCTACCTATACAGTTACATTTTGCTTATAAGAAATAAAAATATATAGCATTTTATGCATGTTAATCTAGCAGCAGAGGTTTATGGTGAGCTTGCAAAAGCAAATAACTTTGAATGCAAACACTGCTGTAACGTGTTTACAAGCCACAAGGCTGACAGTTCTCAACGGTGCTCATTTACATTCTTATTTTCAATTGTTAATTAGAGGTTATTTTCTTAATGGCCATTTAGCTGCATGGTTATTTGCTAAGCACACCCAGATGGTACAAAGGATTGCCTGAGGTACACATGCACACTTCATTGGAGGAGGTGGCATTATTATGTTTGTATAAAGGGTTAATAACATCTGCATGAGCCAGTACTAAGAGTTCTACCACTTGCTCTAAAAGTCAGTGCATTCAAATGCTGTCAGCTGCAATTTCAGCATCAGTTTGTTCCTCGGAGCACTGAAGGCGATACGGCTCCCGGAATAGCAAGAGCCACATAGATAATGCCACTAAGGAGATAAAGAGAACAGAACTACTGAGTCTGTTCTCCCCTGCATATGGCTGCAGCTATAACTTTTAGAAAAAACACTGGATAAACAATTTTTTCTTCAGTTTGAAGTTCATAATACACAGGAGGATCAGACAGTGCCAGAAAAAAAAAAATGTTGAGGATAAATAAAGCTATATGTAATTATGCCTGGATAAGGATAAAGCAAGATGTTTTTCATGATGACAATAATAATAAACTATGCAGGAGGCGATACTTGAGACTTAGAATGACTAGGACTTAGGCAGAACAGAAGATTTGATGCCTGAGACACACATGAAGTATGAAACCATAAGGCGAGCCTCAGCCACGGTCAGCACCAGTAGCTGGGCAACCGTAAGAACGTCTCTAGCAAACAGCACTCGGGGAAATCTTCCAGTTCACAACAACACAGAGGACACACAAAGGTTTTCCCAGAATGGATGAGATTGCAGGAACTTGTTGTGCTCTCACTTGTGTCTGATGGCATGGGAAGAATTCAGATTACTCAGCCATAGATTCCCTGGAAGTGGTGGTGAGCAAGATATCATTTCATCAATGCCATTTTCCCTTTCAACAAAGCTTAAGTTCCACTGTGCCTTGCTGACAGTCCCTCAAATTAAGAAAGAACACTTTTAAATAAATATCATCTAGCTAGAGTGTAAGAGCTACAGATCACAGTAGATTCACCTGATGCACAACTGAATGCTATCTATATTCTTGAAATCCAAAGCATTTCCAGCTGCCTGCGGTAGAAGCAAATGGTGTCTAGTCGACAACTTACTGCAGTGGGAACATCATCGTCAGCAGGCAAGGCTGCTGCAGCTCTCTGTTCTAACTGAGACACAATCTGTTGATCGATATTTATTACATTCTAACTCACTATCAAGTTATTCTATCAAGTATTAGTCTTATTAGTCTACATCTTGCTTGGTCTTTCTGATGTGATTGAGTTACTTTACAACTGAGACCTGCAGATTTGAAAGCGAGTAAGCTAAAAGAAACAGAAACACTGGAAAAAAGTGGTTTCAGAAGTGCCCTAACCATAAGAACTAAGAAGCAAGACTTTAGAAGACCTCTGAGTAAGACCTCATGATACACTTGGATTTTGCAGGAATTTACCCACTTCTAGACACTTCTGTGGCAAGAAACAAAATTATTTTAGCACTGAATGCTTCTTACAAGCCAATCATTTAGTACTTTTTTTATGCTGTATCTCCACTTCTGCTTGCCTTCATGCATAGTTCAGCATCAGCTATGTTTGGCACAGAAAGATCATTAAGCTAAAGTTATTTAAAACAAATTTCTGAATCACTGAAGGGAAAAATACAAACCAATCTGCCCTAGACCTACACTGAATTATATTACTCAAGTATCTGATCCAGAGCACCAGAATGCTGCTGGGTTCATTGCATTCACTTTTAAAAAGTACTTCTTCACACAAGAACAAGTTGCAATTAGCAATGTAAATTAGCAATGTAATTGTGTAGCACATAAAATAGGAATTATTTTAATTCTTCACTAATGATACTCTGCTGACCTACAAGAGGACTGGTCAGGACCGTCATATTTTGAAATTCAGAATGAACAACATGCATGATGGAGACCAGACACACTGAAGATAGATCATCAGTGCTACTAGGGCAATTTAGACTTCCAATTTAAAAATGAATTTAGGGATGAAATTCATTCTTCCAACAGATACTCTGGTTTCTCTTCAGATCATATAAATCTTTTGCCTTTTACTAAAAATTTCCATGGAGAGGAATAGCAGAAGTTGTACAAAGCTGATACAAAATTCATAATATAATACTATACTGGAGTTTATGTTAGCTCCTTGAATGAGTTTTACTTAATACATATATCAAAACTTATCAAAAGTTCACTGAAAAAATACCTTCTATCTATTTTAATCAGTAAATGTGGAAAACTTCTCCAGCTGAACATTGTGTTTACTTGGAATTAAAGTTATGCACCAGTAATCCAAACACATGCTGCTTTCTGAGATTGCTACAGCTATTCATACAACCCACACACTAGCAAAAAGGAAATACAGAGGCATATTGCCTGGCAGAGATGCCATACTCTTCCTTTCAATATGTCTGGGATCTCACTGACAGCTTTTGAAGGCTGCTACCATATAGTGGAGAATGGCATTAATAAGTTTAAAGCCAACTGCAGTTCACTGGCATCAGTTGTCTTTCTCAGAAGAAAAAACTGACAGCAGCACTGCTTAACAGTACAAAACGGTGGGATAAAGTTTTCATGTTGCCCTGTGTTCAGTGTAGCATACGCATACACCTCTTCATTGCAGTCCAACAGGAAAGGAGGTAGTTATTGCTGAAAGCTGGGAGAGAGATGCAATAAATGTGTATAGTAAAGGAAAGATTTGGGTTCAGATAGAACTAAGTATATGATATGTTTAGTTTTAATTGCTTAAGCGACCTTCTGAATGTCAACATTTAATTCAAATACTCCATTGCTAAACTACAACCCCAAACCTGTAGCTGGAATGGCAACAATCCATGCCAGAGTCGCACATTTATCTCAAAGGAGGACGAAGGTAATGGCCACAGCACACACAGAGGATGTCTGCAGTGGGATTTTGGTCATGGTCACACCTTTTCTGCAGAACAGATGACTGGTAAAGTGGGCAGGTAAGGCTCTTGTTAGGTCAATCAAAGCAGACCAAAACAGGAGATCAAACAGGAGTGAAAAGACTGCCAATGCACACTTCATGGCAATTTACAACACTGTTTAAGAAGTCACTGTTAGATTACAAATTAACAAACCTGCAGTTACCAACCTCCTCCTCTTTCTAAGTCTTGCATATAAGGTTTCTTATTTAGAAAGGAATACTAAAGTGTCAAAAGTAAATTCAGAGAGTCAAGCTAACAGACGGGCGGGGGGAAAAAAAAAAGCTGATGAGAAAGCTGCAAAATTTCCTTTTGGAAGTTTGAATTCTAGCAAATATCTCCCTGTTCATTTTCTAGAGATGATGGCTATATGATCGGGGCATTTTTTAAAGCTTTTAAACTCTGGAAGCTTCTTAAAGACATGAGGCTAGTGTCAGGGAGACAGAGATGTAGTTACAGATATGTGCTAGCACCAGCCAAATTGTTTAGCCATGTCACTGGGAGTGAGTGACTGCCAAAGGAAAGCTGCAATCTGAGATGATATGGGAACTGGATATAAAAGGAAACAGTCCTTTCCCGGTTCCCACCTCCCACAGTCTTCCAACCTCTCTACTATTCACATGCCCTTTCCTTCAGCTAATACATTATGCTGACAGCTACAGCAGTAGATCTCAATTCTAAGAATCAACAGTACCCCATTTTAAGAGGTACTTAAAAACAACAACAACAAAAAAATAAATTAAAAAAAGAAAAAAAGAGAGGATGGAGAAAACATTCTTTCTGCAAAACTTTATTCAGCTCACTTTGACTCCAGGCTCTTTATCAGACACAGATCCCACTCAGCAGGAGCAGCGTCCTGAAGTTTCCTTTAAAATTAAATACATTAATTTATACTATAAACAACCTACCCTAGTATTTGTGCAAATACAATATCCACTTTTTCCTTCTTCAATTAAGATATTTTGCATACACTTCTTCAAACAGAAATAAATCTACTAACTGACAGATAATTTATATGGAAATGTTATTTCTATAGTAAAGTCTAACATGCAAACAAGTTTGCATTAACATCCATTTTCTACATCTTGAGTTGCTTTCAAAAATAAAGCGGTCAATACAGATGAGAACAAAATCAGTGTTTTCCCCTTGCATGCAAACTCAGGCTGTTCTGGGATCTTCCAGGCTGATTTACCAGCTTCATCCCAGCAGAAAGAGGCGTATGTTAAATGAGACACCTACCGCTGTAGACCCCGAAGATGTGGCTACAAAGACTTTGATCACCATTTTGATAGTGATGACAATGAATCAGCAGAGCAAGCCTGCTATCCACAAGTCAACAAAGTCCCGAGAGGAATCCCAGCCTTCAGCAGGACCTGGATCATAAATGGGTGCTCCTCACAGCAATCCACCCGCTTTAGCTCCCTCTCTCTTCAGGGTCCCGGGTTTTCCCACTCCATTGGCTCCTAGGTATTTTGGGATGAGAGGCCAGTGTGAGGATTGGGTAGTAAGCGGAGCCACAGCAAGGGGTTTGCACCTGCCCCTGGCCTTATCGAATTAGATTGACAGGATGGCAGTCCATAAAAGGCAAAGGAGAGTCCTGCACCAATGAGTCAAGGCTGGAGAAATGTTCAGGAGAGGGGGAAGGGACAAGGGACAGGGATCAGGCAACACAGCGCAGGGGAAGATCACAGAGCTGTAGGGTAATGTTTAAAGTTGTGTTGGTGCGGTCTCAGTCATCTCAAGTATAAAAGGCTTGTACTCTATCCCTGATCAGAAAAAGGACATTTTTTCACATTATAAAAGGGAGGGGCAACATAAGTTCAAAAGTAATTATAGCAGAGATCAGAGATTTCTCACTGAAACAAGGCTCTGTTACAAATACTTGCAGCAGAAAAAAACTCAGATCATGATCCAAACTGTAGGGCTAAGGCACTTCTCTGAAACGACTATGTCAGTCCATTTCCTGATACTAGGAGGATGATTGGACCAATTGCATGTGTGCAAACCCCATTATTGGATTCTCTTCCTCCTCTTTGCATCACTGGTGAATTTTTCCAATGCACAGGTTATAAGAGGAGGTCCAGAATTCTCAATAAAAAAAATTCTGTTCTACTGTGTTATCCAGGATGCACTTTTTTCCATCTGGCTGTTTTCTTTTATTGCGAAGACAGTCACAATTCAGTGACTGCCTGCATTTATTTGCTCAAGAAGGTCTCTGAGCACAAAAGGTATTTAAAGAATGTTAAATATTGACAGATTACTTTTAGATTCTAAGGACCAGGCACATTTCTGCTCTAAGCTTGCAACGTGATACTGAGTTCAGCAAGCTGACCTGCAGACTGAGATAAAACTGACCTTATATACATACTAAAAATTATGATTGAACATGACAGTGTCCAATCCTAAAACTACTTACAGTGGAATATAATCCTCCTTACTAGGATTGATTAGATAGAACTTAGAGCACAAGAAAAATGCTGCTTTAGAAACTAAGTTTTTTGCACATTCAAACTGCTAATGAAGCTGGAAATGCAGCATTTCATGTATTGAACAGGAATCCTGAAAAAACTCAATGAAAACTAAAAATAACAGTATGGATATTTTGCACTGTTTACTGTGGCTTGCCATCTGTCAGTTTTTCTTCTTTTGAGAAGCAATGGGAGGTTTGGGGGAAAAAAAAAGCCATTTGGAATTAGGTAGTTTCACAGAGTATTTCCCTGCAAAACATGATAAACAACTTAGTACAAAACAATACATTTTTGCTCGAGGTTATTATATATCAGAGCTTTTGAAGATGCAGAGGAGGGCCACAAAAGTGCTTAAAGGGCTGGAGCACCTCTCCTATGAAGACAAGCTGAGGGAGCTGGACTTGTTCAGCGTAAGATTAGTCTGCAGATAGACCTCAGTGTGGCCTTCCAGTGCTAGAAGGGAGCTTATGAACAGGAGGAGGACTGATTTTTTGCAGGGTCTGATAGAGATAGGGTAAGGGGAAATGTCTTTAAACTAAAAGATGGGATATTTTGGTTAGATACTGGGGGAAATTCCTTACTCAGAAGGCAGTGAGTTGCTGGCACAGCTGCCCAAAGAAGCTGTGGTGCCCCATCCCTAGAGGTGCTCAAGGCCAGGTTGGATGGGGCCCTGGGCAGCTGAGCTGGTGGGCTGGTGGGCCCCATGGCAGGGTTGGGGTGGGGGGGCCTGTGAGGTCCCTTCCAACCCAAACCATTCTGTGATTCTCTGATTCTATGCCCATTTCTCTAGAAAAATTGCATGTAAATAAAAACTTTCCTAATAAATGGAACGAAAATGTCTGATAGGCTGAAACATGCTGTTCACAAATGAGTTGATATGGATACAAGTGCCCTAAAAAATTACAAAGGTTGCTGTGGTCGAGTGCTCCAAAGCATACTGATAGTTGTCGCACATAGAGCAATAATAAATTCTTAGTGCATTAAGAGGCAAATATTTTCACTGTGCTGTTTAGCATCCAAATCCCCTCCTGAACAGCACGGGGAGAGAACAAACTCAAAGCCAGCAGACAAAGAAACCAGTACAGGTAAAGATTTTAGAGCATGAAAAGCTTTATGTGGACAAAAATACAAATAGCGTGTGCAGGGACGAAGCGTAGACATAGACAAACGGGCGGCAGCGAGGTAAGACGGCGAGGCCGCGACTACGACTCCCAGCGTGCCCTGCGTCCGCTGCCCGTCCTCACGGCAACGGCGGCACCCAACGGCCGGTAATGGCGGCGAGAGAGAGCCTGGAGCGGTGTGATGGAGGGTCAGGGCGGTGAGGTGTGGAGGCGGCTCTCGGGGCGTTGGGCCGACTGCTAAACAGCCAGGGCTTCTCGCTTTGCCTTGGGCTGGCAGCAGGAGCCTCCGCCTGGGAGTTGGGGGAGGTTGCTGGGGTGTTTGGAGGAGCCCGGAGCGCTGCTGCTGAACAGACACTCGCTGTGCTCATGCGTTTCATTTCCTACTCAAGTACTGTTTGTTTGTTTGTTTGTTTGTTTTTCCTTTTTTCTTCCTATTGTAAGAACCTCAATTTCCCCGTTACTTGTCCTTAACTTTCTGTGCTTTCTCCTCTTGGCTTTTTCTTTCCTGTTTAATTTACTTCTCAATGTCTGCTTTTGAAAATGCATGGTGAGGTTCAGCCCACGCATCTCATCGACACAAAGCAGCAGTTCTAAGTTGAATTGAGGCTCATTTGATTTAAACCCAGTTTGGCCAGAAAATGTTGACAGTACTAAATGAAATTTGAACAGCAGTACAAACCTGTGTACCGGGCTGGCCTTTGCCTCATCATTGTGTTACGATACAAGTTCCCATCTCCTGGCTGTGATTAGAGCGGCTCAGATTCAACAGGACCCTGGGCACTCCTCCGTCTTCCACAATGAAAAATAATTTGTACCAGGGAATGAAGAGTAAGGAAACTTGTGGGTTGACCTGCAATGTTTTGTGCAATCCTAAAGTGCACATTTTGGTGGGGAGGGGGAGTTAAGTGATTCCCCTCTTCCGTTTAAGAAATTTAATTTAAAGTAAAATTTCACCAGAAAGCAAAAATGGCAACAAAGTAGGAAGAATATTTAATAAACATCTTCTCTTCCCCCCCCCCCCCCCCTTTTTTTTTTTTTTTAGCTAAGGCTGCTTCTTACATTTTACGTGAACTATCATTTTAATACCCCTTTAATTTCCTTTACATACTTGCTACTCTCTCTTAATTCCCCCCCAGATATACAATTTATTCTACTAATGAGTAGAATCTGTAAAACTATGGGCTGAGTCATCTTCAGGTCATATTGAGAAAGGCTGAGCTGTATCCCGAGAAATCCTTTTTACTGAAACTGCACTGTTTAAATAATATTGCCAGGAGTGTAAGCTACTGTAAGCTAAGTCAATCTGTTCTACTTTCCAGAAGACTCAGTAAACAAAAATACTTAGGTATAACATACTTACAAATATGTATCACTTGTCAGCATTTTATATTTTATGCTAGATATATTCTATTTCAACAATTAAACAATTAGGAGAATTCATTTTGCTTGCAAATGAGACTACTGAAAAAGGTAACTCCCAATAAATCCAGTCAAAAAAAGTAAGATCACTGCATCAGAGAACCACATCTCTGACAACAGTGCATTACAGCTGATATTTCCAGTTATAAGTGCCTTGACAGGTATAGCAGTGTCTTATAGCACTTTAAAAAGGAAACAAATGTGTTAAGTATGGTTAGGCTGCGAAACAATTGTCCTTATTTAAAAAAAAAAAAAAAAAAGAGTATGTATTTTCCTAATGTTTCTTCTGAAATTGTGCAGACGTACTTTTGTTATATTGTTAATCTATTCATTTATTTTGTTTTGTTTCTATTTGAAAATAAGTAAAATAAAGCAACGTCCCAAAAGTTTAAGAAGATTTTTATTTCAGTGTCAAAATCAGAGACTGTGTTGTATAGCTTTAGGTGCTGCTACATCTCCTGCCTATTATGTTAATATGTCAGTCAAAATAACTTCATTTTGTGATCTGATTTGTGATCTAAGTATTGAAAAATATGACTAAATGATACTTTTGTGACATGGACAACAAAAAATAACAAAAGAATGCAATTAGCAATAACATCTTAACTTTAGAGAATTATTATGTAATACTACAAAGCACTTTTTAGCTATAGAGCATAAACACAATTGCACTTCTTTTAAATATACTTATCCTGGATAAAATGGGTATGTTACTGGAAACAAACCATGGTATCTGTTTACATTTAAGCATCAGTATCTTGTAAATAGTCTTCAAAAAACACATGCCAGTATTACAGTAAATTCTGAGTTAAATGATTATATTTCGTATTTGCAGTTATTTCTGCAAATAAAGTTACTGCTTACTACACACAATTATTTTACTGGATTAGTATTCCTTAGCATTGCTTAATATAGATGTGGACTGTTTAATACTATTTACGTTAATAGTAAATAACTCACTAACATTTTCGTTCCTGATAGCTCATGGAGGTCAATTTTTAAGCCTTCTACCACAGCAGTGATTAATTCAAATGAATATTTCCTTCATATTTTAGTGCAGGAGGATAGCAAGTCCTAGTAAGTGTGACACAGACGATTCCCCAAAGCACAGAAGTATTAGAAGCAGCAGCTGAAGCAGAGGTAATGATTGCAAGCAATGCAGTGGAGAATGCAGAAGTAAAAATCATCAAACTAACTATTCTGAGGGCTTTGTCAGTGACTTGCTCTGAAACAGCTAGAAGCAGCCGTTGTTTAGAACTATCCGAAACTGAAGAGAAGAAAATGCAGAAAAATGAAAGAAAGAAGAAAAAAGAACAACAGATCTTTTCCCAAAACAATAAAGGTAATTCATTTTCTGGTAGTATTCAAATGTGACTGTCTTCAGATGCACGGCTGTTCCCTTTCTATGGTGTCTTTTTTTTTTGTGTGTAATGAGGAGGGCAGGGAAAACACTTTTTCACTGAAGAATAACAAATTATGTTTTGAACACCGGAACGAGGAGAAAGAGGTAGAGACCCCTTACTATGTTATGCCATAATATTCATTGATCCAAGAGGCAGGATAATCACTTGACACGTGGGAACACCTTTGCAGTGTTCATTCCTTGATGTTGAATGGCTTTCCTGCAGATACTGTGATTTTTTCTATGGTTTGGACTATGCATAAGCTGATGAGTCTGAAAAGAACCTTTCTTAAGGAAAGTTAATGAAAGCTGTATGTCTGCACAAACATGTCGAGTCTTACACAAAAACCTATGTTTTGGCCATCTTAGTCATAGTGTATTATGTAGAATTTATGCTTCAGTGCAATGACCATATAGCACAAATACAGTTCCTCCTTGTAAATGTTAGCAGTGAAGAATCTCTACTGCATATTTTCATATCGGTGTTTCCTTAAATCCAACCAGGTGCTGCAAGGAAGAGCCTTTTCCACAGCAGAAGCCACTCTCCCACTTACCTCTGTCTTCCTAAGTAACACTCTTGCTGTAGCTTTCTGTTATTCTAGCTTTGTTCATGGAAGAAGTGAGGCTGAGGCTGATGCCTGGCTTTGCTGCCTGAGGCGGTGTCCTGATTTACCTTGTCCTGACATGACTTTGTTGTTGCCTCCTGTCTGCTATAGGGTGTTGTGATTAGGGCCTGCTCCTGTAAATATTTTGTATGTGGAATACTCATTGAATTATACTGAAGTTCTTAAAAAGATCTGATTTTTTTCTTTATTCTTTTTTGAGTTAGGACCTTGTGTATTCTGTACTTAAAATACTTTTGATTGATAAATTATTATTATAAACTTCTAGCAAAATGCTGTCTGAAATGACCTGAAAGCTAGAATGAGACTGGATATGTGTCTGAAAGGGGGGAGCACACACTGATCTAGTTTTGACTATTTTCAAATTCTACTTACATTTCAGGAAAGGAAAATTAGTATCATTCACTTAGAATATTGGCCAAACAGAAAGGCAAAATGACCGTAATACACTTAGAATGCTAGCCATTAAAATATGTATATATTTAATTACTGCTTAGAAACAGTGTACATGACTACATAACTGTTCTATGCTTACAAGCATATAAGGGTTAAAAACTTAATTCAGAGCTGCCTCAGAAGTTACAGAAAGCTTGTCAGAAATCATAACTTCACAGATATGTAACCATGTCCAATTTTGATCACCTTGAGTTTTGAGTTCTTGCAGACCTTTAGGTTATTGTTATTTTTCTTCTGTCATGCCCCTATTCAAGGTGTAGGTCCTCCTCTTGAAGCCTGTAGAAATCCTTCCAGGTGGGATGAATTGGCTTCAACTGCCCCCAGATACATTAGTGAACTAAACATATACAAAAAGGAAAAATCTGTTTCCACTGATAGTGGAATCCTGTATGCTTTGTAAGTGTGCTTCACTGAGTTATTCACAAAACGTTCCTGGTGTTTGCCACAGAAGACTATTTCAAATAAAAATGGCTTCAGAAAGTGAAAGGAGGCAACCTTGTGCCATTACAGACCTGTAGCTTCCTATGTAGCTGTGGTCCACATAAATCCGTTATGGATTGCTTTATCTATGTGTGTATGGATTTGAACATTGATTTCTTATTGTAGATCTTGGACCTTTGGTCACAGTGCATTTAAGTACCCTGGATGAGTAATGTAGGAGCTTGTGTGAGCAGGTGGAGACATAGCAGTGATTTTGCTGTCTTGATTGATATATCAATGTCAATTTACTTTGATCTGAATGCAGGGGGAAAGAAATTGCCAGCTAAGAAGATACCACATCAAAATTCTTCATTTTTAAGCCTGCAGAATAACATGATTTCCCAGAAAAGAAATAAAGTGGCTCAGCGAATATTATCAGCAAGACTTCATAAAATTAAAGAGCTGAAGAATGAAATATTTGATTTGCAGCGCAAGTTAGAAGCATCAAACTTAGAAAACCAGGTTTTGAAACGGCTTTGGTATCGGCACTCAAAAGCAATAGGTGGATATGAAAATTCAGAAAGTGTCTTGCCTGATCTGTTAACAAGGCATTACAGTGAGGTGAGTACTATGAGGAAACACCTGAGGATGTCTCAGGAGGAAGAAAGACGTGCATCCAGAAGGCTTAGGAAAGTTGAAGCAGAGCTGCTAAAAGCTAAAGATGATTTGCAAGCCTTGTATAAGCTTTCAGCAGACAAGACTCTTGCTGAGAAAGAGGAACTTTATCACAGATTATCAGTCCTTGCAGAAAAAATGGAAGTGAATAATAAGAGAATACAGGTAATATATACCTATCGTTTTATTTGTGTAAGAATAATAGGAGAGGTTCTGTGCAAGAGTAGTGGATATTGGCTTTTTTAGTTGCTTCTTGTCAAACTGATGGTTATAATACAGTCCTCTAGCACTGAGTGTTCTTTTTAAGCTAGACATTAAGGTATAAATAATGGCAGTAGTACTCCTTCCAGTATTTTAAAATTTGTCAGTAATGACTGAGTGAATTGAATCCAGCAATAAAGCTTTCTAAGAATTAAAGTCCTGTTTTAACCCTATTAGGTCAGAAGCACAGCACATAGCTGGAGGGCAATCCTCAATAGAAATAGTCTGCTCTACTTTCTGCCAGCAGCATGGAGTTACCCAGCCTTTCTTGGGCAGTCCAGCTGCAGTGGTGTGGAACTCCCTGAGCCCTGATTTGCCCTGATAAAACAGAGGGTTAGTCATACATGGAGACCACCTGGCTGCTGCTGGTCTGCTTCCTTGGACAAGAGAAGCTGGCTCAGTTGGAAACAAGCACTCTTCCTTCCATGTGGTGCTGGCGAGCAGCATGGGTGTAGCTACATCTCCTGCTCACTAATTACTGTTAACTCACTGCAGTCTGCTTTTAGAGTTGGCTCTATGGCTGATTTATTATGCAGGAGTACTAAAAGTCTGCTGGGAGTTCAATAAGAGATGATCAAATGATCTCTTTTATCTTCTACATACAGCTTTACTCTTATTGAACCTTTCATGAGGAAACAGGAATACAGGCTTTATTGCAAAACCAGAAGAGTGAAATGTCTATTGTCCTCTGGGAATTAATTTCTGTTTTCTATGGGGTACGTTATTCACATGATTAAATAAAGAGCCAGGTAATCTTAGAGGCATTTCACTATCTGAGAAGCTGGGTTTGAAGTATTTTACTACCTGTAAGAAAATGAAAACGTAAATAGCTGAATTTGGACTCTTGAAACTTTCTATTTACAGGAGTCACAGTGAGAAGCAATAAAAAGCTTGCAGGATTGGGTTCTCACCCTACAATTTTATTAACTATCACTTCAGTGCGTAGCACTGGGTTGTGATGATAAAGTACTTGGTGAAGTACCTACTCTTCATTTACACTAAGCCTCTTTATGCTGCCATAGTATATCGACGTTGATGTGAAATGAAGCGTATGAGAATGTCTTGAAGATGATTGTTTTCATTAATTTTATCAGAACAGTAATGTACGGGCAAATTTTTCATGTTGAAATGCCAGACGCTTTATTTTCTGATCAGTATAATTGGGTTTTAAGCCTCTTGTTGCTCATTTCTAAAGTACTTTTAGAGATAATCATTTCATGCGTTGTTTACAATAAATAGAAGGTTACTTTTCATTATATCAGCATGCTTATTTTTTAGATCTGGTAAGAATAGAAAACTTTTTAACAGTCACACTAAGTACATCTATATTGTAAAACGTGTAATTTTTTTAAGAGCCTAGAAAAGCAGATGAAGTTGAACAATAGCACCTTTAGTCGCCAGCTGGCAAATGAGAATAAAAGAGCTGTTGAAGCTGGGATAATTACAAAGAACTTGCAAATGGAAATTAACTCTCTTCACCAAAAAATTAAGGTACTCAAGATTCTAAACAGGTTTCTGCTCCTACAGGAAGATTCGAGTCATTAATTTTATCTTTTCGTTTGCTTCTTTCATTATTTACTAATAGAGTTTTTATTCATATTTGAGTCTGTAGTCTAACAAAAAAAAAAAAAAGTCAAAATATAAAATTGTGAAATTGTTGTAGGGTCTGTTTGTCAAAAGTTAAAGGACTTCAGTAACTAACTGGAACAGATTAATGTATCATAATTTGAACAAATAGTACCCACCAAACTGTTACTGTTTTGTTAGATCTAGCTCAATATATCCACCTAATATGAGCTTCTTTACAGGAACACTTTCAAATCAAAATGAGCCAAATATTACAATCTGGAAAGCAACAAAAAAGACTTACATAAATGATTCAAGAGTTTGTTTCAAGTTTCAGCTTGTTTTCTACAAAAATATTTTTGGGACATCTGTGTCAACTTTAACACAGTAACACTTTACACTAAATGTACGGAAGAACATAAATGTGGCACTGAGTAGACAGAAAACAAAGTTATGTGATGTGAATAGTGCTTAAGAAGAACATACATATCAAGAAAACATGGAAATCTTTGTGGTCTTTTTAATCTAAACTGTGTTTGTAGCATGGTTAAAATATGCTATTTATTTCTGTGACTGATGCATCTGTTGATTCCACAAGGAAACTTTCTCCAAAATGGAATCAGATGCCTGATTGTTCCTCTTGACGATGTATATGTATCTATGTGTGCAAATCTGGGAGATGGAAATAGTCACAGCCCTAGGAACATTCATGGAAAGCTGTTCTAGAATGCAAATTATTTTAAAGTACAGTTCCCATATAAAGACTTCTCTAAATATTTCTTCATGTGTTTTCTTAATGCTATGTTTAGATTCACGAAACCTTACATTGTTTTACCAGAAGGAGCAGACATGCTTATTAATCATATTTCTGTGCCAGAACAGTTTATTCTTACACATTTACAGTTCTGCACATGTGGCTTATTCAGACCATTCAGGGTATACAGATGGAATTCTCATTCAGATCAACCTCTGTGCCCAAATTAAATGTAACTCCTTTTCAGACCAGGAATTGATTAGCAAGAATGTTACTGAAATTTAAGTATGAAAACATGATTCTTATGACAGTGATGTTGAAAGTGTTCCTCAGAAGCTTATGTCATGTTACAGAAGGCCTCATTTTCTGAGCATTGTTATAAAGGTGTAAAAATGTGATTTTAGCCTTTAAAGGAAACAATTTTGGTGTGGCTCATGAAAGAAAACGGCTGATTCATGCTTAAGTGAATGACAAAGTCACCAAATGGTGTAGAACAAAGAAATATTGCTGGCAGTTTTTTCCCAGCATAAGAAAATCAAATAGGTAAAGACTCATTCTTAACGCACTCAAGGAACTTAATAGTATTTATTCCTTCTTAGGAAAAGGATCGGCAACTTTACATAAAGAATATCTACGCAAATCGTTTGCTTAGAATCCCAAAGGACAAAGAGGATTCAGTACCTCATAACAAAAGTAAAGGTATATTTGTTTTCCCTCGTTATCTCATTATGTGAATCTCATATTATCTTGTAATTGGGACGTATATTCCTAAGTAAAAGCAGAGACAGTACTTTTATATAAGCAAAAAATATTCTGACATGTATGCTTTAGTGGTTCTTTTATTGTATTGTGTATTCTATGACTATCAACGTATGACCTGTGGTTAATACTCCACCCATTTTTTCATTTGAATAGTCTTTAGCATACGTACAGTTTTAGTACTGTAATAGAGACAATGAAATAGTGTTGCTATTGTGTCTATTTGCATCAAGAGCTGTTTGTCTATTTTAATAAGAGCATGAAGCAATTGCTCCACTTTTGCAGTCTGATTTTTGTTCAGGCTTGTTTGTTTTGATTTGGCCATGAGAAGTGGTCATCCCACAGCTACAGTTCCAACATCACATCTCACTGAACTAAAGCACCTCACAAACTAACCACATGCAGCAAGTTCCTAGTGTTAGTACAGACTTTCAAAGTGCTTTCAGATCAGTCAAAATAATGAATTTAGCTGGGTCTGGGTCTTTAGATGCTGTTTTTTTCTTTTTTTCTTCATATATTTTTTTTTTTTATTCTTAAAACCTCTAGATTATTAGAAGTAGAGATGCTTCAGTGCCTATTATTGAAGCTTCTGCAGCTTGCATTTTGTTGTGCTGCAAGGAAGGGAGTGGATTTGAGGTACAAGGTTTACAAAGTTTAAAGGCTATTCTGATGATCGTACTGTCAGTTTATCTGAGAGAAAAAGTCCACATCTTTAGCAGTCTTTTGGTTTTATTCATAATAAGTAAATTTAAATAGGCAGTCAGAGCTTGTAATAAACCCATTATTGGATATCTTCTCAGTTATTTTCATCAGCAAAATTGATGCTATAGTAGAAAGACATAGCAAAATAATAGAAAGTTAATTCTATCAACAGAAAGAAATAACTCTTTAGTAAACTATTTCTTTTTTATGGATTTAGACGGGTATTGGAGAGAAATTTATCATAGCCAAGTTTGTCTATCAACCATTCCAGGAGCAGTTATCTTGTGTGGGATTCAGTTGCCTAATAATAGGCATCATCTGGTGGCATTTGAGATGTTGTAGCACATTTGCCTGGCTCTGCAGTTGTTCCAGAAGGACACGGGTATCCCATCACTCCTGGGTAATGCTGGCCAGCCTGACGCAGATTCCTTGAATGCTACAGGCTGTGTCTCACATAGCATTAAGCATCTATGTTTGCTGACCCCTTGACCTGAGGGAGCAACTGCTAAAAACAATTATAAATCAAACAAGTTCAGAACTGCTTCGTTGCTCACATGCATGCTATCAAGGACAATAACGTTGAAGCAAGTGTTTTTCTTGAAGCATTTATAAATTGCTGATTTATATATGCTTTGGATGTAGTATCTTGAATTTACTAATAGATGTGTTCTATGTGGAAGAAGTACATGAAATATATTGAAATAACATTGGCTTGCTACTCAAGATCAGAAACATTTTGCCACTATTCCATAGGAGAGCTTTTTGCACAGCAATCTTACACTCTCTGGTTTTGGATAATGATTGGAACATTGAATTTCCTGGCTTACTTAACTATTTAAAATATGCTTAAATATTCCTGCTTCTAAACTAAAGGAGGAAGTGGAACTTCCTTTGCAAATCCATTACTCTGCATTAGTGACAAGTGAAATACAGAGATAAAGTTGGTAATTAAAATTTGAAGATGTAAAAGAAATTGCTACTTCTTATTCCAAGTCAGACAAACTTTGTTTATTTATGAAGCACTGAATTCTAACTTTTGTTGTATCACATCACCATCTGGGTTTGTTTTTTTTTTTTTTTAAACTTTACTGACGTGGACTTGTAGATTATTTATTTAAATTGTAATATTAAATCACTGATTACTACTTAAGTTCTTAGCTTAAATGAGCCCTGCTATTTTATGAATAGATTCCCAGCAACATTGTCCGTTCTTCTGGTATTCTTGCCCAATAAGGATTTCATTTTGTGCCGTTAATGGAAAATGATGATTTAGAAGCCTACAACTGGTAATAGCTGAAATTGTTTTTCCTTTTCACTGCTGGCTTGAATTTTCCTATAATAAATTTGGAAAGAGCTACTTTTTCAAGGAGTTGTTTTCCTTTGTGTATTTGTAAAAATTTTTATACAGCAGGAAAGCAAGCAATGTGTGGGTGCTTTTTTTTTTTTTTTTTTATAATGTTCTTGATAAGCAAGTGAAGATAGGTTTAGGGTATCAGAAAGCTCCCTACATATAAGTAGAATAAAACTGAATTATTGAGTGAATCTGTTAAAGTTAGCTGTGAGAGCAAGCTTTGTTCAGTTGTTGGAAGGTCACACTAGTTCATCTAGAGGTACAGCTCCCCCTAGTTCTGAATCTGAAGAATGTTCTAGTGATTTTTGTTGCTTTTAAGTAACTACTTGGGTTCAGAAAACTATTTCCCTCCACATCATAAGTGCTATTTCTTCAGAGGTAGTTTTCAAATTAGTTCTCAACATCCTTATCACCACCAAAAGGCAAGTTGAAAAAAAATCACCCTTTTTGTGGATAGTCTTCCTCTGATTTCGGATATCAAAGCTAGGAATGAGGCTGAATGGTGACGTAGGTAAGATTACAGTTTTGTTCCTGTATTCATGTCAAAGCTGTTCCAAACATAGAATAAAAGAACAATACACAGGCCTTGCCCTGTCATCTCATCCTATTCAGGTACTTCTTTGAAGGGACTATTCAATTGCTCCCTTGGAACCTCCTTTCAAGTATTGGTGATATTTCACATAGTGTGAACTATTTCTCTTTAAGAGTCTGGTTCTGCAAAGCCTTATATAATTGCTTAACTTTGAACAAGTCAGAAGGCATAAAAACAAGCACGTTTGTTCTGTAGGATCTGAATTTAGGAGCTTGAAAATTGAGGTACCCCTCCCAGACCTCTTAAAGTTTACATTAAAACGTTACCATACAAACTGACCCAACGCAGGCTCTATGGTATTGACACATTTCTATGACATCACATGTCCTGTTTGAACAGGATCTTTTTGTAGACTAAGTAAAAAGTATATGTACAGCATACTAATGTACTGATGAAAGTGCTCAGGCCTCTGGGTAGCTAAACTCAGAACCTCTAATTAAAAAAAACAGTAACGCTCAGATGAGATTTTATTGTATCTTTGGAAAGACACAACACATTGGTGCCTCAAACTCAGCTAACAGTGCTTTAGCTAATGTTAGTTACTCCTCCATTTTCATTCCTACCTGAAGCATGCCTTAATTGCAATAAAGATACATACACATTCAGAATGCGGGATGCATTCTGGAACTTGAATTTACTAACATACACTTAAACTGCAAACTTCTCTTTAAAATAAGGCTTTAACCAACAAAACTTGAGTCTTAGAATGTTTGGGTCCCAATTGAATACCACTGTCATCAAACGTATCTTTGCTTAAACCAACAATGTAATTCCAGAAACAACTACTGCTAATGACAGTCCTTTTGCAACAGGTCTCAGTATAAACACATCAGTGCAAGTAAATAAACAGCATTTTACATCACTGCTATCTCAGTACCAACCCCAGGAAAAAGAAGAAAGTACAGTTCTGCTACATGAGGTATGAAAGACTGGGATCCAACTCCTTTGCTTAAATTACCTCTGAAGTTGTATGGTTTTTCTCCATTTTAGTAATATACTTAATTGGCCTGAACAGTCATCTTAAGTTCCTGTGCATTTTGTGTAAATATTACTATATAATAGAAAATATGTTGGACAAAAGTTGTAATACAAGGAACTCAAAAGAAAATACTCATCTTTTTGTAAGTATTGTACTGATTGGAATCTTTAGAAAGTACCTGAACAAGTATTTCCCTGTATTTTTACCTTTAATTATCAATTATAGGAGGAAAAGGCATCAGAAGATAAGAATCAAAAAGCTAAAGCAAGCAAAGCATACACTGATGCCAAATGTGAAACAGAAAAGCAGTCATCCAAGAAAATACCAAAGCCAGAAAATTTTGGTCGAACTCATGGAGGTATGTTTTAATATCTAAGAAATGCATCTGATCTTTTCAAAAGTTGAATGAACTGATGATAATGGTAATTTACCTGAGCTGGCATATGACTGACAGTAACTACAAGTCACTGAAAGCAAGTTGCTGGAGGTGCTACACTGACAGCAGATCAGCTCCACAGCTTAAGGCATCTTCATACTGCTGGACTTCTAAAAGCAGCTCATGGTTGTGTTGGTAAAATTTCTGAGCTTAATCTGTAAAAGTATACTTAATGGTCGCTTTGTTAAATCCACGCTGATCAAATACTGATCCCAAACTGTTGGTTGTGAATCTGCATCATAGTAGATGTCAACAGATTTTTCTGGCTTGGGATCTATTGCTAAGAAAGGAAAAGGAGTTCTTCAAGGGCTGAGAGTATCTCCTCATTACCGTGACCACTGTAAACAGATTTTATGCAAATCTTAACAATTGATTGTGATCTCACAAAGGCTGTATGCAAGGAACTCATCTATAAACAACTTAATTATGAAGAGGTTTTGTATAACAGGTGAAAGAGCAAGCAAATGTATCCTTTTAGCTGAATATTTTAGAAAAAAAAAACCTCATTTTCTTTAAATTGAGGCAGGTAGATAAAACTGAGATCTGAAATGCTGTCAAGCTAGATACTTCACAAATGGTAGGAGACATGATGTGAGCTGAATTTCACACATTTACAAAGGTGTGACAGGTTGCTGAGGTCACCTACTGGATCAGTAACAGAGCTAGTGATAGGAAATGTTTTAACTCCTGCAGTTTATACTCCATCTTTTCAGCTTGAAACCTTTCCAGAGCCCATTCGTGAACCAATTCAGTCCTGTGTTGAAAAACTGCAGTATTCTGCTCCATGCAACAAGCATGTTGCCAGTTAAAGGGGAAAAAAAATCATTCCTATATTTAAGCTCGATGTAATAGCAATAGAATGACAATTAGGATTTCACAACTCATGTGATTTCCCTGATACTTTACATGCAACTTCTCTAGCACTATGTTTAGCCTCTAAAATACTTAATACAGATTATGCTTGTATGCTAATTAATTGAAGCAAGTATGTCAATGACATAATGATCTTAACAAAACCTTGCCCCATCCTGTTATTAGTAAATAGCACTGTCCTAACCATCAGTAGCAACTTAAGAAATAATGCAGTAAAATTTGCTCTCATTAATGCTGCATGACTGTTTGTGATCCTATATAATTTAAGAACATTCCTAAATCCCTTAATTTCATTTTAGAATATTTAAAGGAAAACAAACCGCAGACAGCACACACTTGTCTGGAATTTATAAAACAAGAAAGAAAGAGAGACTTGCTTAAACAGAAGTCAAAGAAAGCTGAAGAAACTCTGCTAAATGACAGTGTAAAAGAGAACAGTCAAGAGGAAGATGCAGTGGAAGAGAAAGAAAAGAAGTCAGAAGAACAACTAAGAAGTGGGAAGGCAGGGAGTAATTTTTTAACTCCAAGAAACAAAATGCTCTCTAAGCTGAAAAAACAATACGTATTCTCAGAAACCACTGAAAATTTGTATCATGGGCTTCCTACATCAGGTACAAAATCCACAAAATGCAGTCTTTGTAACAACAGACACGCAGGTCAGCACCACTGCAAAGAAGAAGAATCAAAAGTGAAGAAACTGTCTGGGCTACACGAACCACCCTTCAGTAAAGTTACCAACATAAGGCAGAAAGACAGTTTGACTGAAGCAGAAGGCTGTGCTCATACAATATTCAGTGAAAGGAAGAAGAGTCTTATGAAAGAACTCTTTGGACAAGGCAATGTTTGCAAAGACAGCCATTCATGTTCTAACACGAGAGGAATGGAGAGAAAGCTGTGAGGGGATGCATGATTACACAAGCGAAATGTTAACCCTCCAATGATTTATAGCGTCTATCATCAATGAGTCATTATGAATAACCTTACAAGAATACACAAAATTGGTATCTATGAAGTATATTCAGCTTACCTTTCCATTTCAATTACACACTGTTTTTAGCTTCATAAAATGTATATAAAATCTTAGAATTTTTGAGAATTTCTGTCAATGACTTTCAAAATGAGAGGCAGATCAGCTGTCACAGCACAACATTTTTATTATTGATGCGCATGTATGCATTTTAGGGTGCCTCAACAATTTTGTCATTTTACCTGTTATAGTGAGGTATCCAAGTTAGTCCTTTTTGGTTAATTTTTTGCATTCTCTCTGCAGTTTGAATCTTAAGTTATTTGTTAACTAGCTGCAGTGAGCAGTCTGCTTTCAAAAGATTCTTCACTGAATTGCTACCTAAAATGTACTGAAAGAAAATAATTTTCTTTTCACTCCTGACATAGCTTCCAGAATTCACACAATAATTTGCTATTACATTGTTTTCATTAGCATTATAAAGCTCTAAAGCTCCATTCTTTTCCGCTGTTAAAACTTACCAAAGCAGTTTGCCTGGTAACTACCACAGCTGACATCCAGAATTGAATGTGCAAGACTAAAGCATTGTTCTGGACAAGTCAGGCATATCTAGTTCTCAAAAAGCCTTTAAAAATCTTGCATTTAAGGTTATGTAAGTAAGGGTAGGAAGATTATGTCTTGTTTCTGGTGGAAATTCATGAAAGGCTGCTAGAATGTAAGCTAGGAAAAAGGTATTCTACTAAATTTTAAAAAGCAGTAGCAAAAAAAAACAAAAAAAACCAAAAAAAACCCACAACACCTATACTATGAAAACTTCTAAAGGCAATTAAGATATCTTGAACCTACTTGTAAGCATACTTATCTTCAAGTTAAGTTCTTTAAGTAGTACTTGAGCTGTGAAGCAGACAGATTTTTCAAGAATGATTTAATGCAGTCAAAAGAGTACTTCTCCTCTACGTACTATTAATACTTCTACAATCCCTTTCCTGCTGTCTCAAAGTTAAGAGCAAACAAGCAGACATAATCCAGCATCCCTGGTTGTACTAAATCACCAAAAGCCTCTCTGCCCCTATTCGTTTAGATGTCTGACCAGAGCTGCCAACAAACTGTATTTCATTATCTCATACTAACTGTGGATAAATAGCAAATGCCTTTGTCAATATTCTAAATGATACTGCTTTTCTTGACTTCACTGTGTTAAACTCTGTAACAAGCTAAGTGGCAACATCATAGCTTTTATCATTATAGTCAGAAATACATCAACTGCATAGTTAAAAAGTCTGTAGACTCCAACACTATGAAGAACACAGGTGGGTTTTATTTTGTTTAGGAAAACTGTAATTAACATTAAAAATGTGGATTAGAAAACCTGAGGTGGACTGAAAAACTTTATTTCACAAATAAAAACACAAATACATGTAACAGATTCAATCTTGACTTTTTTTCTTGTCGATATTTAATGCCTTCACTTTACTGTTGGCTAAATGCAATCCCTAATATAAAAACAAATTAGTTTTTAAATAACATTTAAGAAAAAAAAAAAAAAACATTTAATGAATACATACACTCAGACATGCAGAAAATGTGTCATCATTCTTTGAATTAATTCTAAAGGCAGTTCTAAATATATGGATGCACTCCAGCCACTTCCTGCAGCCAGGCAAAGGACCTGAAATAATACAACACTGTATGGACCACGAGCTGAGCCAAAATCTGCAAAAGCTTTGTTCAACCTTATGTCCAAGGAGGTATTATAGAGCTTCTTAAAGCCACTGCTTTGCCTGCTGGAACAGACTGGGTTGCAGATAGCACAGAAGTTAACACAGCTTTTCTGTTGTGTAACTGCAGTACTGGGAAGAATTACTATCATTAATGTATGCTGAAGCTCTAGGGATGTAGTTTTCTGCAGAATCAACTGTTTTCTACTTTTCCTAACATGGAGCTTGGAAAGGTTGGTGGACCCTTTTTCCGAAAGCATGGTAAGAAATACTGTTAGCAATATTTGCTCCATTTGGGAAGTAGAAAATGAGGCAAGGAAGGAAAGGTCAGTTATCAGTAAAAGTAGTGGGGAAAGAAATTAAAAAAAAAAACAAAAAACAAAAAACAAAAAACACCCAGTGTTCAATAATTCCACAAGGAATTTTAAAAATTTTTATTCCATGAGGAATTTAAAAGAAGTGTTGAAGTGACCGGCTGACCTGCATTTGGCAATTGAGAAATTAATCTAAAATATAAGAAGTTGATTCTGCATATATATCACTAATATTTTCCAAGATAGTCTGAGAATAACCCAATCTACAGATAAAAAAAAAAAAAAAAGGAAATTAATTCTGTTTTATTCTAAAACAACCATACTACCTATTTTGATTAAATACCACTTGTCACCAAATGGAATCATATCTTTGGGTGAAAATGCTGTACTATACAGTAAAGAAAGAACAAAAGAGCAAAGCTCCAAAAAATACTAATGCCAGTGCATTTCCAACTTAACAGATGGAAAAAAGAGAATGCTAAGACCTTTGTGAATACATTATGACAAAGCCTTAAGGTTCTGCCACCAATCAATGTTTATCTGCATCAAAATGAGGTTTTATAAATATCAATGCTGCTCTTTGAAAGCTGCTGATCATAAAACCAAAAAACAAACGAAAGAAAGTAAAACCAATACTGCCCAACATCCAACTAAAGTAACAAGAAGTGTCTCCAATCTGGTCCATCATAACAGACAAATGTTTTTTTTGTACTGTGGTAAAGTAATTTAGACTCCATATACTACAGGGATTTCTTCAGCTGAAAGGGTGAAGCATGATAGCTACAACTTTATTACAAACCACAAGCCAACATGTAATTCCAACACCACCTGAAAGAGATACAAAATTTGACTGAAGTTATTGCATCCTTAGCACACAGCAGATTAAACAACTTGGAAACAAAAAAATGAAACAGTTAGGAGGTTGATGGGAACAAAATATCTTTCTGTCTAGATGCAAATAATTTTCTTCAAGGGATGCCAGTTAACTGCATGCTAGTTTAGAGAAAACCGAAGGCTGTCTGGGGAAAGAGCAGCAAATAAAAATATGAGCCAAAAATACGACCCATGATTTCTAAAAATATTCACTATGTCCCTATCCAAGAGGCCTAGGTTGCTGAAATTAAAGGTGTGGTAAATAAAAGAGTACTTTGGAATCTAAAATAAGAGACTAGGAAAAGGAAAGAAGTAAATTTCCCAATAAATTCAAATCAGCCTTCTTAAAGAGTATTAAAATCCATACTTTGTCCTTTCTCCTAATCCCCATAGAACTGAATAAAAAAATCCAAGTGAGACTTTCAGTACTGAACCAGACCTCTTTCACTTGTGTTTTAAAGAGTCTTGTCATTCAAACTAACAGTGTGGAAATTTGTACTGGAACGATAGCATAGAGAGCGTACCCTAACTGTAGTACATAGCATATCTGTATCACAGCCTGCATAGAATCATATGACATAGTATCACTGAATACACAGCTATTTATTATGTGTACTTGAAGAAATTACCTTCTGGTGATTTTTAAATACTTCTGTGTTATTAACTTTATCGCCTAGAATTCAGAAGTAATCTCTTCACTTTGGTTATAAACCAGGGTTACACAAAAAGAGAACCTGAAGGCAGGTAAGGATATGAACCTTATAAAATTCCTTAAAATACTATTTAAATAACTATCTTCCAAGGACTCATCCCTGGCCCTAAACAGAAGGGTCAACTTGTCCAGTAAACACGCTGGATACAAAGCATTCTCTCAACAGCTATTAAAGATGGTAAGACAACATCATAATTTGGAATTCACTCTAAGGCAGCTGAAGCTTAAAAAGCCTAGTATGAAGATTCACCAGCAGCATTTTATCTTCATAGTACATTTCCACACTGCACTGTCCTGTCATCCTGCTTATTTATTCAATTAGAATAAAGGCAGCACACATTCCACTCAGGTATGCATAATCTGTCACATCCTTCTTATCATTAATTCATCAACCAAGAGAAAAGGGTTTGAGTAGGTAAAGAAGTGCAATGAGGGGGAAAAAAGGTGGGAACAGAACACCAACCAGAAGAGAATGCACCTCAATCATCCCAGAGCTATAAACTAGTAAAGCTTCATAGTAGTGCAAGAAGCATGTGTAGGTAATATAGACCCATAAGTATCTGCACATTTTTGAACTCAATTCTACTATTTCAAACTAAATAATTTCAAATTAAAACAAAAATATTTCTGATTTGAAACCTTCCCAAGGGTGTATTCCATACTAAGATAAAACTGCTCTGTTTGAGAAGATTTAATAAAGACAAATATCCCCTTTCGTTGTGAGTTCATTAAACACGAGCTAATCACATATGATAATGGCTGAAGCTCCCCATTTTGCTATTAAGAAATATACAGAAGCAGTGCTTTTAATCCACACGTACTCTTTATCATTACATTCTTAGCAACTGCACAGACTTGGAAAATGCATTTTCTCTACCACACAGCTCTTACCTGCCACACCTGTAGGAAAGGCTACCAAGCGCTCCAATGGTGCCAGCCATTTGCTTGGAAGAACCATAACTGGTTCAGAATAATATTTCCAAATGAGAGAAATCATCAGGGCAGCCTAGAATGAAAGTTTTTGTTAGCTTGAATAACAAACATCGAAGTATATTTCCACCAGTGTTTTGAAGCAGTACATCTCACAGTCTAAATTAAAGAAAATAGCATTCTTATTATTTTACATTGTTCGGAAACAAATACTAAAGAATTTTAGGCTTGATACGACCTTAACTTTACACACAACAAGATCTAGCAATAAGTAGCTAAAAATTACCGCTTTATTTTGAGGCTGGTTCAAATCTAGCATAAATAAAAGTGGTAATAATACAAATTGTTACATTCTGATGACTGTTTTTAACCACAGTCCTTGTCTGCTAAGAATCCAACTAGCTTTCACATTACCCAAAACATAGTCTTAGGTTGAGCACTCTTCTTATGGGCGAAAAAAAATTATTTGGCATCAAGTCTGAGCAACAATCTGGTGCAGGAGGCACTGTGTGGAGACACGTGGCAGCTCTGTATGGAAATCTGCATCCACAGCAGAAGAACGTTTTATGTTTTCAGAAACACAAGCAAAATATATATATTACATATCAGAACTTTCCTGGGTCCACTGCCACGTATAGATGAAAAACAAACCAAAAAGAAACAGTAAGGAAGGAGGTAAGACAAACTCCTACCTTGTCATCTCAATACCAGAAAAACAAAGCTTACATGAAATTCAAAACTCATTTCATTCACAATAACCAGACCCTATCAGCTGCATCTCTCTACAACTAAGAAATTGTTCTGGTTCAGTGTGCATTGTGTCACTGGGCTGCCAAATACCTGTGCAACTAATCATCAGTCAATAAACACAAAAGAGATTCATCACACTGCTAAGGATTTAGTCCTCAAATTTGTATCCCTAATAGAAGATTTACTTACTTGCAAGATGTAGAATACAATATTTATAACCCACTTTATTTTGGCTAATTGGGCAGTTCGCGCTTTCACTGTTAAGAGAAAAATAATATTACTCTGCATTATTTATAACAGTCAGAAAAGTAGTGATCCATTAATATTATTAGTCTTCAAATCAGGGCACTAAACATCATACACCTGTCTAAAAATATCTCTTCGAGATAACTTATTGTGAAAGTAATGAACAGCTAGGTTGTGGAGTTTTACATTAATGGTACTGTGGAAAGTTGCAGAACTCTGATATCCTAGACAGAAAAGTCACATGTAATCAAGAATGCTGGTTCTGAAATGAGAACAGTCAACGCGGTTGCTAACTTAAGAATCTGTTTTAGATGAAGCATAACAGATGGTTTTCCCTTTCACAAATACGGAAAAGGATGGTTTCAGCAGTTGCACTTTTTGCCTGATTTCACTCAGAACGGGTTAAGACTATTCACAGCCAAGACTGATCACTCATTGAACGTTCCTGGTCAGGTTCAATATTCAAAATTCTCATGCTTATTTTCCTCCAGCAGTACCCCCAGCCCAACACAGAACAGCTCAGAGATGACAGGAAGCACATCTTCAAACACAGTAGCGGCCTACAGTTTTCTGAAGCAATATTGTTGTCTAGTTTAATTGAAATTAACTAATTAAGAATAATGCTAATGAGAACAATTCAAAACTGACAGTTGTAAAGACTGTCATTTCTCTAAACAAGTGCAGAAAAGTCTAATCATTCTGCACAGAGAAGGCACACAAAGCAGGTATTCTCCTGTCTTGTTAGGTTCAGTGAATGAGTTTGGACAGACAAGCAAAAGTCTAGTGCCAAATGTTTATGTGCGCTCTCTACCATGAGATGATGCATGTTCCTGACAGAGATAAAGCAGTAGTTTTATCATAAAACCCACTGCATATGGTCAAATGGGATTGCAAAAAGACAGTAAGGATCTCATCTAGTTACCTTCCACATTAACACTTCCCCACTAGCATCTTCTAGCACAACCACCAAATAGCTTCAATCCAGCAATTCATCCTTTCCCAATTAAGATATGCAGTCTTACTATATTACTTCTTTTGTTAAAGACAGAGAAGTTCATGAAGTTATTAAAGGCTGGATTCAGTAATAACCATCACTAAGAAAGAGTAAGTATATCATACAGAGGAAATAAATATTATACCCTACCATGAGTCTTAAGCTTGTCAGTCATTTTGTTAATCTTTCTTTCCAGACGGGCGTATCTAGCAAACTCATCCATCATACTAATGGTTGAGAGCTCTTGCTTCATATTCTGAATTTCACCTCTCATTTGGGATTCCTGCTCTGCATCCTTTTGTAACAACCTGGATATCTAAAAAATAAAGAAATAATATAGAGATAAGAAGAAAAAAATAATATAGAATTAAAAAGTTATAGAAAAAGAAGCAATTTCCTCAGAATTTGGCTGATTTTAGCACACATAAAGCAGCCTCCTGTGTACACACTCAAAGGCTCCCATTGCCAGGACACCATCCCCTTTCACCAAGGCACGAGGAAATCTTCATATTAACAAGATGTTCCAGAAGTGAAAAGATGCCATGTTCTCTTTACTAAGAAATAAACTTTCCTTCTTCCTCTCCTCATCATGAACTCTGTGGATCACAGATATCTGATACTTGCAGTAAGAACAGGGACACAGTCCTTCTCATCGCTGTTCCCTCCATCATCTTCAGCTCCTGGAGTCACACCAGACGCGGTAAGCTTTATTTACTTGAGCCCAGCTTCGCAACTCACCAACAAGACGTAGCTCAGAAACCGAGCATCACTCCTCTCTGGAGACTACCTAGTCTGAGCTCATAGAAACACAGCAAGCGCCGTACTGACCTCGAGCCGCGTTCCTTCCAGCACGGCATCTTACCCATGTCTCAAAAGCATTAAGATAATAGAGACGCGTTACCCCCGAGCAGCCCGGAGCCCTCCCCTCAGCTCCTGCCCGGCCCCGCGCTACTAAAGGCCACGAGAAGTAGCGGGACGCGGCGCTGACGTCACTCACAATAGAGGAGCAGGAGGGCAGCACGATCTTGAGCGCGTTGCAGAGGAAAACGGCGCTCAGCACCAACAGCCAGGCACCGCTCTCCGCCATGCTTCACGCACGCGCAGACAGGCGCGCGGAGGGAAAACGGAGACAGGTGCTGCCACGTGACGACGGCCCGCCAATCCGGAGCCGTTCTCCACGGGGCGGGGCCTCGCACCTAACCACCGCCCGCGCTTAGGTGCGAGGCCCCGCCCCGCCGCGAGGGGAGGTACGGCGCCGTCCCCGCCCCGCCGCTGCCCCGCGGGAGGCGGCGCTGCCGGCCGCCGCCGAGCGCGGGGCGCGTCGCCCCCTGCCCCGCCTCTCCTCCGCCAATCCGGCTGGATCCTGTTGCGGCGCCGCTGGCGCTGCTGGGATGGGGGGGGGCGGTTTCCCTGCGCAGCGCGGCGGGCGGGAGGGCGGCCGCAGCGCCTGGCGGTGAGGCACTCAGCGCGCAGCAGAAGCCGGGCGGGAGCCGCCGCGCGCTTCGCCATGCCGAAGAGAAAGGTGAAGCGCGGGGGAAACAGCGGAGACGGGGGACGCTGGGCGTGGGGGACGAGGAGAAAAGGGGAACGAGGGGAACTGCTGTCGCCGCCCGGCTGAAGTCGCCGGCAGGGCATCGCGCCGAAGACGGCCGGCGCCGAGCACCGCCGCTCTCTTCAGCGGCGTCGTCTGGAAGGTTCGGCGGGGCGCGACGGGCGCCCGGCCGAGGCTCGCGATCCGAAAGCGGCGGCGGAGAGAAGGGGCGGGCCGAGCGGCGCATCACGTGCTCCCAGCCGGCCCGCCTCCCTCTGCGCACCGCGCACGCGCCGTCTGATGCGCGCCGTTTGCATTGGCAGGTGGCCGCCGGTGGCGCGGAGGCTGCTGAGGAGGTACCGAAGAGGAGATCGGCGCGGCTGTCCGCCGTGAGTACCGGCCGGCACCGGCGGGGCGGGGGATGGTGTGTCTGCAGCTGAACCGAGCTCTGCTTCTGCTTTCTCTTCAGAAGCCTGCGCCTGACAAAGCGGAGCCCAAAGCCAAGGCGTTGGCGGCGAAGGTGAGAGCCTGGGGGCGATGGGGGAGAGGGGAGCAGGGGCTGTGTGGGCAGCATTGTTGTTTTTTTTTTTTTTAAAGAAACGAAGGTCTGTATCTGGTGGCAGGTCAGTGTGTGCAGTGTATGTGTTTTTGGCTTCTGTGTGGTTTCAAGCATTTGGGTCTTACTTGTCTCTTTTTTTCTTCAAGCATATGGCTTGGGATCATTTCAAAGACGGCAAGATAAGATGCTTTGCAGAGTTTTTGATATTTTCACTTTAATAATTCCTTAGCAGTGCTACACTCGCCTTCATTCCAGTGCTTTGAACATGAATGTGCTCTCATTCTCTGAGTTTTAAACCTAAGAACTTTGGTGAAGCTTTCTAATTTTATTTCAGCTCCAGTTCTCTGTTTTTTCCCCCCGAGTGTCTGCATGGTGCATCTCATTGACTAACATTTAGAAAATACCAGAAGTCTACATGCTGTGAAGTTGCTTGTCATCTGGATTAGTGATACTGAGTACTAACATTCATAACTTTTTTTGTGATTTTTCTTTCATTAGGTACAGTCTATTTTATCTCAGTGCACTGGGGAGGGGGGGTTAAAAATAAAAGATATTTTCTAAACATGGGAGAAAAGCATTTCTGATGTTTTGTCCACAGTGACAATGTAGGTGATGTTTCAGCATTTTTTCCCTTGTTTATTTTTCACACTGCACCCTCTACATGTCGTATTCCTTACTGCATGTTTGCATGCAGTGATGTAAAGCACTTAGAACTTCTGCTTAGTGATTGCAGAATTTCACAGAATTCTATTATTGTGAAGATAATAATTTGCATGTGCATTCGTATACAATAGGTAATGTATTTAAATGTGTATTAAAAAGTTGCTTGTGTATGGTAGCACAGTAACATGATGGTGATTTTTGGTGGTGGTGGTTTCTTGTTTGTTTTTGTGAGGATGAACACTTGGAGTGAAAATGAAGTATGGATACATGTAGCATGATGGTTTCTCGTAATAATCAGAAGTGCATATTTCTACTATACATAGAATAAACAAAAATGATTTTTTCTTCCTCAGTAGATTTTAGTTCAGAGACAGTAAATTAGGATATACAGGATATATAGTAGGATATACACTGACAAACAGATGTGGAATGCACACTATTTTTAATGAGATCAGATACATCTTAAGGTAGGTCATTATAGTAGTTGTCTGCTTAGAAGTATAAATGGATTACATTCTTGGCACAGATTGTATCTGCCAGAGGTGTTATAGTTTGTCTTTTATTGAAAACTTTTGTTAGGATCTGTAAATACCAGTGCTAATTTTGTCAAAAACTACTTCGACATCAATTAAGATTGACACAGGTGTTTTATAAGCATCTGGACCAGCTGGATCTCTGTAGTACTTGGTTGCTGTGTGGAATGTTTGGGAAGATATGTTAAATTTTTATGGTAAGATTGCTCTTAAGCGAATACTTTTCTCCAACCCATTTAACAACAGGGATGCCAGGTGCAGAAGACATGACTGAGATACTTGTAAAGGAGTGCTGAAAATGATACCTGCAATTGTTCATCCATTTAGGATAAGTTACTGAAATTCTCACCTGTCAATACAAAAGAAAAAAACGAGACTGAAGGGTTTGGTGTATACAAAGTGGAATGAGTTCACCGATGGATTTTGTACTTTATGTTAATGATTTTTAATATGTCACAAGAGATTAAACCACGTATGACAAATTGCTCTGACTCTCCACTGGAATTAATTACTATTGTTTTTTGTCTTTGATAGGTTTTTCAGTGGGTTTGCACCACTCTAAGCAGTGCTTTTAGTTACTGTATAAAAGAGTGATCCTAAATTCTGTGAGCATAACATATTTATAATATGTGCTATTCAGGGAAGTATATATGTATTAGCTCCTTAATAGTAGCTCTTGGTGTTTGCCAAGTCCATCTTGTTTTTGTTTAATTACTTTCAAAATTTATGGTATAGGTTATATGAATTCATTTCATTTAATTGTAGGATAAATCTGAGAACAAGAAAGCTCAATCAAAGGGGAAAAAGGGGCCTAAAGGAAAACAGACTGAAGAGACAAACCAAGAGCAGATAAAGGACAACTTGCCTGCAGAAAATGGAGAAACTAAAAGTGAGGAGGTAAAGTTGTATTCTTTGGTCTAAAACAGCTGGATAACTTACTGTAACTAGTATAGGCATACAACTGTTAGAGAAGCAGATAGTACTTAAACTAGAATCTATTTCTGTGCAAAGAAAACTGTTGGTTATTGAAACATTAGTAGATAAACCAGGGAAATTCTGGTTGCACTCAAAAGAGTTGCAGTGATGTTGTAACAGTCCTTGACATGAAAACAAATGGTGAAAATCTTACCCAAATCCCAGTACAGGATAACATCCTTTAGCAAGGAGCTGTTTTGCCTGCTGATAAGGCTCATAGAGGGAGAAGGGGAAAAGAAGTACAAGGATGACTAATAGTTGTTGAGAAATGGGCCAAATCAGCCTTGGTTGTAATACTCTGCTAAAATGACTCTATGGCTGAAGTTTTTTTGTACTAAATAAAAATATCCTTCACCTTGCTTTTTTTTTCTGGATGGTGGGCATCACTTTAGGACAAGATCTGTTGAGAGAGGCAGTGCCTCCTGTTTGATGAGCTGTTAACAATTGGATAAATCCAGCTTTCGTGTAGTAACATGCTTAGAATTACTCTCAAATTACTGCATTATTGGCTGCCTAGTTCATTTCAGTTAATCAGTTGAGTTTGGTCATGTAATCAGAGGATTTATTAATCTAAATATGATTTATTTTTCCTGCTTCCTTTTTTAAATAAAAAAATAATTTTTTTTTCATGTGCAAATGTATCTTCAACGAGAGAAAAGAGTATTTGGCCTTCAGGTACATAGTGGTTTTCTTGGGTAAGGAAGGTACAGAGTAATACTTGAGTGGGCAAGACAACTTTGGATTGACATTCTTTATTTGCAAACTTTATGCTTTTTGTGTCTAGGTTGTGCTGTAAATATGAATTCTTTGGTAGGCTTAAGTGTGGCTCTGTCAATGTATTAGCATTGCACAGTTTGGTTTTTCCATTTGTGTACATGATATTTTGGTAATGCCAGAGAAAGCTAAATTTGGCAATATTTTTCACCTGTAGTTTGTTTAATATACCAGTTAAAGGAGATATAAATCTAAGGAATGGATGATTATTTGGGGAACACATCTTCAGGTTGGTCACACCAGTCAAAATTGCTGAATTAATATAATGCTTCAGTATCTCATGAAAGGGCAGTGAATTCTTATGTTAAAAAGAGCATAATGTCTTTGGGGGGGGGGAAGCTTCTGTACTTCATCCTTCAAAAGGCTTCTCCTAGGTGGCAGTAAGGACAGTTAGCAGGTGTTAGGGTTTCTGATTTGGTACTGCTATAATTAACCAGAATATTCTGCTGGTACTTCTGTAAACCTTTAGGATAATGAAATTAAATGTTTACATTGAATTCCTCTTTTTAAACTATACTGCAAGAGGAAACAGTTTTCTAGTCCAGATGGACTCACAGCTGTAATCAGTTAAGTTTGTATGAACCTGTCCTGAAGTTGAGGTACAACATATAGAAGCTTGATATAAAAACAGTTTGGTTGTGCTACATTCAGTATTTTTTCAATGATGTAATTTTACTGTGGTACTGAGTGCCTATATATTACTTGCCTTAAAATATAGGGAGATTTGAAAGTGTTAACAGTGCTGCATTTAAATACATGAAGTACATCCATAATGTTTGTTTTAATCACAATATATGCAAGGATTTCAGCTTGTTAGGTAATTTTTTTATTTCAGCAAGGCAGTAATTATTGAAACATTTTTTTTCTTAAGAAATGTTTTAAATGTAGATTGAGTGGTACTGCATCAACATTCTGAAATCCATACTGCTGCACCCGAGCTGATAGAAGCCCTTTAGGGAAAACTTGAGTTTAGTAGAGCGTTATCCAAGAGAAATAAGCACACCGTAGTTCCAATTCATTAAGACTACAAAGCATGCTGTATAGAAGCAAGTCACGGTTGTTCTGTATGTCAGGTTGCCTAATGTGTGCGTTAAAAACACTGTGAACTAAAAGTCTGCATTACTTTGAAACATTTTGCATTGAAATGTTTGGTTTTTTCCCCTCTTCTTTTTCAGACCCCAACGTCTGATGCAGCAGTAGAGAAAGAAGAAGTGAAGTCTGAATAACATCTGGTACCAAGTCTTTAATTGGTGATCCTTATACTTTTCTTCTTGTACAATTCAGAGGAATATTTTTATCAACTATTTTGTAAATGCAAGTTTTTTGGTAGTTCTAAAAAACACGTTTTTAAAAGGAGAGAATCCCAACTCAATCCATTTTTTTACATATTTAGATAAGTGTAAATGATTTTTTAAGTGGTAAAATCATGTACTGGTTGTCTGTTTTCTATGAAACCAGAAATTAACGGGACGTTACAAAATGGAGAGGTTTTTGAAGTCTTAATGCGGCTTCTCGTTCCATAGACTGGGAGGAAGAGTTTTTCTGTCCTACTAAACGAAGCGCACACACAGACATCGGAACTTGTAATATGTTGAGAACGTCTGAACGTTTCAGTTATTTATCTATGGTTGTACCATCAGTAGAGTTGCTTATCTCATGAACTGCTCCCTAGTGTTGGATTTCTTGACCAGTAATGTATATCTGTGACAAAGTTATTTTTGGTAGGTGTAGGTTTATTTTTTCCAACAACTTTGTAACTGCTACGTGAAAGACTGGAAACTTTTATCTTTAAATACTGAATAGGTAATAGTTTCTCACTGATAGACTGAATGTCAGCTGGTACTTCACATCTAGTTTTAAAGGAGAGCTTGTCTACAAAGTCCAAATGAAAAATATTTGAAATAGGCTTAGAAAAAAATAAAATTATAGTTTTTATATTAAAAAGAAACTATGTGAATAAGAACAATTGTAAAATTGTAGTGTCTGTGATCACCAAACAAAAGCCAAATAAATCTTGATTAAGAAAGAATGTTTCTAGAGCTCTTGCATTGACTACAACAACTCAGAGTATAAGGGGGTGCGGTCATTGAACTTGTGCTTCTGTTGGAAAGCAATGAATAAAAACCCTACTGGCTTTGATTCTGAACTGTATTTTTTATGTTGTTAAAAACTGCTACTTACAGGTAGTAATGCAGGGGTGAGCAGCAAGTAGAAAACTGTAATTGTAGCCTTATCTGAACTTCTTGTTTGAGAGCTGGTAACGTACTGTTGCTTCTGGTACCTTTTTAAAAAAAACAAACTTCATAAGCACCAGATATTTTTCTCTGTTCAGCATTTATGTGCGTAAGTAATGCACAAAATAAAATGAGCCTGGATTGTGAACTTCTCAAGCAGTCAGCAGTTTACGTAATGGAACCCACAAAAGATAAGGAGTGTAAGAATTTGGCCAAGAGCTGTGAGGGAAGAAGAAGAAAACTTTCTTGTGCAGATGAGCTGCTACGTGAGCGTAGCCTGCTGTAAGCAGCTGTGCCTGCTATATAGATCTGCAAGTTGACAGAGCATGGATTCAAATAAAAGTAAAACATAACCATGCTGAGAGGTCATTCATGTAGCACAAAACTGGCCTGATTCTCTTAGAAGAAAACAATCAATTTTGTTAAGATTTAACAGCCTTTCATGAGAAGGGGACAAACTAAGTATATGTTACTTAAAGTAAAAAATGAGACCTACTGTATCATTTCAGTTCTCCCAGAGTGCACTTGATTCCCCACCCTGTACTTTATTTTGCCGTATTGCAGCATGTACACAGCTTTATCTGATCAGTCTGTTTGATGCCAGTCGGATAACTGTCAGCCTTGGCTTGGGAGGAGTCAAGATCAAAAAGCAAGTTTCTTCTTTTTCCTCTTGAATGAGAATTTTTTATGCTCATATACAAAACCTGCAAGTACAGCAGCTGCATCCTCTTCACTTTGGTGCCAACTTGCCAGTTTCTTCTGAAGTCACCTAAGTTTCACCTCTAACTTACTTTCTCAAAGAATGCTTTCACTGAAGCACTTCCTCAAATGCTTTCATAGGATACAGCATTTTACCATTTTTCCATCTTACATACTTAAGAAATGTTTAGGTTTTCCTTATAATAGAGGATGTCTTTCAACACTGACTCACAATGTGCTTCTGGTCCTGTCCCACCACAGCTGTGTTCTGAGCAGAACGCACCTGGCTTTGACTTCAAATTCTGTGATATTTTTAAAGACTTGAACTAAATTTGTCACTTTTTCTATACCTTTTCCTCCCCCAATTACCTTATTTGACTGCTTATTTTTGTAGTAAGGAGACACAGCTGCTTATGTGCTCTGTTTCTTTTGTGTGTGTGTGTTTTTTTAGCAAATCAGAAATATCAGTTCAATGACTAATAATGTTGCCAGTAAGTATCCCCAAATAACCTCATACCTCTACTGAATGCCTGCTTCTCACATGTTTTGAGTCTCCAATGTTGAGATGCTGTTGACTTCAACACCTCATCTCTAAGACTGTTACGTAATTCCCAAGTAATTTACTCTTGGAGACAAAAAGCCTCCCTCATTTTATTCTGCAAGTGAAAGGACTTATGGATAAATCAGCAACACCTTTCACAGGGTGGAAGTGCTCACTGAAAAAAACAAAGGGAGATGCTTGCGTCAGGAGCATAGAAGCCCTGGTTTGTTTTGAGCAGTACAAGCTGGTGTTGATGCAGTAAGGAATGAAATGTGTTTCTGTAGGAAGTGGAGGTGATTCAACTATGACTTCTCATTCTGCAATAGACAGGAAGACCTTTCACATCTGTCTGTGCTTATTTCATCAGAGCTGAATTGTGACAACTGGCATGAAAGGGTTCTCTTAGCTTTTACTGTAAAGATAAGTAGTGGTGGGGCATATTATGAAGAAAGAAGAAAAAGAGTGAAGCACTGTTTAGTCATTATAAGCAGTCCAGTTAAGGAAGTCTAATTTCAAGCTTAGCAGTTGAATTCCGTAAAGAGTACGGTTATGGCAATGAAAGTATAGAAGAAATAATAGTATATTTCTCCACAGAGCTTGAAATGACAACAAGTAAAGGGGGGGAAAAAGAAAAAACCCACAGCACTTCAGCTACAAGGAAGATGAGGAAGGGTGTGTATGAGCACCAGGTGCCAGTCATGCAGGTGGAGAATGGGAGTGGAATTTATGTGTGAGTCTCATGGGTTTCTTTTATAACGTGAGGGACCTTTGGTCGGTGTGACGAAGGAATGGAGTGACCGTTAAACTTCAGAATTACGTATAGCACATAAGGAGAACCATCCTTTTCAAAACACGTTTCTGTGAGGTGGTCTAATCACACAGATGTGCTTGAAGGTCTGGAGCACAAGTCTGATAGGGAGCAGCTGAGGGAACTGGGGTTGTTTAGCCTGGAGGAGGCTCGGGGTGATCTCGTTACTCTCTACAGCTGCCTGAGGGGAATCACAGAATCATAAGGTTGGAAATGACCTGCAAGATCATTTAATCCAACTGTCCTTCCATTACCACTGCTACCACAAGCACTAAACCATATCTCGCAGCTCCTCATCCAGACGCCTCTTGAACACTGCCAGGGACGGTGACTCCACCACCTCCCTGGGCAGCCATTCCAGTGCCTGACCACTCTGAAAGTTTTTCCTTATGTCTAACCTAAACCTCCTCTGGCACAACTTGTGGCCATTTTCTTGGGTCCTGTTTGTTGCCTGGGAGGTCAAACCCCTCTTCACAACCTCCCTTCAGGAAGTCGTGGAGTGCAAGGAGTTTGTGGTGAGGTGTGGGTCGGGCTTCTCTCTCACGTAACAGCAATGGGTTAAGAGGAAACGGCCTCAAGTTGCACCAGAGAAGTTCAGACTGGATATTCAGAAAAAAATTCTTCTCAGCAAGAGCAGTGATGCAGTGGCACAGGCTGCCCAGGGAGGTGTTCAAGAGCAGTGGGGCTGTGGCACTGAGGGACGCGGGCAACGAGCGTGGTGCTTGGACTTAGCGATCCTAAGGTCTTTTCCAACCTCTGCGATCCACGCGCTGGTTGGGAGGGGGGCTGCTCTACACCAGTCTACGCGCCAGACTCCCACAAGTGGCCGAGCGGGCTGTATAGCAGGCACAGTGCCTGTTTATCGTGTTGTGCCTGTGGTGCTGGCCCAGCCCGGACAACCCCCTGCCCTCGGCGAACCTCAGCGAAGCGGACCGGACACCCTCCACTCTGCCCGTGACACCGCCCAGCGCACGGGGCGGCCCCGCCCACACTCGTTCCGTCACCGCTGGTCTCCTCGCGTAATCCTTCCGCGCCCGAAATCTCCGTCCTCCGCCGGCCCTCTCCCCGCTTCCCTCTCGCCGCCCCGCCGCCCCTCACTGCACGTTGTACCGCGGCTCCTCTCTCTCCGCTCCCTCTCCCCGACGAGCTCTCCCCGCGGGACTCCCGGATACGGGGAACTACTTTTTTCCCCCGCCCTCTGGGAACGCGCAGGGCGCAGGTGGCGGCAGCGGCGCCGTGGCAGTTGGAGAGGCGGCGATGGCGGCGGAGGCGCTGAGGCTGCGCTGAGCGGCGGCGCAGGGGGAGGGGAGAGCCGGAGCGCGAGAAGGCGTCCGACGGGGGGCGGCGCGCACGGATGCGAGAGAGAGAGCGCGAGAGAGAGAGAGAGAGGGCGCGGGGGGGCGCGGGGGAGGGGCGCGCTGACAGGGCTATGCCGGGCCGGGCCCTGCCCGCCTCAGACGCCGCCGAGTCCTGAGCGCGGCAGCCGCCATGGCCGAGTCCTCGGCTTCCTCCGGCTTCGGCGCGTCGCCGCCGCTCATTGAGTCAGGTAACGGCGGGCCGCGGGCCGCTGCTCCCTGCCGCCATCTTCTCGAGGGCGGCGATGGATTACAGCCGCCCCCGTGGCCCCCGCCTCGCTCACTCCCGTCTATCTCCCTCCGTCTCTCCCGCAGAGCTCTACTTCCTCATCGCCCGCTTTCTCAGCACCGGGCCGTGCCGCGGGACGCTGCGGGTGAGTGCGTGGGGCGGGCGGGAGGAAGGGAAGGGAGCCCGGGGCTGTGCGCGCCAACGGCCGCGCTGACCGCTCTGTGTGTCCCCGCAGGTGCTGGTGCAGGAGCTGGAGCAGCACCAGGTGCGTGAGCCGCCCCCAGAGCCCCGCCCGAGCGCTGCGTGGTGTCCGGACCTCCCCTCAGCGCGCCTCGTGCTGATGAAATCCTGCCTTTTCCCCTTTAATTTTTTTTTTTTTTTTCCCTCTTTTTCTCGGTTTAGCTGCTTCCTAAAAGGTTGGATTGGGAAGGCAACGAGCATTATAGAAGTTACGAAGAACTGGTGAGACTTTCTCGTTTTAAAAACTTTTGGCTCGGACGGTAACGTTGGCGCCGGGCACGTTCCCTGTAAGGAGGGCCCGGCTCTTCGTTTCCCCAATCTCGCTCCGTTGGGGTTGGCTCTGTTGGGGTTCCCCCGGCGGTCCGTACCCCGGCCGTGCCGTGCCGTACGTTGGGATATTGTTTACATAGCAGAGGTGGAGCCCGGCGCGGTGCGGCGGTGCACGCCGCCGTCTGCGTGCGGGCAGCAGCCAACCCGCAGCCGGCTTTCATTGCGGAGTTCCGCCGGCGAGATTGTTAGGAGCGTTGTGATTGGACGGTAATGATTTTCTGGTCGGCTTCCTTCATCGCTCCCCCTGCAGCGGATTAGGAAATGAAATCGCCGCTCCGAAATCGGTGGTTGTGGTTCGTGTGAGTGCTCTCTCTGGCTGCGCGCTGTTCTAAACGGCAGTAAGACAGCTGTGGCCACCGTACGGCATGTACTCCATTAAAGCAATCTGCCACTGATGTATTGCCACCTCCTAAAATTGGGGCATGTAGGGTTAACGGGCAGCTCCCTTACCTGTCAGTCTGCATGCTGTAGTTGTACCCCTCATACCTCCTGTGTCACATCTAAACGTCTCAAGGTTGTATCTGTGTAGAGGGAGAGTGACATTTTTTTAAAAACACTGTCTTAATTTAAGCACTGCTTCAGATGGTAAACTGTGTTCCATTTCTTTCAGTTGTCAATGTGTTTGGGAGAGCAAATGAGGCCTTAACTGAATTATTTAAGTCACCAGAAGGCCAGGTCTTGCTAAACAGGAATTCTGTCAAGCTCTGACTCAAATTTAGCAAATGTGAAAGTAGGATTGAGTTTGAAAGGTTTTTATTTATTTTCATTATTATTCTTCTTTGAGCTTAGTTCTTTTGGTAAAAAGTTATGGTACTTGTAGAAGGGTGGGCTTCTCTAACCTCAGTGCAGGTTTCCGTGTGCATTTCAGGTTGTCAGATGAATTCTTCAACATGTGTCATCTCTCTCTCTTTTTCCTGTCCAATTTAAAAGAAGTATCTGTACAGGGCAGTAGTATTTCAGAATATTCAGAATCTGTCTTCTGATTTTTGAGGGGCTTTGGGAACTTCTTGTTCAGCTGGTATCACTGAATTTGCAGTGATGCAAACAACAGCAGTTGTGGTGCAGTTGTTTCTGTCTATTGTTGAATTGGAGAAACAGTTTAACTGCTCCTTTCGAAAGATGAGTGAACCTACTTTTAAAAAGATGCTTGATTTGGTCACTGTGCTTCTGTCAGTGGTTGCATTTAGAATGTAAGCTTCCTGATGGTGGTGTGCAAGCAGAATGGCTTATAAGACCTGACACAGGTTATGCTGAATTTTCTGCCCTGAATACCTTGTCTGTTACTATTCTGTGCTAGCTGAAGAGGCAGAATTTAGAAAGAAAGAATAAAAAAGTGCCTCCTTTTTTCTACCAAGTAATTTCTCATAATCGAACATAAGTGTTTTGGAGCTGATGTGCTGAAATACCTTTGACTGTGTAGGGATGTTATTTCTTTTACTGATACTTCCAGCTGTTCTGCTTCTATCAGAATTACAGCCTGTACCCCCTAAAACTTTGTATGTTACTTGGATTGTTATTAGAACTTGCTAGGCCATTGCTTAAATCATATTGTTCTCATTACTTAGTTTACATTTGGGCAACTTTAACAGCTCTTACATGGCAGAGTACAGTATTTTTATTCCCACTTCTCTGGTGATGAGATCAGCAGCTTGGAGACTTCTCTCACTGAAGTTCAGTCACTAGGCTGAGGGAATGGCATCATAAGCATGAGCTAGTTCTGCCTGAGTTTTGAGCACTGTGGGCAGGAGGCCGCATACCTCTGTTGTTGTGGGCCTGCTTCCTTTTCTTGGGTGTGTTGGCTGGAAATGGCCTCACTGCTGAAGCAGCAGTACAACTTTTGGGTCCGACTGGTTCTTTCGTGGCTGGATCAGAGAGTCGAGTTGGCGTGGGTCCATTTGTACCTGCTGATTCGCACCTCCCTGGAGCGTAAATTTATGATACCAATGCTTTGTTTTACTCAAGTCTGTGCAAACTTTGTTTAGTTTCCGTGGTATTGTGATTAACTTCATTGTTTGATTAGGAATTTTTGTTTACTCATCTCCTGGGAAAGAGGAATAAAAAAAAGAAAGTCCTAAACTGTAGAGCTGCACAGTTATTCTTGACTGAGACATCTAAGTGGTTGTGGAAGTGTGCTTATTTTAGAATATTAGATGTAGATGGCATGGGATCTTCCTGAATGGACAAGTGATTGTTTTGATCCCCTTGGTGTAAGGAGTTAAGGATGTCTGGTGTTGTGTAGTAGGCGTTGTTCCAAGGGCCTATTTGTACGTTAGATGACAGTCACCTAACAAGTAATGTGCAACTGAAATTGTAGTTGCATAAATTCTTAGGCTTGATAACAACCAAGTTTTCCACGATCTTGAGTTCTGAAGACCTGCTTTTGATCAATTAAAAATAATCAGATGTGTTAGGTGGAGATGCCCATTGTAGGGTGCTGCACAAACAGATACACAGGTGTGAATACTGTGGACTTTCTGTGATTAAAACAATGATGTGAGGTAGGCAATTTTACTTTCTTATTTTTTCTACTGCAGCTCTCCCATTCTTGGAGAGCACTTGTGAATTCACTAGACGAGAGCTCTACAGGGTAGGTTTTTTGTTTTGTAATTTGAATTTACACATATTAGACATTGTCCAAATACTTCTATAAATATTTATGCTTTTAGATTCATCTTTTCAGGATGTGCTGTACATGTGTTTAAGACTTTAATATTCTGTCAGGTGCTATCCAACAAGCATGTGGCTCCAGACCATTTATTACAAATTTGCAAGCGTATTGGCCCAATACTGGATAAGGAGATACCACCCAGCATTTCGAGAGTGAATTCCTTACTTGGTGCAGGAAGGCAATCATTGCTCCGTACAGCGAAAGGTATGGTTTGTTTATTATTTGAAATGGATATGATACATTTTCTTAAGTATCTGCTTAGTGCTTTTGGAGTGTTTTGAAGGCAGTGGGCTTTCTCCATGTGTACTGTGTTTAATGAACCAAGGCACCATCAATCTGCGTATTAATAGCATAGCAGTGTGCTGATTGTTGGAGAAGTGTTAAGCTGCATCTCAAGAATTATAGAATTTCTCAGGTTGGAAAAGACCTTCAAGATCATCAAGTCCAACCACAACTTAACCATCCTACCCTAACTCTAACAGCCATCCACTAAATCATGTCCCTGAGCACCACATCCAAACAGTTTTTAAATACATCCAGGGATGGTGACTCAACCACCTCCCTGGGGAGCCTATTCCAGTGCTTTACAACCCTTTCTGTAAAAAAAGTTTTTCCTGATACCCAACCTAAGCTTACCCTGGCACAACTTAAGGCCATTTCCTCTCATCCTGTCACCAATGAGAAGAGACCAACCCTGCTCTCACTGCAATCACCTTTCAGATACTGGAAAAAAGCAATAAGGTCACCCCTCAGCCTCCTTTTCCCCAGACTAAACAGCCCCAGTTCCTTCAGTCACCATTATTCTGAGTGCTAAGGCTGCTGAATCTTGCCTGTTTTCAGTATTATTGCAATAAAATGAACCGTCAGGAGACAAGTACTGCTTCTTCAACATCCACAGCATTCTGAATAGTATATTGATTGGCCCATGTGGATTTCAATTGTGTTAGCTGTTGTGCTGTATTCAGTGCCAACCTGAGACAGTAACACCATTTATTTTGATAGTTTTCCTGGTTAATGCAAACGCCTTCAAAATTAGTACATTGTACATTTGTAGAAAGAAAGTCATTTTCTGTTATTTAAAGTGGGTGGTTGGCAGTACAAGACACACGGATTATTTGATTTTCACAAAATAGGTTTTGGCTTTAAATTTCCCTCTTTGAATGTTTCAGGAGAGAGGTGTTTGTTCATGCATTTGTGCAGTTTTGGGTAATTAGATACTATGGTGTGGGACTGATTTATTGGATGTGCTTGTTTTTTGGTTATCTGTCTTAGATTTAAAGGGTGAGCTATGAATAATTCAGTGACTGTTTTGTACTTAAAATTGGGATTGCAATTATTTTAGCATGAGTGTGTCCAGATGACTGTTTGTGAGAAGTAGAAGAGTCATCAAGTTGAAAGGGACCTCTTGAGATTGTCTTGTCCAATAATTTGATGTATATAAAAACAATATTTATTGATGTTTCTTAATCTTAAACACTTTATTTTGAAAGTGAGTACAAGAATTCCAGGTGAGAATTTAGTTTTGTGTTCTGTGTCACCAGTCAAAAGCTTGGCTTTGGTTTCTTGGTGTTCTTGGTTTTGTGTTGGCTTTGTTTTTCCTGTTTTTTCTCCACTGTTATTATAGAAAATAATTTTTTTATCATTTTCTTTTATGCTATGTTGTTCATGATACATTTGGGGACTTCTGGTCTTACAGTTTTTGTAGTTATTCCACCACTGACTGTTACGCTCATTACTGTGCTTTGAAACTGCAGCTGGCCTTGCATTTTTAACCTATATTTGTGACAGGCTTCTACTTGATTTTTCAAGATTGCAGGAACACTGTTTGGAAAGGCTCTGCATTTGCTGCTCTTCACAGAGGAAGACCTCCTGAATTTCCTGTCAACTATGGCACACCACCAAATCTCGGTATGTGCTTACTGAAGTTCAGCACTACTGATACAAGCATGTGATGTGCATCTTAAACTGGTCTCACTACGACTGAAAATTGTGCCTCAGAACTGGATCTGGAGGCTTATCTGGAGAACTTCATATGACTTAAGTGGAGTTATTTATATATGGTACAGAGGCCTGCCTACAGTTCTAGTGTGATAGTAGCGTCTAGATGAGATCTTTCTCTTTTATAAAGTCCATATATTAAGTAGGTAAACCTACAGATTAGCATTTATGAATAGTTTGCTTTTGGAGAGGTCTCCTGTGTGATTTAATGCATAGAAAGCCATGGGGAAAAAAAGATAACATCTGGCTCTCCATATTTGGATACAGAAGTTTGGATCTGAGCAAGTTTAAAGTGCTGTCTTGCTTACTATACACATTTAAAAAAAAAATCAGCTTCAGAAAAAGGTATCTGATTTCATAAAGTATGAAAGTCACTTTTTAGGATATCCTCAAGTAGTACCTTAACAGGTGATAAACAAAATGATGTTTTAGAAAAAAACCTTGTTCTACATATTAATGTTAATTCTCTGATCTCTTTGTTTCTAGTGGAAGTATATCGAGCGAGACAGCTAAGTGGGTATGCAAAGTTCAGTACTTCATTTCCAGGAAGTATGTATCAGCATGTGAAGATGCACAGGCGGATTCTTGGTCATCTTTCTTCTGTGTACTGTGTTGCATTCGATAGGACTGGACATAGAATATTCACTGTGAGTTGAAATTAATCCGGGTAAATTTAGTCCATACTTTCTTCTTTACCTGGTATAGACTTGTGATGATTGCAGTGTAATCTTGAACTGTAATTGAATGTTCTGTTCCTTATAACTTCATTTTTGTCAAGTAGCATGTATAGTTTTAAATAGATGTTGTATGGGAACTTCTGAGTCACAGCCTGAACCTCTGATTGATCACCTGAGGTGAGCAATGAGTCAGCCCTGGGAGCACAGGTGAAGGCAATTCAGCTGTGTTGCTGGAAGGGGTGGAGCCTGGCTCCCCCTCTCCTAGACCCATTTAAGAGCTGGCTACCAGTGGGGAAGGATCTCTTCTGGAGATTCCTCTGCTGGAGTTTTGCAGTGAGCCCAGGATGTGGGTAAGCTTTCTATCTATTCTCTTTTTGTTATTATAATCTGCTTTGCCAAACTCTTTTGCTTATTTCATTATTACAATATCTTTATATTCATTGATTATACAGATGTATAAATGTATCAAACTCTGAATGAACAAAAATTCTTCAAGTGAAACTGAAAAACTTATCCTGAATGTCTTTTAAACACTGCTAATCTGTACGTTTCCTTCTAGGGTTCAGATGACTGTCTGGTAAAGATTTGGTCAACTCATAATGGCCGGTTATTTGCCACATTACGCGGGCATTCAGCTGAAATTTCTGATATGGCTGTCAATTATGAAAACACTATGATTGCAGCTGGTAGCTGTGATAAGATGATCAGAGTGTGGTGCCTGAGAACTTGTGCACCAGTTGCTGTCCTCCATGGGCACACGGGATCCATTACCTCATTGCAGGTACATTTTGGATTAGTACTTGCATTTTGTGTCATTAATAGATACTTTGTATAGTATTAGAGGTTGTGTTAAACAAATAACTGTAGTAATATGTAACACTTTGGACATGAGAAATAAGAATTTGTGAATAAAACTGCAGGCATTTAAAGCAACTTGACCTAGTATCATAGAATGGCCTGGGTTGAAAAGGACCACAATGATCATCTAGTGTCAACCCCCCCTGCTGTGTGCAGGGTCACCAACCACCAGACCAGGCTGCCCAGAGCCACATCCAGCTTGGCCTTGAGCCCCTCCAGGGATGGGGCATCCACAGCCTCCTCAGGCAATCTGTTCCAGTGCTTCACCACCATCTGAGTGAAAAAATTCCTCCTGATCTCTAACCTAAGCTTCACCTGTCTTAATTTAAAACCATTCCCCCTTGTCCTACTACTATCCACCCTCGCAAATGGATGTACCCCCTCCTGTTTATAGGTTCCCTTCAAGTATTAGAAGGCCACAATGAGGTCTCCCTGGAGCCTTCTCTTCTCCAAATTAAACAAGCCCAGTTCCCTCAACCCTTCCTCATAGGAGAGGTGCTCCAACTCTCTGAGCATCTTAGTGGCCTGACACTGGACAAGAAAGAGCTCTGCATCTTTCTTGTGCTGGGAGCCCCAGGCCTGGACACAGTACCAGATGGGGCCTCACAGGAGCTGAGTAGAGGGGGACCATCACCTCCCTCTCCCTGCTGGCCACCCCTTTTTTAGTGCAGCCCAGAACACATTTGGCTTTCTGGGCTGCAAGTGCACGCTGCTAGCTCGTGTCCAGCTTCTCATCCATCAGGACCCCTAGGTCCTTCTCCTCAAGGCTGTTCTCAAGGAGATCTTTGCCCAGTCTGTATTAACGCCTGGGATTACCCTGTCCCAAATGCAACACCTTACACTTGGCCTTGCTGAACCTCATTAGGTTCACATGGCCCACTTCTCCAGCCTATCCAGGACCCTCTGGATGCCTTCCTTCCGATGTATCTAAGTACTAACTTTATTTGTTAGTAAGTAATTTGTGTTAGTAAGTACTGCAAATTCTCTAAGTTAAAATCAGTTCTTGCATAAAGGTTAATGAGTGGTAAATATAAATATACGTAAGTGGAAAGAGGGGTCCCTAAGTACAATGTAGAATTTTTGTTCTAGTGGTACAGAATGTGAAGTTTCTAGCTCTGGTTTAATGTAATCCCTGGATGTTTCAGAGTCTTTTTCCTCCTATCTTACACATGCTTGGCACTTCTACACAGTGTCAGCATGCCAGGATATGACAAGGACAGCCAGACCACTGAGCGATGGCAGAGCTTTTAGAAAACTCTTGTGTGTGGCTTAAGTCACAGAAAGTCCTCTTGGCCTTGAGAACTGTATATGTAACCTATTTATGTCTGCTTCAGTGTGTAGAAATGCTTTGAATGTGAAAGGATTATGAGAAGCGTGCAGGCCATGAGTCTCAAAGATAAATTTCACTTATGTGGAAGGTTTGAAAGTATTTAAATTGTAGAGAATGTGAAGCAAGTGTGGGGGAAAGAAAGAAAGTTTTTTATACGGTGAGTTGAGAGTCACCTTTAGTAGTAGAACTTAAGTTGCTGGGCTGCCTGCAGGTTAGCTAGCTATCATATTGATAGACAAAGAGCCACGTTCCTTGGTTGCTTACTGAAACTGGGAAACGCACTTGCATGGAAGCTCTATATGAATATGGCTGTCTGATTTTGTCTTGAGAAGGAAAATTTGTGCCTCACATTCTGTTAATTCTTTAGTTGCTGTTGATAGGTTAAGAAGTAGTTTAACAAGTGTTCATCTTGCTTTTTCATGTCCAAATGTTGCAAGGCAACTGATGTTCTGGTTCTTGTGAGAGATGGCATGTGAATGGAAAATGAATTTCACTGTGTCTTTTGCATAACTACAGTTATTTTTGTGTGATTGTATGTATGTTGAAATTTGAACACTTAAATATAGATGTCAAAAATTAGTCAGAAGAAACTTGTTTATTAAACAGAGGTTCTTTGCCTCCCCGGAGTTCCTGATTCACTGACTACCAATCTTCTTCACATAATGAATGAAATAAATAATTAAAAAAAAGTACCAAATTTAACCTTTATGACTCGTAAAAACTGCACTGATGTTAAAAAAAACATGTAAAAGCAATGTATTGAAGTATTTTTCTTGAGAAAGCTGTTTCTGGGCAATTGCCAGGCACACTGCCTGTAATGTTTGAGTTGCTGGAACTGGAGAGGATTTCTGGGTGATGCTGTGCCTTCCTCTTGTCTGTTACTGTGGGAGGTGGGATATGTGGGCTTCTGTGTGTGGCTATTCTGATGCAGTATGTGATTCTTACAGCTTCTGTGATATGGGTATCTTTCTTAATCTTAAAACTGTGCTATCTTAAATGTTTGAAGGTACTTAGTATAAGATGTTAGAAAACACTTTAAAACAGGTGTTACAAGGAAAAAGGGAACTGAGGCTGTTCTATGTGGAGAAGAGGAGGTGGAGGGGAGAGCTCATTGCTCTCTGCAAACACCTGACAGGAGGTTGTAATGAGGAGAGTACTGGGCTGTTGTGAGAAGTGATAGGATGCTGCCTTCAACTGTAGACTTAATATATGCGATTTCTTTGGTATTTATTTACTTTCTGGCAAGAAATGTATTCCAGGTGCTCACTGTAGTATGCTGCATCTTTTTGCTTAACAGTTCTTAGTAAGAATAATTGAAGTGTAAGCTTTTTATGGCTGATTCCAATGCTGATGGTAGTAGTAATTGATTAATGATTTTATCAACTTGTCACCTGAATTTTTTTTGAGAGGTAATCTCTGTGTGTAGCAAGAAAAACTGTCCTAAAGAAGCATATACGAGGAGTTCCTATAAAGTTGTATGTGATGTTGGTTTACATGTACTCTGTCTTTTAACATGTACTCTTTTGAAGTATAGAATTATAGAATTGCTAATCTAGTGAAAATTCATTTCATTTTTTTTTTTTTAGTGCTCTGTCTGCTAGTTCCTTCATTCACTGACAAAATTTTTAATGGGTACCAAAGCAAAGCAGTGAATGACTTGTAATACAATGCAGTAATTGAAAGCTACAACAGTCTTATCTTAGAGTAAAGTACACCTCCTTAGAGTAAAGGAGGTGTTACTTTTGAAGCATTTTCAGCAGCCCCTTTAGCAGTTTTGCTTTAAATCTTGTATTAGTTTTTTACACGAGCATTTTTACAAGTTCATAAATCTAAATATCTTTATTAGTATGTTTCTGACCTCTTTTTTTTTTTTCCCCCCCTTGTAGTTTAGTCCAATGGTGAAAGGCTCCATGCGATACATGGTCTCTACTGGTGCAGATGGAAACGTTTGCTTTTGGCAGTGGGATACAGATTCCATGAAGTTCAGGTATGTAACTGGGGATGCTGATGGACTCTTGCTATGCTGTGTTCTGCTTGATGAAAATACAGTGACGGCGTTGGCAAGCACATATTGGCTTAATTATCTAAAAACTTTGTATAAATATTTAAAAGCACTAATTATGCTCTTTACAAATTTGTTCTTCTGTTGTCCTGGGAAATTAATCCAGTTTTCTGTATTTTCTCCTTAATGTGGCTCTTAATAGCTACTTTGTTTAAAATTTTGTCCATGTTAACTGGAAGAGTGTGTTCGTGACTTGCAGAACAGGGAACCAATCACTTTGTGTACAATTGCAAAACTTGTGTCTACTTCTGTAAAAATTTCATGAATTTACATTCTGCAGTAACGATATCTGATGGGCCTTCTGTCATGTACCACTAGTGGTTTCTAGTTTGTGAACACGAATTCAGTACTTTGTGGATGCCATGTGGAGTGGATGCACGCTCCTTGGCTTGTCGTGCTTAAGATTTTGCTGAAACTTGTGAACTACTGGTTGTGTGGGGTTCAAATACTATTTTAGTGCATGTACATACAGTAATCTGGAGAAGTAAACCATATTGTTTATCCTCCTGCATGAGATGTACAGATGTTACTGTATGCATGTAAGTACCTATTATGTAGGTGTTCAAAGAAACATATGCTTATGTTTTGAAGTGATGGTAAAAGCTGAAGTTTTTTTTGTGACGTGTCCTGTTTAAGCCATTTTTCTTTTTAAGCAATCGGCCAGTGAAATTTACAGAGAAACCTAGACCAGGAGTTCAGATGCTTTGTTCTTCATTCAGTGTAGGTAAGGCATGTATAGATTGAATTTAGCACTGTGATTTCTTTCTGCATGACCATATTTATAATTCTTTTGTTGTGACAGCTTTAAAAATAAAACAGCCACTGTATAATAAGTAACTCCCATTTATCTGCAGTAGTTTGCTAATGGAAAAATCACCTGATGCTCCTTTAGTCTTTGTCTTGATCAGATTTTTTGTAGTCGTTTAACCCCTTAGCATACTGCCACTGTTTTGGAAAGTTACTGTTGTCTAAGATACCACAGGCAACAGCAGGGCTTACTGCCAATAATAGGTGCTTCTCATTCTGTGCCAATCGTATGCAGAAATTGTCAGAAAAATCCCTTCTTACTTAAGAATCCATAAATTTATCTACAAACGTGCTTGTCTTGACTCATAGTCATCCTCTATTCTAATCATGCGGGTGAATTTTGTGGGAAAGCTTGCTGGTACCAGACAGCATAAACATCAGAAGAAAGTTGGGAACAAATAAAGTACATCTCAAAGTCTGGCATATTAGCTCCTGCTTTTTTTTTTTTTTTTGTTTGTTTGTTTTAAATAAACTTCAGGCCACATTTCCTGGAGCCAAGAAGCAGATCATTGTATTGCCATCATCACTGCTAAGCACTGCTCTGTTATGCTGGTCTATCCATACTGGCACCGAGTTATGAAATGATATTGATGGCAGACAGGGCGCACGTGCTACAATATAACAGTCACCTAGATGATTCTGACTATGGTTAGCCAGATTTCCTGTCTAAATGGACACCTGTGTGCACAAGCAGTAGTGTTTGGTGCTAAGCATTCTCCTAGTTACATATTTGAAAACGTTTGTAACATCAAATATGACTTGCCTGTTTTTACCATGGCTGGGAAGTCTTTCTGAGGTAAGGTAGGGATTCCTTTCCACACACACATCAGTGGGAATTCTTAGTTTTTTAAACTAAACATCTGAGAAGTGTGATGTTTTAATTAATCTACTGTGTAAGAAAGTACTGCTTGATTTTTTTAAAAATTATTTGTATTTTTTTGCAGGTGGTATGTTTTTAGCCACTGGCAGTACTGACCACGTTATAAGGATGTATTATTTTGGCTCTGAAACTCCTGAGAGAATAGCTGAATTGGAGAGTCATGCTGTAAGATTTTTAAATCTACTAATTAGTTGTTTAAAGCACTGTTGAAGTTGCAAGTTAATGTTGTGAGTGGATTTGTGGCAATGTTTGCACTGAATTTATTTGTAGAATTTATACAGAATTTCAACCAGCCATCTTATGTGACTGAACTGTTTTAAGGGGTGGCAGGTATCTCTAGTTTTAAAGCATGTGGTTTACTCAATTGCTTCCCTTTACAATGCAAGTTTGCATAGCCACATATTATATGTTGCATTCAGGAAGTCGTATTGCTGAGAACATTGATTTAATTACCTAGGTAGCTGTGATTTGACATGTTCTGTGTTAAATCTTTAAACGGGGACTGAGTTCCCAGGGTTTTCCAGAACCCTTATGTCTTTGATTTTTGCAGCATGGTCCAGTGGAATCTGCCTTCTAAAGAGTCTAAGGGAAACTTGGCTTACGTTCACATGATGATGTTTAAGTGATTTTTTTGTTGTCTGTTGTCAGTGCTTCATACTCAAATCTTTAATGAGCAATTTTAATGTATCATTTTATGAATTCAGTACGGTGAATCTTCCTAGGAATACGACTTGACCCCTTGCATTTAACACTTGGTTTTTTTTTTCCATAACTTGGAGGCTTTGTTTCTTACAACTATCCCTGTTCATGTATTTTAATCTTGTTCCACTTTGATGGAACACTTCACGTGGTGTTCCAGCTCTTTGCCCAGTATATTCAAAAGCATTGAAGAACTTAAGGAAGGCAGTATATTCTTCCTGAACATTAGATGCTATACAATATTTCCTTGAGAGGTACTATGGAGTACCAAGATGCTGTAGGTGTTGGTTGGGAAAGGTCACAAGTATAGGATACAGAAATCTTACCAGTACAGAAATCTATACCAGTAAGGAAGATGTGAGGTATGTATGTAATAGTGTTAGTTTTTCTGTTTGTTTTTAAAGGCATCTGTTAAACCCTGATCTTAATAATAACTCTTTTAACACAGTGAATCTCACTGTGTGTCTTCTGTGGAGTAGACAAACAGCAAGAACTTAAGCATATTTTGAGCTATAAATTTAGAATTCCACTATTAAACCTCTTCCAAAATTTCACACCAAACAGTGATGTTGGTATTTCCAAATGAAAACTCAAAGCATTTGTAGGGTTTTTAGGTTGCAGGATAGCATAATTTACACCTGTTTGGATGGTTCTGCTCATAGGCCAGTATAGCTTGGTAAGATGATTCTGTGTTGTATATGGGAAGGCAGCTTTTCTGCCAGGTATATTTTTAATCCAAGTTTTTAAAGTACTTGGAGCTTTGTGTTGTTCAGATGAGCTTTGTGATAGGCGCTCACAAAGTGCGAGAGGACAGCTGTCTTCCCCCCCCTCCCCCCTCAGTTTAATACAGAAAATCATATTTAATTGATTTCTTAAAGCTCTTTAAAAGGGAGCTTTTCAAATACTCATCTTTCTTATTTTGTTTTAATATGATTGCCCTAATGCTGAATCCAAGCTTAACCATTTATGTTATAGTGATGAGACTTGATGAATGTGTATTCTGTCAGTGGAGAAGACTTTCAGCTATGCTAGATAAACTAAGTTGAGTGTAGTATCTGCTTTTTCTGTTGCTTTTATTCTAATAAAGAAATATAATATTAGACTAAAGAAATATAATATTAGACTATAATTTTTAAGGAATGTGTGAGTGGGAGAAACAGAATTCTCTGGATTGTGATTGGCTTACGATACTGGGGTATGTATTCAAGTTCATTGGCTGCCAAGTTATTAATGGACAGTTATTTCATTTGTCTATGCTTCACGTTTATTTGAAACGTTTCTGTAAAGCTTGTGTTTTAGATGTAGCATTAGTGCTTACTGAGTTCTGGTAATTCTCTATCAGACTTGAGTGTCTGCAGAGTTATAAAATATACTTTTTCATTGTTTCAGATTTTCATAGATCTGTCAAAACTGTATTTCATTTTTTTAAAATATAATTTCTGACAATTTTTTGTTTTTTCTTGCAGGACAAAGTTGACAGCATTCAGTTTTCCAACAGTGGTGATAGGTATGTTGAAAGGTTCTCAGATGTAACCAAACAGTATGTTACTTTGGAGTTAGGAATGTATTTTCTGCATGCAGGTTTCTATTGAGATCTTAGTACCTTAAACTGAAAGGTCTAATGGGCTAACCTAGGAGAGAATAGCTAAGTTGCAGCTGTGTGCCTCAAACTTCTATCAGACTTTGGACTAGCTGAATTTGTATTTACTTGGAGGAATTTTACCCTTTTTAAAATGTATTTAATAAGTGTTTCTGGCTTCTTCCTTTTCTTTCCCTCACATTTTAAGCAAATATTTGATCAAAGTGGGAAACAGAAAAATGTGCGGATGGTCTAAAAAAGAAGTTTTAGTCCTACTCATTTTTTTTCTAATCTGTTATTTTTAAAAGAAATTGATTTAATACTTTACAGCTGATTTTGGGAGTAGAAAGTGTTGCTTAAATTCCATTTATAAAATGTAAACCAAACTTCAAATACAGTGTGGCACCTAAATTAATTTCTCATCCTTTTCCCATCAGAAATCATAGAATGATTTGGGTTGGAAAGGACCTTTAAGATCATCTAGTTCCAGCCCCCTGCTATAGTTAGGGACACCTCCTTCTAGACCAGGTTGCTCAAAGCCTCATCCAGCCTGGCCTTGAGTGCTTTCAGGGAGGGGACACCCACAACCTCACTGGGCAACCTGTTCCAGTGTCTCACCACCATCACAGTAAAAAATTTGTTCTTAAGAAAATGAGAATTTCTATTGAAATGAAAATACGGATTTTAGCTTTCAAGGCAGGCTTCAATATGCAACCATAACTTAGTGCTAAATTTTTGTTGGTCCTTTCTCTCTTAGTAAGACAGGGAACTATGAATGAGGACCCTAGTAGTTAGCTTAGAACTTGTAATTGTCTTCCTTTTGTGTGTATTTTTCTGTAATTGTACACATCTTTGGCACTTACTGTTTTGCACTGGTCTATCACACTTGATGCTTCTATGGGTTACCTTTGTAGGCACTGTTTAAAGAAAGAAAAGCCAAAAGTCCCATAAGTAAAACAAATCTAAAAAAGCAAACAATCTCACTAGTGCTCTTTTGCTTGATGACAATTTCTTTGGAACATGTCTAGAATTCATAATTATTACTAATATGAATCATTTCTAATTAGAGTATATACATGATATACCCAGTACACAACTTTTTCTGTGGGAGTTGTGTCAGCTGTCTTCATCAGTGTTGTGATTCATGGACTAGGGAGATTGTTAAAATGTCTGATTGCTTTTTAGTTCCTCTCTTCAAAAATTACTGTTCTCTATTAATAGCACAGTTGTTTGTGAAGTATAAGCCCGAACTGCTGTGGTTTATACCTCAGTATCTCAAACGAAACTACTAGCAGTGTTTTCCTTTGTGCACAGTTGTGGGTGGTTTTGCTATGCTGATCTGTCCTTGCTTCTGTGTCAGTATCTGATACTTCGCAGTTTCAGAATACGTTACTTAAAATAGATATTTATAGAACTGTAATGGAGAAGGAGTTGAGGATAGTTGTGAATTTAACTTGGAAAAATTGATACTGTTCTGCATGTTCTGACAACTTTGTTCAGCTCTGGTTTGGAAAGATTCTTTTCTTCTGGAAAGAGAACTAATAACAGTTCACTGGAAAACTCTTACTTGTAAATTGACAATAATGTTTTTATCAGTGTTTCATGGTGGTAGTCTGAGTTGTGGTGTTTTTTCCCTCTGAAAATACTTTAAAACAAATTCTTCTAATCATCCTTTAAAACTTCTTTAAGGTTCATAAGTGGCAGCAGAGATGGGACAGCACGAATCTGGCGCTTTGAAGACGCTGAATGGAGGAGTATTCTGTTGGATATGTCCGATCGATTACCAGGGTAGGTGAAGTATTCCCTTTTTTCATCTGTTCCATGAAATCAGAAAGCGCCAGGAGCTCATCAAGTGCTGTTTGGATTTAGAAGAAGCCTTAACAATGTTATGATCAGATGGTGTGTTGTTGTTTGAAGGGTGCTATGAGTCCTCCAGTGATGTAACAACTTGTTAAATTACTGTCTTTCAAAAACAGGTAAATAAATAAATTCAGATGCATAGCTTTCAAATGTATTCTTTATCAAATTAATTGCAGGTCTATTTTTATTAAGTTAACAGAAAATCAGTAGACTTCTATAGCTGGTCTGAGTCCTGACGTGGTGTTACAGGAAGAACTCCTTATATTAGTGAAAATAAGATGGATAATAAGCTTTTTCCACAAGAGATGATGAAAGATAGTAGATGAAGTTCATCAAGTTCTGATTTTGCTGGATGTTTCCATTGACTGTCTTCACTTTTAGAAAAGTATATTAATGAAGTATGTTTATTGCACAAAGTTTAAATTGCATTATTACAGATGATGATCAGGATATTGCACTGTACTGAATAAACCTGATGAGTAGATGATTTACAGTACTACAAAATGTTTAAACACCTGCGTAAAGACTAATTTGAAGGCGATTAGATAGGAGAAAATGAAAAGAACCCAAACTCATGTTAAGTATACTAGGTAATGGCAAGTTCTCTGTGATGCAAAAAAAAAAAAGTGTTTTTTGGTAGAAGTAATGACTAATGCTTGAAATACGACTGGGACATCTATCTTTCTGGGATAACAGACATCGTTATATTTATGTATGATTGAGGGAGTCTTTAGACTAGCTGATGCAGATTATGAATAATACCATGTTAATGTTTGAAAGAAAGCCATTCCTTTAGTTAATGAAGGATACTGAGAGGGATCTTGTAGAATCTTAGAAATGCAGTTTGACAAAAGAGAAACAAGGGAAAAAAATGGTCTATCTGAGCATCAAGCTGTTTGTTTTAGGATTAGTTCTAAGAATTTCATTCTTAATTGAATTTTGTTCTTTTCCTCTGAGTTACTCTTCTTCAAATGCATCTGTGTGCATTTGTAGAAATACAAATCATTCAAACCCATGAATGGTCAGATTTGCTTTATACTTTATCGTTTTAAAAAGATCACAGAATCACAGAATTGTAGGGGTTGGAAGGGACCTGCAGAGATCGAGTGCAACCCCCCTGCCAAAGCAGGTTCCCTACACCAGGTCACACAGGTAAAAGATAAAAAAAGCTTATGGACAAAAGTGTCAATACAAAATTAATTACTAATGTTCCTTCTGTTATCTAAATATTAACACTGGAAAGCTAGTTAAAAATAACTTCTACCTTTATAACTTTAAATAGTGACATGTGTTCAGAAGAAGACAAATTTATGAGGCCTAAAGTAACGATGATTGCTTGGAACCAAAATGACCACTATGTTGTTACGGCTGTAAATAATCATCTGCTCAAAGTTTGGAATTCATCTACAGGGCAATTGCTTCATGATTTGGTGGTATGTAGTTGTTTTTCCATGCTTTTTTGACGTAGATCTTCAGTAAGTCTTTCTATATTTAGAGTGGCATGTACATGCTGAGTTCATCGTTAGGTCTGATTGTCTTCAATGTTCTGCATTAATCACAAGTGTAGCATTTCTTGGATTTTTTTTTAACTAAAACTACTCCCTCCTGCTTTTGAACCAACTTGTCTGTTTAATAGTTCTTAATAGCTCACGTTAATTTGCCAGAAGCTCCATATTTCCTGAGTTCTTGTTTGCATCTAGGAAATGATTAAATTTCAAATGTTTCTGCATCACAGGCATTTTTGCCCTACTTCCTCTACCTCCACTCTAGTTGCGGAGATAGCAATCCAGATACATGTGCTGTGGAAGTTCTAAAAGTTGATGTGCTTTTGGATGCAGCTTGTAGAGATTTCATTTTAAAAAGTCGTTGTATGGGGAGAAGAGAGTGTTGCAGTTCTTTAAGGTCTACTGTAGATATCCTGTTGATTTGGATTTTATCCTTCTGTTTGCATGTGACTTGCAATTTTGAATTTTAGGGGCATGCAGATGAAGTATTTGTCTTGGAGACCCATCCTTTTGATTCCAGGATAATGCTGTCTGCTGGTCATGATGGCAACATCTTCATATGGGACATTACAAAGGGCACAAAAACAAAGCATTATTTCAACATGGTAAGAGTTTTTTGTTGTTTTTTTTTTTTTTTTAATTCCACTTTTTCTCATCTCACAGTAGTATGTTCAGGTACTATCTTAAAGAACCATCATCAACATTCTACGTGTATACCTGCTGCTATTTCTTTTTTTTTTTTTTCTTTTAAGGCAGAAATTGAGTTCAGTTTGTTTCTAGAACTCTTACCTTTGAATTTCTTGGTTTGTAAGTATGGGTGCAGTGTAACTAATAGTGAGGTTATGGCTTTATGTGTCAGAACAAGGAGCAGGGTAACTCCTTGCTTCCAGCTGTCCAACCACTTCCTTGAATCAGATGTCTCTCAGTGGATCCTTTACTAAGCATAATCAGGTCACCAACCTTCTAGAAGAGCATTAGCTGCTTCCTTGCACTAGTACAGTTCTCCAGAGCTTTTGAGTTGATTTAGGTCAGGGTGTAAGCTTATGAGACAAGGAGGATGAATTGTGAGGATTTGTAGAGACATGTGAGAAATGGGGGAGCAAAGCAAGATGCCACTTTCATCATAATCAAGGTCTGATCTCTTTTTGGCTTGACTTGTTTATTGGTACTTCTCAATTTGAGGCTGCTTCAAATAGTTAACACCAGGGCTCTTCCACTCCTTGTTCCAAGGGACCTTTTTTCACCTCATTCTTAGGATCTGTTGTTAATTTAGATGAGGTAGGCTCTGCTGAAAAGTCTGAAAGATCTATCACTTCAGGAATCACACAGACAAGTATTTCTATTCTCAGCTGTACTGACATTCTCCTTTGACATTCGCTGTTGGCCAGTTTACAATTAACTCTTCCAGATAGGTTATTGTCTCTGAGGCTTCAACATGATGCAGTGTTTTGTTTTGTTTTGTTTTTTAATTTATTTGTGTTACAGTCAATAGAGAAGGGATTTTTTACTTTAGGTTTAAAGTTTCATGGCTTTCTAGAAGTGGCTTAACAATAAGTATTTAGTAGCTAGAATTTAACCTTCAGTAATATACTGATAGCTAAAAAGCCTCAAAATTTTTTGTTCCTTGTTTTTTTGGTTGGTTGGTTTTTTATTTGAGTATGTTTCCATATTCTTTATTGTGTCTTTTGAAATTATAGGATTTAGGAGTTAAGTTAAAATGTCAAGGGAAATGATACAAACTGAAGTGACTGGGGATCGTTCATTGCTTTATTGGAGGTATTTAAAGAGATGCAGGACTGCTTTTGATAGAACAATTGATTTTTTATTTTTGCTCTAAAAGTTTGATAAAATACTCTCGAGTTTCTTTCCCTCAATGTAGATTGAAGGCCAAGGACACGGTGCTGTTTTTGACTGCAAATTTTCACCAGATGGGCAGCATTTTGCATGTACAGACTCTCATGGGCATCTGTTGATATTTGGTTTTGGCTGTAGCAAGCCTTATGAAAAGGTGAGTTTTTTATTAGAACTGTTTAGTTAAGCTTCTAACTAAAATTAGATTAGATATGCCAATTCCTGAAACATAGAAAGTAACAAGAGTTTTGTATGTATAGGGGATGTAAGCATAATGTGTTTCTTGATGTCTGTGAGTTCTCCTACGTACAGTCCTGGCATGGCAGAAACAGCCAGCATCATAACTTCCCCTCTGGGAAGTAGCTAGTAGTACTTTTCTGAAACAAGTGTCTTCCAGCCACTTCATTTACATGTTAATTGTTTGAGCCCATATTACTTTTTATTTCTAAATTCTCAAAATAGGTTAATATTTGAAGGTTGGAATCTATCACCAAGTTTATTGTGCTACTACCAAATGAACAAAAAGCTGAATGTTCATGTTAAGGATAATTTGCTGGTTTATTTTCATTATCAGAACTTGCGATTCTTTAGACCTTGAGTTATTCAAATCCAACTTCAGTATAGTAGATTGTTTAAAATAAGCACAAGTAAATGAGCAGCCAACGCTGCTGACTGTGAAATGTTAGAAAAAGTGTGTATGGGATTCAGTGTTCCAAATTTTTAATGCATCAGCCAATCCCTTTTTTGTTTTGATAAACACATGTGTTTCTGTTTTCTTGAAATAGCTCTCAAAAATGCTTTTCTTCAGTTCTCCCTCCATTTTTTTTTAAAAGTTGTAATGGTAATTCCATGCTTGTCACTTCAAAGGTTTTTTTTTTTCCTGCTGTACATTCTTAACTGGAATTGAAACTTAATTCTGTTCATCTTGCTTATCATTGCTGGGAACAAAGATTCTGACTATTACACAATTACCTGTCTATCTATTACTTCAGCTGTGTGGACTTAAAGGACTGTTCAAGTTATAGAAAAATTTTCAGGTGGATACTCCATGATTAAGGAAGAACTTCTTTGAGAACTAAGGTTGAATTTGGGACAATGATTTCCTTGCATGGAAACCAAGGAAGCTTTTCTTAGTTGTGTGGGGAAAAAAAAATGGGATGGAAAACATTTTGAATGTTAAGTGTAGAACAACAACATTGTTTTCTATATTTGTTTTTGTTGCTTGGAAAAATGATCTTAAAAATGGAAGTACTGCAACATGTACTGGTTATAGTAGTTGTACATAACTCTTCTCATTGGGAACTTGCCTTTTCTTTCACCTTTTAAGGTGGTTTTGGAATATTTCAATTAGTATTGCTTGTTCTTTTGTGTTTTCTGGCAGATTTCCATTTTTTTTTTCCTTCAAAATTTACAACAAAACTTTCATTTGCTTCTAGATTCCTGATCAGATGTTCTTCCACACTGACTACCGACCCCTTATTCGAGACTCCAACAATTACGTCCTGGATGAGCAGACTCAACAGGCTCCTCATCTCATGCCGCCTCCCTTCTTAGTAGATGTGGATGGAAACCCTCATCCAACAAAATATCAAAGATTGGTTCCAGGAAGAGAGAATTCTGCAGATGAGCACTTGATTCCTCAACTTGGATATGTAGCAACAAGTAAGAATGGTCTTGCTAAAAATCTGTATCCAGAATTTATCTGTGCTGTAGTAATTCTGATTTGAGACAGAGTAGATATGACATAGGTGATATAAAATTGATATGGTTTTCTTGCATGCTAGCAACTATCATGTGTATTTGTGTTCTTCAAGGATGCTGAAGTGTCCCGCAGTGAATACTACTTCAAAAAAAAAAAAAAAAGCAAATTTGGTGACTCAAATGGATGTCTTTTTTTTTTTTTGTATGGATCTAACATACATTAACTGTGCTTCAGTTTCAGACTCCATAAATGTCTCGCTTGGAGTAGGTAACTTGAATAATTCCAGTGTCGTTCTGCAACTGACTACAACAACAGCATGTCTTTCTGTGATGTGAACAAAGAGATTAAATCACTTGCTATATTAAGTTAATTATCCCATTCATGTTTGTCATTCTTTCACACTTGCAGGTGATGGAGAAGTGGTTGAACAAGTTATAGGCCAGCAGACAGTTGATCAGGATGAACAAGGTATGGAGCCCAGCATTCTTGATGGTATGATTAGACAATTACAACTACAACAAGATCAAAGAAACGCAGCAGCAGATCAAGAACCTGCTTCAAGTGGTCTACAGAATGGAGAAGGAACACCTAGAAGAGGTTAGTATTTAGAGGCTGAGGATGCAGCCTCACTGCATCTCTGTGAAGTGTAGAAGTGGAGAGGGAGGTGGAAGGCTCTTTGGGGTCACTGCTGTAAGGATGCACATTCAAACAAACAGAGCTTGATTGGGGTAGGAGGGGGGAGAGGTTCACAGTGAGCAACAGGAAAAATTTCTTTACTGTGAAGGTGATCAAACACAGGGATGGGCTTCCTACCAAGGTAGTTGATGACTCACGCCTGTGAATGTTCAAGAATCATTTGGATGATGCCCTCAGTTGCATACTTCAACTTTTGGTTTCTCCTGAAGAGTCAGGCAGTTGAACTTGATCTTTAATGATCCCTTCCAGTTGGATATTGTTTTGGGGCTAAACTTCCCTTTGTGTAATTCTGCCTGGTTAAGGTTTTCTTTTCTTCACTAAAGCATTGTTTTTCCTGTGATTAAATAACAACACAAAGCCTTTCACCACTGTTCAAGAGAGTTAACTGTATTTATTGTAGAGTGCTGTGTTTTTAGCAATATATAATGTTTACAGGATCTACACTAATTCTTCTGTAAGGTTTTCAGGATGACCATTTTACCGCACTGGAATCCCTTCTTCCATCTTTGTAGATTTAAAGTGGGCTCTCTTACAACACATGACCTGTAGTTTCAATTATATGCAGTCAGTTCCAGGGAAACTGCTTTTCAGAACCTCAGAACTGCCTGAAGTTGTTCAGAAAAAAACATCTGTTAACGTTATACTTGTTTTCACTGTATTAAAGTAATAGTATAAATGACCATTTAAAAAGCATGTGTTTTATCACTGTATTTTCTACCAGACAAATTCCTGAAAATGATCCCTAGATTTCTACATATAATCACGGAGATAAAAAAATAAAAAATAAAAATAGGGAAAGTGTTAGGATTTTTCTTATCTCTAGTGAGGAAAAACAAGATTTTAATTCTCTGTAGTCCAAAATAAATGCTTTTATTTGTATATTTTAGTATTTAGAAGACCGAGTTTAGACATCCAGTCTCCTCCCAATATCGGTCTGCGCCGTAGTGGGCAAGTTGAAGGTGTGCGGCAAATGCACCAGAATGCTCCCCGAAGTCAGATGGCTACAGAGCGAGACCTTCAGGCCTGGAGACGAAGAGTTGTTGTCCCAGAAATACCACCAAGCTTACTCAGGTCTGGAAACAGCTGACTTGGCTGCAGATAAAACTAGAGAGAATGCATCATTCTCTTCTAAATCGAGTACTGCTATCTAAAATAGGTTGTGGTATGAATTGAAATAATTGAATGGACAGCTGTGCTTCAGGCTTTTAATTGTAAACTCCATTCAATGAGATGAATGGAAAATTAGTTTAATAAGAATGATTCTCCCGTATTTTATTTCAGTACTTTGAGTTCTCTTAAAAGACAAATATCTAAGATTCTTGCTTTTTCCAAAAGAAAGGGAGGTGCAGGTAAAGTTTCCATATGTGAAAGAGTTTGGAGAAATTATGCTTCTATGAGACTATGGGAGGGCAATGTGTTAAGACAAGAAGCAAACAGAACTCTTGATACATCCACAGCAAGATTTGTACTGTAAACTTCAGAACAACAGAAATTGTTCACTGCAGAAGTAATTAGCTTGCGTTGAAAAGTGCTATCTGTGAAAAGGAGAAATAATATATGTAAATATTTTTTTTTTTATGATACAGCCATAGGTACTGCCACGTTTCTGAAGAAGTTTTTGAAAGACTTTCAGCCTTGAATACTTGGATGTAGAATGATTGCGAAGGAGAGAACGTTAAATTAAAAATAGAGTTGAAGCAGTTTGTTACATTCTGATTTTTTTTTTTTTGAGGAAGTCTTGTCATATCCAACTTTTTTATTTTTTCTGAAGGTCAGAGGACTTCTGTTGTAGGCATTTGAACAATAATACAGGTCTGGAATTAATGAAATAGAAGTAGATGCTAGGGCTTTTTACATAGATTTTTTTTTTTTTTTAAGAGAATGGATTGTTTGATTCAGTATCGTTGAAAGAGATGAAGCATTATGCTTTCATGACTTCCTTGTAGGAAGCAGGAAAAATACCGAATTGCGAAAGGGGAAGAAGAGAGAGATCTTTACCAGTCAGAGAAGAGAAGGAAGTCATTCCAGTCATCAGAAAAGGTATGCAGCAACTTCTAGGAAAACTGGTGTTCTGCATAGTTTTGGGAGAAGTCGTGCTTTAATCAAAGAAAGCAGACGTTTCTGCAGGTTTGGTATTCAAAGGTTCCTGGTGATTGAGCTTCCACTTATTGCAGGACAAAGTTTGTTCCACTTTTTGTCAACACCTAGATTTCATTTTTTTTTAATTTCAGTTTTGCCTCTTTTCATCAAGGGTATTTAGTAGAATTTATAAAGACAAGGTTGTGTTCAGGCCATTTTGGTTTTACTGCAGTTAAGAGCTGAAAGGCAGTTGTGCAGGCCGATGATAAAGCATTGAGGAGGTGCGCGTGAGAGTGTTCAAGATCTTAAATTTGAAGAATTATAGGCTATGTTGTGATTCTGTGCTTTTTTTACTTTAGATAACAATGTTTTGCGTATGATAAACTTTCACAGTTGCTCTACTTTGAATACTTTTTTCATTGTCAGTTTTTTGGAAGTGGTCAGTAAGAAGGAAAGATAGCTATTGGGCTAGTTCTGTGAGGTTGTGGCCTAATTCACTGTGTTTTATAGTACAGAACAGCTTGATGAGCAACTTGAGGCAAGAACTATACTGCACAATTCCCATAATTGGGAGGAGGCAAGGATTTCAGTTCTTGATTCTGTAAATTTGTGTAAGCCATCTCAAGTGTTGCGTTAGTCAGTACTTTTAGATACCCTGTTGAGCCTCATAAAAATGTTTGCCATGACATATTCCTGTGTAACGACTCTTTGTTCTTTCTAAATAACTCAGAGTGACTCTGAGTCTTCGATAATACAGTCTAAACGTAGACTGCATAGACGGAAATATCCGAATTACCGAACACGGAACAACATTGAACAGCTTGATTCTTCTGATGAGGAGAGAGATGACTGCTTTGGTTTGATAGAGCAGGTAAGTTCTCTTGATTTCAGTATTTTGAATTTAAGTTGCTTAAGTGTAGTTTCATAGCACTGTAACTTCTTTCTTAAAACAAAACCCCTCTTCTACCAGGGACAGCATTTATGGTAACAACAGTAATGCTTACAGAAACTGTAGTACTTCTCAAACATCATTATTTGTTGCCTTAATGATGATAATTTATCCTGTCAGTTTAGACATTTCTAAACTATGTTTGTTGAGAATCTTCTTAATCAAACCCACAGACAGGCAAAACCCTGATATATTGCTGAGATTGACTTAAACTGAGATTTGGATTTGTGATGGTTTTCTTTAACTGTTCCTCTGCAAAAACATTTGAAATCTGTGTGTACACCAAAAGTTGATTTGCTTTGCGCACAAGGAAATAGTTTCAAAAGGGGAAAGGAGCTGACAAAGTCGAACTTGTTGGACTGGTTTCCTGTTCTGCTAATGGAGAATGGTGAATGGAGATGTTCAGGAGCTAAGACAATGCTCCTGTACAATGATTTTTCTCTGAAAAAGGGCTCTTGTCTTGCTAGAAGAATAATAAACAGTTCAATAAAAAGTTCAAGTTTTTCTTACTTTGGTAGTAGAGTAGAAAGGGAGCTGACAGGAGGCATCTGCCACCTGACAAATTTCAAGCACTCAGGCAGCAATAAGTGAGTTATGTGCAAATGTCTAGTAAATGCTTCACAAACTTAAATATTTTTGAAGTGAAACTTCTGATATCCAGCTTTCAGTGCTTTTTGTTTCCCAGTTTGCAACGTTATTAGGCAAATTACTTATGGCAGAATGACATAATTATGGCAGAAATCAATTTTTGGAATCTCTTATTATGGAAGTATAACAAAGAAAAAACATACGAAAATATGTTTTGATGTTAAATGTGAAAATACGTTGTGGGTGTTGTTTGTTTAGTTCAAATACTCATCTGTGTATGTGAAAAGTATTGGTCTTAATGGGGAAACTTGCTCTGAGGGACTGACAAACGTTATCAGTTGGACTAATTCAGGCAGTATTAAACTTGAGAGTGCAAGTCAAACCTTTTTTGGTTGTTTGATAGTATACAGCTTGGGACGTATTAATGCATTGTATTTAGTCACTGCAGTTATGGAAAACAATTCTTCACATGAAGTTAATGTTGATGTTTAACAGCAGGAAATTACTTGTAATATATTTCGATATATCTGGATTTCTTAGTTCTGCATTTAAATATATACCTAATTAGTACTGTGCAATCGCTTAATACTAAAATCAGAAAAATCACCTGATTCTAACTTGCAAATAATAGTAATAAAAGAAAAATATTTCAGAAATGCTACTCCTGTAACTGAATATACCTATGTTGTGTGTGGATGAAAGACCTGATAGCTTTCCTTGACTTGTTCCTTTTGCAATCATTGAATTCTTCCTTTGTGTTCTAGGTGGGCAGACTTTATTCTAAGTTCTACATGCTCTAATTACAGCATCATCAGTCTGAAATTCAGCACAATGGAGATCAGCCACCTAATTCTGATAAGCAATGTGAACTTAAATTAGTTTTTAAAAAAAAAAAAAAAAAACCACAAAAAAAACCCAGGACAACAGTGTTGCCATGTGGTAGGAGGATGTGTTGCTTTGTGCAGACTGGCTACAGCTGGTAGAGCCACACTTGGCTAATAAAATATGAGTGAACATCTAGGAGTTAGTGATTAATAGTGCAGTCCTGAGGTTAATGTGCTTAGTTGAAGTAAAGGAAGTGACAGGAAATTACTTCTTTAAATTCCATTCTACCAGATTTCTTCCTAACCATCCAGGTTAGATTGTGAGTGGAGAATGTTTTATATTTAGGACCAATAAAAATGTGAGGACTTTTTGGTTTGACTCTTGTCCATTTTTCAATTCAGGAAGCTGAAGAAAGTGAGGGCTCTGGCTCATCTGAAGAGGAGGAAGAGTGGAGAAGTGATAGGAAAAGCAACACTTTTAGCTCTAGGTAAAAGCAAACAACTCCCAGCCTTTACTTTTGAGTTTCAGTGTGGTTTTGGCAGGTTAAAGTTGTAGGAAAGTTCTAGTGTGATTCATATGTAATAATGGTTTGTTGGTGACTGTATGGCAGTGTTGCGTTGCATTGTTATTTACTGTCATCAAATGTTTTTCTCTCCTAATGTAGTTTCTAATCCTTTAGCTTGTTGGATTTTTTTTCTGCTAGCTGGTTTTTAAAAAAAAAAAAAAAAGTAAATCAGATTTTATTCATTTTTTGAGAACCTAGCAACTGTCAGTTGCTTGCTCTTAAGATTGATTGGTTGAAAACAACAAAATCTTAATTTTGATGAGTAACTTCATAATTTTATTTAGAACAGAAGTTACAGATGTTTTTTTTTTAACTGATCTTAATATGACTTTCTGAATATTCTTTCTAGAACTCTCTAGTAGCAGAAGTAAAAAGTATGAGTATCCAAAAGCAAGTTGAACCTGTGAGATTTGTAGAACTGTTTTTAAAGAATTCAGTTTTCTGAATTCTATTTCTAACTGTTTTGTTAGGGATGGCTTTCATTCAAAAAAGTTGTGAACTTTAGAATTCACCAGACAACTTTTCTTTGGAAAGCACAATTTAAATTACCGTCTTTCCAGAAAATTACATACAATATCAAATAATTATTGGGGGGAAAAAAAAGATAGCTTTAGTTCTTATGATACTGCTTTCCATGATAATCTATATCAGGAGGTGTTTGTCTAAGAATATACTACTCTTAAAATACTGACAACTCGATTCTGTATTTGTATTCCCTGTGACACCCTCGTCGTGGTCAGTGATTCTTCAAGCAGGTACTCTGACTGGATTGCTGATGCAGGGATTAACCTGCAGCCTCCTGTCCGGACCTCTCGGCGGAAAGCTGTCAGGTACTGCAGTACCTCAGAAGATGAAGTGTCAGCTGGGAAATCATCTCCTCCAAAGCGAAGGAGGAGAAAAAGGAGAAAAAAGCCCAGACCGAAAAAGCAGGAGGGGGTATGCAATTTCTTTACTCTATTCACTCTCTACTAGATTGCTCACTTCAGGTTTTAGACCCCTTCACTGGAAAATCCTGAAGTAGTGGCTATTGCGGTTGGACACTGATATTATTATCCCCAAGTAAAGGCTTCCTTTAAAAATTTGAGAACATTTCATGTCCAAGATATGTACCGATTCGTCTGCACTCCAAATGAAATCCTTTTTTCCATTTAAAACAAAAAGTGTTCAGAAAAATGGTCAAAGAGGGGGAAACATGATTATTAAATAATTGTACAGAATAATAGACAAAAAACCCTGTAATGGAGTCTGGTTTTAATGAGTATATTGTTTGAGAAACTCGGGAGACATAGTTACTGTATTTATGGGGACTGTTTCTTCTTGTGTTTAAATAATTATCTTTTATATACTTAAATTTTTAAGTTATTTTTTGAGTTACCAGAATTTTTGTGGCCATTTTCTTTCTATCACTCTCTTGATTCCAAAAATTTATCTAAATCATTTTAAACTCTTTCAATATGTATATTTATTGAACAAGTAGTTGATTTATTTAATTATGCAGCCACTTCTGATATTAGAGTTTTGTTTTATCTCTCTTTTATGATAAGCTTGATGAGCAGGGTTAACTTAATCTGTCTCCAGAATGGAATTAATTGAGGATGTTTGTTGACAAGTATATAAATTGAAATTATACATAACCATGAACTATTTGGGGGAAGAAAGCCAAAGCTTTAAATAACTCTGTAATCACTCTCATAACTTTCGATCTTCAGGTGATTTCTTGCATCTTTGTAAGATTTTTTTATTGGGCACTGAGGATTCCATCTGAACTATAAGGCTTTGATTCTCTTGAGAGTTGTAAAATAGTTATGTTGCTCACTCAGGCCTTCAAGTAGGAATAAAATGATTAGCATGAGTACTGCAGATACAACTTGAGGAAAGCCTTGAAGGAATTCAGCTATCAGGTTTTGGAAATGCACGTTAGTCTTTCATAACCTAAGCTTTTGTCTGCAGATTGTTGTTTTGATGTCATGTCAGCAATACGTCTGTCATGTCTGCTTTTGACGTCTGTTAAATTTACAGGCTAATACACCAACACAGTCAGTAAATTCAGAACTGTCGTATGATTGGCATCCTCCTGTTTGGATAACAGACACAGCTCTTCGAAGATCTCCCTTTGTTCCTCAGATGGGTGATGAGGTAAGAATATTTGTTACAATCTCCTTCAAATGCTAGTTCTGCTTACATATTTCTATAACACTTTTTGTTTTATTTTTACTTTTTTAAGGTAATATATTTTCGACAAGGACATGAAGCTTACATTGAAGCAGTTAGAAGAAATAACATTTATGAACTGAATCCACACAAGGAGCCTTGGAGAAAAGTAGTGCTTAGGGTAGGTCTGCATTGAACGTGGTCTGGGTTTCAACACTAGTAATCTGTGAATATGGGTTGTGCTGCATTAGTTTTAAAATATTAATTTTTGAGGTTATGCCATTTATCTTAATGCTTTAGTATGAAAACAAGAGGGGAAAACTGTTCACTTACCAAAATAGTTTTGAAGTTTCCTGTGGGAATCCTGAATGCGAATAGCTGTTTTCATATTGCTAAATTTAACAGGCTGTCTTCCACTGAAATCTCAAATATGTTTTCAGTATTGTTGTCATTTTGTATGTGGATATAATATTTACTTAATACAAAATTCAGTTAACTGTTATTAAACGAATAGTTCTGTGCATAGTCCAGTTGGGAATACTTTCTGAAACTGTTTGTTCTTCCCTGTAGGATCAGGAGCTGGTAAAAATTGTCGGAATTAGGTATGAGGTTGGTCCTCCCACATTGTGTTGCCTCAAGCTTGCCTTTATAGATCATGCCACCGGAAAACATACTGACAAATCATTTTCCATCAAGTATGTGCATCTATATTTTCTTGAAAAGTTCTGAAAAATGTATTTCTTTAAGCTTCTTCCTAAAGCCCTAAGGTACACACCTGAAAGGGTATTTTTCTTAATCTAGATACCATGATATGCCAGATGTGATTGACTTCCTTATATTACGTCAGTTCTATGATGAAGCACGGCAAAGGAACTGGCAAGCTTGTAAGTGTATTTTCTACATTTTTGATAGAATGCTTTTGAAATAAGAAATGTATCATTACTGGAGGCTTTAGGTGCTGTTTGCTTGTAATTTCAGAGGGCTCTCTGTTAGATAAGGTTGGTCTGCCTGTTTGAAATATGAAACCACTAGTAGCATTAGTAAGCATTTTGGAGGGTCTACCATAGCTCAAAGATAAGTCTTCAAAACACAAAATCGCATTCTAGTGTTGTCTTTTCTTGCTTTATAGTTAAGTAGCAAAGAGATTTAGCACTTCGTGGCATAATCTATTGTTTCATCTTTTATCCGAGTGTCAGTATTTTTAGATCTGTAAGCTGAAATCTGCTGATCAGAAATGTGTTAATGACATACAGAAGAAGCATAGTTAAATAACTCTTGTTAGTAAAATACGCGAGCAGAATTTTTTTTCCTCTAGCTGACAGGTTCCGATCCATTATTGATGATGCATGGTGGTTTGGAACAGTGTTGGGTCAAGAACCATATCAGCCTCAATATCCAGATAGTCACTTTCAGTGTTACAGTGTTAAGTAAGTATAAAAGGATTTTACACTTCTAATGGTAGTAGTGTGAATTGCCTTTTACTTAGCTAGCCTCTTGGTATAAGAACGTATAAGTTGTTGAAATGATTTTATTGGCCGTGTTACCACTTCTGAATGGTATCTAATCTAGCACAGTGTGAATATGTAATAATTTTTAAGCAACTTTTTAATGAAGGATAACATGATAAAATAAGTTCTTGACTTCTTTGACCGTGTCATCTTCTCTAACAACTGCTGCTTAATCTCTTCCATGAAGCAAGCAATGCAATTTCCCACGTATAGAAATTATTAATCTTCAGTCATAATTGGTTTTGGATGGGGCGTGCTGAATCTTTGTTGTTCAGATCGTAATTCTTACGCTTAAATTTCTCACGCTTCTGTCTTTTCACATTACTATCCACGAGAGCAAATATGACTGTAATGTGATTGTATGCAATCACTTGAGCCTTGTGTAAATTATGTCCGTTTCTAAGCGTAGCTGTATGCTTGCTGTGTGGGTGTGAAGATAGAACAAGTCTGTTGCCTACTAGTATTTAGCTATGTTTGCTACTATGTAGGTTCTGCTTGCAGTTTGTCCTGCATTTCATCTTTAGGTTATATTTCGCAAGATAGCTGCAGATAGTGTAATTAACCCTAGGCTACCTCAGACAAATCCCTTTGACCAGCATGCTTGTCAGGAGATAATGCTGCAATGGTGAATGCATTGTCAAGTTTGTTCTTCAACGAGGTTGAGAACACGGCAAGGTTGAGCAAATCCAAGGGTAATACTGCAAGGGGAAAAGGCCTGCTTAAATAGGAAAGGCAGAAACTTCAGTATCAAACTTAAAGCATAGTAGCTGGACTAATTCCTGGGAACTGCAAACCTGCTAGTTGTCTTCAGTTCTGTGTCCATTCTGAACTCACTTCCATCACATATGACAGAAAATACTTCTCATTAAAACATCATTCTTCCAAAGGAGATACTTCCTGTGGAAGTAAGTAGTAAGGTTTCCATTCTGGTAAAGGAATTTCTGCTTCATTTTGACTTGAGTCAGATGCTTATCTTGGGCTGGTAAGAAGCTTAGGGAGGTGTTGGCCTTCTAAAGAACAGCTTTTGCATCACTGTTGTGGCTCAGGGTGCCTGCCCCTATTTCTATTTTTAGAGATGGCATCTTGCATCAAGCAGAAAATGCTGGAAAAGTTTTGGTTGTTTGCTAGGTCTGTGAGCTCCCTAACCTGTACCTTTACCAGGAAGCAGTCAGTACTAAGGAGGATCAGAGAGTCTTGCTGACAGTCGCCCTGAACTTCTGCAAAGATAAAGCTTTCTTTACAGTGTTGAGCTGTTAATGGGATGTTTTTTCATGGTCCTTAGAAATGAAGTCACGCTAGCAATACATGAGATGTCAGTAAATGATTCAAGGCTTCCTGTTCTGAGCTTGATTTTATCCTAGGTTTCTGTAAGATGCATTCCTAGTCTGACAGCCAAATGTTCTTTTTTTTTTTTTTTTTCCTCAGTCCCTGGTTCTGGGGTTTGTGGTGTTTACGGGAAGGGACTGTGATGATTAGTTTACTTTGATCTTGCTGGGCAGTTTTATTATGAAGTTCTGCCGTATTCAGCATGGAAACCAGGCATTTGAGGAACTCTAATTTGAAACTTCTGGTGAAGTTGCAACCTGTGGTACAGTTGGATGGTTCGGAGGGAAATTGGTGAACTGCAGTCTGATGTACTTGACTGCAGTTCCTGTTTTTTAAAAGAAGCCCTTGAAATGATCTCTCTACAAAAGATGTTAACTAAAATAACGCTGCATTGGAACAAATACTTCTTTGTGTTGAAAATTAGCTGAAGTATAGGGAGCAAAAGAGAGATTGAGGTTCTGACAGAACCAGGCAGTATTAGCAGACTATGAATGTTAAATGAAAACAGATGCTGAAGGAAATAATCTGGGATGTATTCACTGAATGCCCAGAGGAATTTAGTTATCATGAATGTTGAATGAGTAGAATGGTTTTGTACCAGGATTATGTGGCCTCCCACTGATAGTTTCAAATAGAGAAATTACTAGTAGCAGGGGTATTAGGCAGAATCCAGAAGTACATTTCTTATATTTGAAATACTAAAATTTGTTGGTAGTTTTGCTGTTAATAAAAGCAGATGAGAATGTTCCTATCAGATAGTAAAATATCAGTGAATGTGCAGGTAATCTGTTAATATCAGCTCTGTTTGCTTTTGCTTCCTGTTAATTTAGGTTCTACATTTTAGTCTTCTCTTTGTCTTAATGTGGTAAGCCTTAATTAATGAGAAGTTAATACACCATATAACTCAGTTTTTATTCTTCCTTTCTCTGAGTCATTCTATTGTTGTGGCTGAGGGCTGCTTCTCCTTGTTTTCTTGGTAGCTTCCCTTTGATTATGTTACTTTGTTTTTCCAAGTGTCTGGCTTATTTTTCTTAAGCAGCTTCTTGATCTGATCATTATGATATTGATTTTTATATTGGGTAAGTTGTATATGGCAGAGAGCACATGCTCAATTTTAATTTGGAATTCTTCTTAAATCGTGTTTCCTTTTCTGCAGTGTTGACAGTTGATTCCTAACCAATAATTTTGTTTATATATATATATATATATATATATATATGTAACCACAGTATATTTTACTAAGGTCAAAAATAGCAATGATGGAGAATTTCTTTAAATATGCTTGGAAGAAATGCTTTCAACTTAAGGTTAATGTTAACTTGTGTGTTTCTATTTTCTTTTTAACTTGGTAAATCAGATGGGACAATGGTGAGGTTGAGAAGCTTAGTCCATGGGACATGGAACCAATATCTGATAATGGTAAGTAGAAACTCTCTGAACAGAGCAGTTAATGTGCTTCTCCCTCTTCATGGATCCTTTGTTACATGCAGGTAGTGCACTTGAAATGATTCTTGTAGGACAGTCTCACTTCAGTGTTAGTAAAATGTCTTTGATATATCTAGATTTTACTTCTTCACCCTGAAACTTTCCATCTTCTAAAATAGTTTTGAAGGAAATACTTGAAATATGGATCTCTCTGGCATATACAATAAAACCTGCTACTGCTGGAAGTCAAGTTTTGACTTCCAGCAACTTGACATCGCAACTTTAAAAAAAAAAAAAAAAAAAAAAAAAAAAAAAAAACTAGTTTGCATTATGGTATGTATAAGAATTAGAATGAATAAGAATAAATATAAATAAGTTTTCCAGTCAGCAAATCTTTATTGTTTATACTTTAAAAAGGCTGCTTGTATAGGTTTTGTGGTAAAACTCAAATTAATTGTAAATGAAGTAACTGTATTCCTGATTTGTCTTCTTCAATTCAGTTTTCCAATGCTTGTTGATACCAGCAGCAGGATGGGAGGACAAAGTAGTTACTGAATAACTTGTTTAAAGGATATTAATTTTCTTTATTGCCTTTCATAGAGAATAAGATATTTCCTAAATGGCAGAAAAGTTAATGCTGTGTGTGTGTATGTGTGTGTATAGCCTATTGTGTATATAGTGTTTTGTCCTCTAAATACCATTATGTTGCACACACATGGATGTTTTCAATATTAAACTGACTTTCTAATCTTCCAAGTGTGGTCTGGCTGCTTCAGTCATATCTTGTGATAACAAATGCTGCAAAACTGTCTGAAATGGAAACATGAAATCACCTGTTTTATGCAAACTAAAATGTATAAAGATTTCAGTCAGCAAGATTGTTTTAGTTTTTTTCCTCCTAGGTTTGATTGAAATACTATTTTCTTATTTGCCAAAATCTGCGTCCTGCAAACATACAGCACACTTTCTTCTAATTCCTTGTGTTCTGGTGAACGCGTTCCATAAATAGCACTGTAAATGCAATAGTGAATAAAGATTTGGGGCCATCGTTACCTGTTTGGCCAAAGGAAAAAATCAGTGCTTTTTGTAAACTTTGAAGACCCATACTAAACTCGTTCAATTGCTTTGCTTTTATTTTTTGTCTCTGCAACAGCTGCAGCTGAAATGTGTTTTAGAATTGTCTGTGGCATATCTGAGGATTACAGTCATCGGCATGCTAGCAATGACCTTATCTTTCTTGTTTTTATTTTTAACTGAGAGACTCTCAGATGCTAATGGAAGCTCCTATTTCTGGTTTCTAGCTATAAGCCTATATGCTTCATATTGCTGAATTTTATCTGCTGTTCCAGTTGTCCTATTCAACACAAAGATGGACTGAAGATCACTGTGTGATCAGGAACCTTCATGATCTTGTTCCTTTTCAAGTGCTCAAACTAAATGAGGATGTTAGCTTCTAACAAAAGAAATCCAGAAACAGACTGAAAATTACTAGAAACAATCTGTAGAGTTGAGGGGAAGGATACATAGAGGTGTAATGTGTCCTGTTTACTCTGTGTTAGCTGGATTGCATTAATCTTTGTAAACATGACTTTCCGTGGAGCCATCCATCACAGTTTTATGTCTGCTACTTTCTACTGTTTTGAAATTAATTTAATCTGCCATGTTCAAAAGAAATATTGGAAAAAATAACACTGTTAAGGTTACAGTTAGTGTACCAGGAAGGACATCACAAAATATATTGCCTGTCTTACGTGTGTTTAGTGGTTGAAGTAATAAACTCAGTAAACTAAGTTAGGATCCTATGAAGTCTGAACCTCACATTTAAAACGGAAGTGTGCAAGTAACTCTTGTGAGGTCGTCTTTTTAGACTGGTGCTTAAATCAAGAGAATAAATGAATACCTGGCAATTCAGAATTGCAGAAAAATGGAATAAAGGACACCTTTTGGCTGTTTTATGTATTTTCCCCATGCTTTTAGTATCAAACTCAAAGCAAAGTATGTTTTTCCCAGATACGCTTACTAAATACTCGTATGGTTTTAAATATTTAACAATTTCTCTTGTTGTGTTCTCACTACTCACACTTTCCTTTTTGTTATCACTCTTCAGTTGATCAGCCTGAAGAATTAGGAGCTAGTGTTTCTGTGACTTTTGAAGAAATGGAGAAGCTACTGTACAAACCCGAGGAAGGGGAGTGGGGGATGCGATCCCGCGATGAAGCTTGTGAGCGGATTATCTGCGGTATCGACCAACTTCTGACTCTTGGTGAGAATGTCCTCTCACTTTTAGGTAGTTTGCTCCTGGAGTTAGATTTACAGGCCAGTTCTCCCACTGTATTTGTACTTGACTATTTATGTTTTGGTACATCATTGGTTTTATCGAGGGTGGTTTTACAAACCAATTTAATGGCTGGTTCAGTTTTCACACACAAATGTCTGTAAATAGTGCCGTTAATTTTGCTGTTTCTTAACAGACATTTCAGCAGCTTTTGCTGGTCCAGTTGACCTGTGTACATATCCCAAGTACTGTACCGTGATTGCTTATCCAACAGACCTGAACACTATTCGAACAAGACTGGCCAATCGATTTTACAGGTTAGTACTAGCAGCAGAAACAAGACGGAGCACGGCCTTACGTTTGTACACTGTGAGAAGATCTAAACGTTTTTTGGTTGTCTTTTTTAATAAACATTTTGAAAACCAACAGTCTAGTACCCAAATTCGTAATGTGTTTTGTAGCAATGTTAATTTTTAACATTCTTTTTAGTTCTTTTAGTTCTTAAGGAAATTGATTTCAGCCTATATTGATACAGTTTCCAGAGTTAATGCTGACATTAAGTGTGGGGTTGATAAGTTCTGATGTGCAGCATATCCATACTAACAGAAATTTAAGGATGTTGATCATCTGGATTTGTGCTCAGCATGTCTGTAAATAAAATGAAGAGATGTCAATGCTTGTTTTCTTCCTCAGTGAGACTGAAATGATGGCTTGGGGAATGGTTTGAAATTCTCAGATGAGGAACTGAAAACCTGGAGTATGGCTTTCATATTCTACAGTTCTTTATAAACTTAATCACAAAAAGCTGTGTAATTGTGCTAGCTCACTTCTGTAATGTTAGTTTGTAGCGCTTTCTACAAATCTCTTTACAGAGGGAGGGGATGTATGACTGGTGAGTTGGTCTCAACAAGGTATTTTGCAGACATCATGGCTGAGGTACACTTAAAAATGTGTTTAGACCAGACTTCTTGTCTTTTTTTCTCTGTTGCTTGTGTCTTGTTTTTATTCTTATTTTTAATTTATTTAATAATATAGTACGCAATTTACACATTTGGCAGGAGTTTTCCACAGAGGTGGTCAAGATAGCCTTTTAAAAATGCATGGATTTTTAAGGAATCCTTGGAATTTGTGATTCTCAGTTCCATTAGTTCAATGGCATTTCATAATTCAGTGGTATTAAATGCTGGCATTTAATAGGCTAGTTGAATTAATTTTAAAAAAGAAACCAAACCTTTACAGAACTTTGCAAACTTGCTGCGAATTTCTTGTCAACAAATAGGAAAATGACTTAACAAAGATGTGCACTGTTGATTTTGCTTCCTTGAATTACTTCTGTGAATTGCTTCTGTGTGCTCTATGTGAACACATTTTGATGAGTGAAAACCTGGAGACAGGTGTCATGAATATTAGAGTAAGGGATGTTTATCTACATTAGGACAGATAATTAATGAGAAAGTATTTGTAGTTTTTCAGCTTATTATTAATTGTTTAAATTAAATTTAAATTTAAAATCAAAACTGAATTGTTAAAATTAAAATTGTTTAATTTTAAGGAGAATCTCTGCATTGGTTTGGGAAGTAAGGTACATTGAAAGCAATGCCAGGACCTTCAATGAACCTGGGAGTGCTATTGCTAGAGCTGCAAAGAAGATCACTACGCAGCTCTTGAAGTTTATCAAGTGAGTGGTATTTTACCTTACGTAGCGCTTGAATGCTTGTGCTCTAAAATTGTGGGGGAACGTAAACACCTTTAAGATCACTTTATTAAGAATTTAGTTCTTTTGATTTATTAATCTTTTTCAGTGCACTGCAGGACAGATATGTAATTCTTCACGAGTGTTTTCTTACCTGGGAAAATACTGGAAATGTATGTTAATATAGAGATTTGATTTTTTTACTGGTGTGTACTGTATGAAGATGTCAGTTAACCTGAAAGTAGATCAGTCTGTAATGTAAACCCATGCAGAAATTCTTGTTGCAGCATGCCTGACTTGAGTTCGGTTGGGAGGTTTATTTTGAAGTTGGTGTAGGCAGTCTAATTCCAGTAGATCAAATTCCTAATGCTAATTTCACCCTACTTGGCTCACTGGTTCTAAAATGTGCAATACAGCAGATTTCCATATTTAACATTACTTTAGTGATATAAAAAAACACCTTATGGTGTTTATTATTTCAGATTGTTGTTACTTGCTTCCAGTTTTGTAGCTTTTGGTTGTGTCTGGGTTTGTCTTTCTAGGAAGTGATAGCTGTGTTTGATATTATAGTAACAAGAGGTTTAATTGCATTACAGCGATCAAGACTGTACAAACATTTTTGACCTGTGTAGCACAACAGATGATGAACAAGATTGTCTTGATGCTGATGATCTGGTAAGCTTTTTCATACGAGTAATTGCAGTAATGCATCTGCAGTGGTAAGAAAATACCACTCACCTTCAAGTATTCATGGCACAATTGCTTTTTTTTTTTTTTTTTTTTTTTAAAATAGAGATCCTTGTATGTGTATCTTGTATGTGTACATTTGCACAGCTGAGAGAAGACTGAATATATCAGGGAAGTGAGGGATGATGTGGGGATATGCTTTAGTTGAGAACATGAATTGTTTGTACTTGTTCGGAAGTATAACAAGAAACTTTGTGCTAGGACTGTGGCCATTAAATAGAACAATTCTGTGTTTTTGTGACGTTTTTAAAGCATGTTAATATGTAGTAATGTAATATAAATATTTCAAGAGTGTATGAATAGCTGTCTTGTATTTTTAATTATCTGTATCCTTGGTTATTTCTAAAGCTAAAACTGTCACTTAGGCAGTAGTAAATGCTGAAGGTTGGTAAACACTGAATTCCTGTGCACGCAACTATGAATCATACATTAGCATTATGTGCTTCTATGAAGATACAATTAAACGTATTTACCTTAAACTACAGCTAGCATTCAATGCAGAACAGTTCTTGTGTTCAGTGTTGCGTGTTTACTGACAGCATACCCCAAACAGCCCAATCTGATCTTTTTTGCATTTTAATTTCTAATTCAGCAAGGCTTCAAAAAGTTGCAGAGTGACTCCCTTCCCTTGGAGGTTAATATTGTAGGAAAGGCATTACATTCAGCTGTCTGGCTACTTCAGTGTCATCTTAGTACTTTTGCATTATAAAGCTTTTCTTTTTACCAGACGTAACTTGATCAGAAAGATTTCTTTGCCCCAAATTCAGGACAAGCAAAATGCAGAAAGTTGTAATATTTGTCAGTTGATTTACTGTTTGATATTCTGTCATTGAAGTTCTCAAAGTTGGTGGGTATCTTCCAGTTGCAATTTCTATTTGGGGTTTTTCCTGTATACTATGGACAGGAGTTCAAGTAGGAGCCTCCAGTGGTGGGATGTCAATAGAATCTTACTTTCCATAACACACTGTGCTGTGTTTTTGATATGCCCATTTCTTGTCCAACTGAAGAAAAGTAAGATTAAAAGTCTATTTCAACCATGATGTAAGATCTAATAATAATTTGAGCACACAATTACATAAAAATTATTTATGGAAAAAAATAAATAACCTTTATTTTTGTGCAGGATGATGAAAAATGCCGTCCAAGAACATCATATAGAAGAAGAAAAGTGAGTTGGCTAACCTTTCCCATATATACCCAATTCAAGTTTGCTGGGAAAAATTGTTTAGCAGGCTGTATTGAAATACTGTGGGACTGATGCTTTGTTTTGTAACAAACATATTTTTTTCCCTGACAGTAAAAAGAAATAAATGCTTTTCATAAATAGTTCATTGCTGTTTTAACACACCTATACTTGTTCCATGTAATAGTCAAAGAGAATCTTTCTCATGATTTTGATATCAATGCTGTTCAGTATGACAGCTTTCAATTATCTGGCTGATACTGAAGTGAAAATATTCATCAGCTGAGATGCTCAGGAAAAAAAAACCAAAGCATTTTAACAGCGGATATTATTCAGATTTCTTACTTTGAAAGATTGATAAGGAGATATTTTTGTGTGCTTTTTGGTACTAAAAAAAAAAGCCCACCTCAAGACAACAACTTGAAATGCAAAAAAAAAAAAAAAGATTTGTCAGTTTTATTAATAAACATTAGGGAAAGAAAGCTGCTAGTTGTTTTGTTAACAATACCTGGAAGTGCATTTCTGCATGTGGTTTAGAAGCGCATTTTTCTGATACAGTGTGCCTTTGTGGCCTGGAAGGCCTGTGGTATCCTGGGGCACGTTTTAAAAACAAGAGTGTGGCCAGCAGATCAGGGGAGGTGATCCTCCCTCTCTGCTCTGCCCTGGTTGAGGCCGGGTATGGAGTGCTGTGTCCTGTTCTGGGATTCCCAGACAGGGATATCCTAGAGGAAGTCCAGTGGAGGGCCACAAAGATAATTAGGAGCTGTTCCTTGTAAGGGGGATGCTCCAGGCTGAGACCTGGGACTCTTCAGCCTACAGAAGAGAAGATTGAGATAGGAGCTTATCAATGCTTACAACTATCTATAATATGCTAGTTAAGTTGATGGGGGCAAACTCTTTTCAGTGGTGTGCAGCAGTAGAGCAAGGAGCAACATGCAGAAACAGAAATACAGGAAGTGCCATACTAACACGAGGAAGAACTTCTTTACTGTAAGGATGACAGAGCACTGGAACAGGCTGGCCAGAGAGGTGGTGGAATATCCTTCTCTGAAGATATTTCAAACCCACCTGGTTGCTTTCCTGTGCAACCTACTGCAGGGAACCTGCTTTAGCAGGGGGTTGAACTAGGTGATCTCCAGAGATTTCTTCCAACCTCTGTGATTCTGTGATTGATGCTGTGATTCTGAAATAATTCCAGTTAGAAGTTTTCTGTGCAGTTTTTCAGGCAGCTTTTCAATAATGTTTTTTCCTGGCATTTTTTTCAAGGGACGGGGGAAAAGAGGAAAAAGCATGAAAAATGGCTATGATGAAAACTGCTGGAAAAAACAGTGCATGGAGCTTGTGAATTTAATTTTCCAGTGTGAAGATTCTGAACCTTTTAGGCAGCCAGTTGATTTGGACCAGTATCCTGTAAGTTGTTCCGTTAACCTTGTAAGATATAAAAATTGTTTCTTTCTTTTAGCGTTTGGTACAATAAGACCTCCACGTTTCTCTTGGACTTGTTCTGTTTTTGGTTTCAATTCTCAACCACTGATGCTTATCTTCGTCGAGATAAGATATACCAAAAATACAAACACAGCACAGAACAATTGTGGAGCAGTGGAGCTGTGTCTACAAACACCTTGATACTTTACATGAGTTACCTGTTTTGTATGTAATGTTAACATGAAGGATGAAACTAAAATAGGCAAACAGATCAGTCAGTGTGAACTCCTTACTTGTTGCATTGTTTTCTTGCTACCCCATTGTCGCTGTTGGCACTATTGCCTTTGCTGTCATCTGCATGTTTTGGGAATCTGTCTTCTCTTTGATGCTTCCCGTCTAGACAGAACATAGGTCTTGGTTCACGTGTGCATCTGAAGTATGGATTCTATCCAATCTGTTTTGTATTTTCTGCTGATGCGTCTTAGAGCATCTTAATGCTCTAGTGGTCCCTCTTCCACATCAGTAAATTATTTTGTTGCTGAAAACCTTATGTAGCAGTATTGGTTTCGAGATCTTTATTTGGTTTTTAGGAAAAAAGAGAACAAGCTCCTCTGGGAAAAAAGACATATAAATGTTTTAAGAATTATGCAACTTTTTTTCGTACCATCTTCACATCTTGAGTTTCAGGTATTGAAAATATTTTGGAAGTCTCTAAAACTCCTCATTTAGAAGAGAAAAAGACAATTGTGGAGTTCAGTCTCTTGTTTTAAATTTAAACAAGATCAGTTTCTCATTGTAAAGGGCATTAGTGAAAGGATTACAGGCAGATCTATTACAGTCTTTTTTTTCTCATTTTGATTAGCAGTAATACAGTTGCCTGACATGTTACTGTTACAAAATAGTTGCTATTGAGGTAAATTGGGAGAAAAGAAACTGAAGAACTGTATGTGCAAGTATGTGGTGTTGTATCACATCACAATATTTAACAAATTCTGAAGATTATCTTGAAAATATATGTTATAAGACATAACAAAGTGGAGGCTTTAAATCAAGTAGTTTCAGCAGAAGCTCAGCTTTCTGCTGTGGTAAGTACTTGTTTCTCGAGCCAGTGGTTAAGATGATCTTAGTTCCTGTTGAATTCTATAGATAAAATTCAAGATGATTGTTTTTTCCTCTAACAACTTCTTGAACTGCTTTTTTTTTTATGCTTTATCTAGGACTACAGACATATTATAGACACTCCAATGGACTTTGGTACAGTGAAGGAAACTCTGGAAGCTGGAAATTATGACACTCCAATGGAACTGTGCAAAGATATAAGACTAATATTTAGTAATGCAAAGTCTTATACTCCAAACAAAAAATCAAAGGTAGATGTTACTATTGGGAGTTTTACACTTCTCATAATCCAGTTAGGTATTATCTTGGAGAAATTTTTATTTTTCAATATTTCAGTAAAATTTCTGGTTAATGATGGTGGTAAGTGGTAATGGGGAGAAGTGCAACAAAACATTTGTATGTCTGCTTATGTCTTACATAGCACTATAGTACATCGTACCAAACAAATTTCTTTTTTCTGTATAATTTCTGATTTTAGAGAAGTTAGTCTTGGATGAAAGGTTCTGTTATTAACATAAACTACTTCCTTAGATTTATAGTATGACCTTGAGATTGTCAGCACTATTTGAAGAGAAAATAAGAAGAATTGTTTCAGATTTCAAAAATGGTCAGAAGCAGAATGAAAAGATACGAAGAAACCAGAGATACGCTAGAAGAATTCAGAGTCAAAGCTCAGTGCAGCATGCTACCAAAATGCCCAGGTAACAAATTATGAACTGACTACATTCACTGTCATATTTAGTCAGAACAGAACAATTGTTTTATGAAGTGGCTAGCTAGCTAACTCTAGTAATAATTGTTGGAATTACTTCTCTTGCAGAGTAAGATAAACGTGCTTAAAGGGAGTTCCGTGGTAGTGTAAAGTTGCCTGCGGAATGGGGAAGGGATTGAAGTATAGAACAGGGATTTTTTTTGTTTGTTTATGCTTAATTCTAAATAATTCAGCGAGAAAATGAACTTTTAATCTGACTAGATAATCTGACTAGAATAATAAAATGTTCTTGCTGCATATATATTAGTTATCTTACTATATGCAGAAGTAATTTAATCCTATGGAACTTAGATTTTTTTTTAATTGCTGTAGCAGTCTGCTCGTTTCTGGTTGATGTGATTTACTCTTGTATTGTTAATCAGCATATGGGATTAAGTGAAACAATACAAAATACAAAAACAAACGTGGTAGATTGTTGGAATTGAGCATATGGTTTTCTCCCACTCCCTCTGGCCTTGTCTGATAGTGAAGGGACAGTAATACAGTTTTAAGAATAAAATTAGAAGAATACCCTTCTGACATAGTTATCTTTATTCTTCTGTGCATAAATGTTGGATTACACTGTAAGCATATCTGATGATGAACTTGAAGTTTTACTTGGCATTTTTCTTGGGTTCTCAGTGTTTTCTAGCAAAACAGTTTAATGATGTTACAAATACACAGCAGTAGGCAGGAATCTTCCTTTGAAACACCACTATTTTTCCTCTCTGAAGAACCTGTATGTGACTTGTTTACAGTTCAGTTCAGTGGTGCTTTGCAGGACTGAATCTTTGGGAATTCTTGGAGAGTGTTTGTTGTTAAACTATTATGCAGGAGAGCATATGTGTCTCATAGGTCTCTAAAATATCTGAAAACTTTGGGTTGTAAGCAATGAACTGACAAAAGAGTAGTTCTGAATGTAAAAATAAGCAATGTTCTTTTGCCTAGTAGCCTCTGCATTGCTTATGTGTAATGCGTGCCCTTTCCCATCTAGAACATTGTGGATTTACTGTGATCAAATAGGACTGAATGTAGCACTCTAGAATGTATTTTAAGGAAGAATGTAATTGGTTAGCTGCTCTCCAAACATGCATTTTAGACAAACTCTTGAAAGATGCTGTTTCATCACGTTCCTGGAACTCAATTTATAATGGAATAATAGTATGCATATCACGTACTTTGGGATTTATGTGCAGCTAACAAGAGACTGAGTTCAGCAGAGTTTGAGGCTGTTGTTTACCAACAGATTGCAACAATAGGATGACAGGTATAGAAGGTATTTAGTGTTACTTTTTTTTTTGTAGATAATGGCTTTTCTTGTTTAACTTTATTAGGAGCATAGGCTATTATATTAATAAACACAGTTAATACTTCATCAAAATTAAAACTGTCCCAAACCATATTAGATTACAAAACTAACTAGCCTTCTGTAAATATAAAATCACATAGTGTATGGTTAATTAAGCTTTCAGAGAAAATTACTTTTAAAATACTTAACTGTCTGTGGCTTTTTTTAGTAGTTCTACAAGCTATGTTGCTTCTACTCCTTTCCCTTTTCAGTAGAAATTTCAAGCAGAAACCATTAAAGTCTCAGGCAAAAATTGAATCTGAACAGGAAGATTCTTTTAGTCAACCTACCTCAAGCAGAGCAGCCTGTGTTGCAAGCCATAAGACAAATGCTAGCAATTACAACCATAGTTCATCTGGAGAGTCCTCTGATTCTGCATGCCTGACATCCTTTGAAAGGAATGGAAAAGCTAGATCTACAACACTAACAAACCGCTCAACGTTGTCATCAGGTAATCAATGAAATCTGTTCCAAATGAGGGTTTTCGTCTTTGTCTTATCTACACATTGCCTACTAATGTTTCTTTTCCCTTTATAATTGCTCTATTTGCCAACTGTATTCTAAATTAAAAATGTAAACTTTAACAATGCAAAAACTTCAGACAACATTCTTATGCACTTTGCATTTCAGGCAGTACAGATCTTTGTGTATTTTTACTTACTAATAAAAAGTTCTGTGTACTGAAGAATATTCTGCTGTAAAATCTCATAGAATGCAGTTGATTAATTTCATTAATGAAAAAAATGTATTCCTAAGAAGGAATCTATTGCTCCCATAGTTTACTTTGACACAGAGCTGCCTTGGCTGCATTATGTATCTATTTTGCAGTCAAACAGACAGTACTTTACTACAGCTTTGTATGGAGATTGAAAGCAAAGCTGAGTGAGTAGGACTGATAAGCTGACATACAAACTTTTATGACTTGATGCTCTTAAATACAGTACTAGAATTTTTCACTTCAAGCAGCTGTTACAGGAAAGTGGTTGTGGTGTATGAATGCCTCTTCAGAAGAAAACGTGGTGCATTTGATATAAAATAAAGGTTATACACCTATGTATGTTAGATTAAGTTTCCAGAGTCATAAAATCTTTCCTCTTTTTTTTTTCCCTCCCTAAACTTTACATTGGTGAAACTTCAGTTTCTTTCAGAGAGCAAGGATACTAATCCTGGTAAAAGAGATTTGGCAAATATTTCAATTTTAAGGTGCTTCTCTCTTAGAGATGTTTTCAGATAACACAGTTGCTATTTTATTTGAAACTTAAACACGTCCACTTAAACTGATTGCCAGATACCTCATGAATGTGGAGCTGTATATTTTGTGGAACTATCATTTCATATGTGCTAGAGATTAAGACATGAGAGAAAGCGTATTGTTAGATAAAATTGTGAGGAAATAAGATTTCCTGCATGAGCAAAATGCACTTCGTAAGTTAAAACTAACTGCTCAATATTCTAATCGAGGATTTGTTTTTTTAGCAGAAAGTGAAGTAGAAGGTTCTTTAGCTTCATCTACATCCTCTTCATCCTCTACAGAAGAGAGCTCAGAAGAGAGCAAAGAAAGCTCTGTGGCTCTTGTGTCACCTCCGCTACACAATGGTGTATGTAGAAGAAAGAACATCAGTTGTAGGGTAACCAGAAATCAAGCTGCTCAAAGGAAACAAACAGGTAAGATTGGAGTAATTGTCTTCTGGATGGCCCGTGGACCCGATGTGTGTCTATACATGTACATCCATAGAAAACTAATTGTAATTAGTATTTTTTTAACTGTTGTGTGTTGTAATACAGTTTGTTTGATTGCTAGTAGATCTTTCGCTCTCAAAATGCTGCTTTCTGAACGTTTCCCTTTTTTTTTTTTTTTCCAGTACTTAGGGTAGGGAGGGCTGAAGCCAAGAGTTTACTGAGAGAGCTTCTCTTGAAGTGCTTTGTTTCTTAAAGTAGAAGCACTAAAACTATAAAGCAGTTTTCAGAAAACTGGAGTGAATCCAAAATTCATGATATAAAGGTTGGACATGGCTCTGGGCATCCTGGTCTTAGAGGTTGGTGACTGCCCATGGCAGGGGGGTTGAAACTAGTTGGTCTTTAAGGTCCTTTTCAACCCAGGCCATTATGTGATTCTGTGATATAGCTAAATATTTTTTCTTGCCAGATGACAAAATCACCTACCTACTACTAGGGGGATGTGCTCTGTTTGTCATGTCTGTGGATTGAACCTGTTCCAGATTTGAAGGCTGAAAAAGTGACTACTCTTGAACATAAGACTTTAATCCCTCTTCTGCTTCACAGGTACATTTCCCCAGGAGAATGGGAATACAAGAAAAGCTGTCAGGAAAAGGTTGTATGAAAGTGATTTTGATAATACTTCAGTGATGACATCCGAGACTCTGAGTAATAGTACAGGGAGACATAGGAAAATCCCACGCAGAAGTGCTACTGTGGCTGCTACTAAGTTAAGACTAATGAGTGATGTGGAAGAAGAGGTTTCAAGCTCAGAAAGTATTGGTATTGGATGCAAAAATAGAAAACTGCCTCACCGAAATGCCTCCGCTGCAGCCAGGCGAATGTTACTGGAGGGGTCTGAGGATGATGGAGGTTTGAAGTCTGAAAGTGAAAAAGAACCAGAAGAGCAGCTCAGCAAGAGGAAAGTTCTTTCTCTACCTGCTTCATCTGCTGTACGAAGAAAATTCGTTAGTGAATCTGAAAATGAAAGTTCAGATTCTGAGACAGATGTGCAGATGAAACAGAAAACCTGGCAAAGCAATGGCCATAGGCAGTTACGAGGGACAGCTCTTTCTGCGTCTCCTGAAACGAGGAGTCCTACACAAGGCTTTTCAGAGGATGACTCCAAAAGCCATAATTCGGAGGATGGGAGCAATCAGAAAGCTGAGCAGTCAGTGCCTGCAAATAAGTTTGTTGTGAGCAACTCCGAGGATGAAGCGTGTTCTGAATCAGATAGGTGGAATGCCAGAAAATTGTTTGGTCTGCACCTTGTTGCACCTATAAAAAAGGCAAAAGTCTTAAGTGATTTGGAGGACACTGCAGAATCTGAAACAGAAGACAGACAGGATGGGAGAAGTGTTGTTTCAGAAACCTTGGTGCCATGTAGAATTACAGCGAGCCCTAATTCTGGACCTGGTGCTGATTTCAGTGACTCTTCTGATACAGAATCTGAAACAAATTCTAATCACAGAAATTATTTTGACGCTTCTTCAAAAACAAAAAAGAGGAAGAGAAAAGGAAAAACAAAGATCTTTAGAAAAGGTAAAAAAAAATTGAGTTAATGCATCTTAACCTCATATACTGACTAGATAGATTTTAGTATGGGTAATGAATGGAGAGATTTGGACTCTATGAAGTGTATAGTGTTCCCTGTTCTAAAACAAGAACTAGAAATCAGCAGGTGAACTGGAAGACGTGCTGATGCTGACTGTGGAACTGGGAGGTCACCAAAACAGCACTGAGGAAATTATTTGTTTTGCAGTGGCAGTTTTTCAGTATTTAGAATTAGTGATGAATGCTGAAAGTTCTTGAGCAATTCAGGGTTTACATTTGTCTATGAAAAAGTCATTAAGTTACTATTGTTTTCATATTTAATCAGCAGTTCCTTCTCTATGCATATATATTAAGGAATATATATGAATGCTCTTGTGTGAAGTTCAGTGTATCTCAAAAGGAGGAATTTGTTCTCTTTGGTCAGTCTGCTCCTTGTTTTAAGAATTTCAATAATGATCATCTATGAGTTTCTGTATGAAGTGATAGTTCTTACTTTCGATTATTGCCTTTTGGTGTTGAGAATTTCTGTGCTAAAGCAGATTTATTTTCATTTTGACTAATTTTGTAGTCTTTCAAAATGAATTTGATAATGTCTGAATTATTTTTATTTCCATGGCATGTACTGGAATCTTTAACTTAGTTTGTCTTTTGGATTTTCTTTACTTCTTTACAGAGGGAGTGGTGAGGTGCTGGCACAGGCTGCCAGAGAGGTTGTGGATGCCCCATCCCTGGAGGTGTTCAAGGCCAGGCTGGATGGGGCCCTGGGCAGCCTGGTTTAGTATTAAATGGGGAGGTTGGTGGCCCTGCATGTGGCAGGGGGACTGGAGAGTCATGATTCTTGAGGTCCCTTCCAACCTAGGCCATTCTGTGCTTTTATTGTCAGTGATACGTAGCATGCTTTTCAAAGTAGAGATGCATTTTGATGCTGTGATGGTAATGTTCTAAAGCTTAGACTGGCTTTTCCCAGGTTTTTGGATTACCCGCGTTTCAGGTTTGGATGTGATTTTGGAGAGCATGTTTTAAAAGCCAAGAGAAAGCCCTGATATATACAGAGCCAAGGCAGTTAAAGATGTAGGACTGAATTGGAGACCTGCTTTCATGTGGATGAGGAGTATATCATTGTCCTGTGCAATGCTCTTGATAATAAGTAGCTTTTGGGTTTTCTGTTTTCTTTACTTGTGGAGTTAGTGGTTCCCATGTGGTTCTGTTGAACTGTTAGTTGTCTATTAATCAATATGAATTGATTAATAGAACTGATTGATAGCTGTGAACATTTACACTAAAACATGCATTTGATACTTCAGTTTTTCTACTCTCTAATTTGGCATACCACCACAGGCAGTCACAGCTATTTTGTGTGTTGGCAGATGTTCTCTAGCTCATTTTGCTCCTCAGCTGATAAGGGGTGTAGCAGGCATGTTATTAGCACAGCCTACTTTACTGTGGTTTACCAACAGGCACATCTATTACTCTCTTGAAGAGGCTGTTACTTGTAAATAAGAAACTTAGCAGATTTGTACTTGTAGAAGCTATTATTTGTATACTGTTGGAGTATACATATGCTTTTATTTAAATACTTTAGTATTTATAGAACATAAATTCATTTGGATATTTGGCTGTGCATAAGAGACTGTGTATGTGATATTCCTATCCAGTATTGCTGCCTGGACTCCCATGTTTGAAGTTTGATAGCATGTACTACAGGACTGCTTGTCACAGCAGTAAACTGGATGGATGAGACCTTTATATCTTCGTGTCTGTTTTGTAAATGTTTTCTTGTAGATCCTAATTTGTGGCTAATGGAGTTCTTTATTTGATCCTCTCTGTCTGTACAATCTGTACCTTTGCAGCATTTAATGCATGATACTCTTCTGTAGTTGCATTAAAATTGTCTCTTTTATTACTGTGATGTGTGGGAATGTTGCAGTTACTCCAGAGTGGATTTTAATTCTAGTAAGAAGCTTTAAGTAAAAAAAAAAAAAAATAAAGCTTTATGCAAATTTACTGCCAATTTGAGATTGTGTACAAAGTATAGATTGTACAGGTTTAATAGTCTGGTAGTGTGTTACATAAAGCCTGTCTTGTGCAGAATGTGATGTTACTGTCCTTCAGTCTTTCATTCGGTCTCATGAATTAGCTGCTGAAATGTTTAAAAAGAAAAAAAAGCATAAACAATTTGTCACGCTAGAGCTGTTTTTTATCTAGTCTCTTAGAGTACATCTTCATGGCATTTTTTTTCTTTACAGAGTTGAGGAAAAATATTGTCCTATCTTAACTTCACAGGTGATATACTGAGGAAGGAGCCTGAATGATTTGTAGCAATGCTGAACACAGTAGTCTGGCCAGAAGGAGCCAGGCACTGAACTTCACTGGAGTTTGTCTCAGACAGTCTCTGAATAGCTGTCATTCTCAAAAGATGCTAGGCCTTCAGACTCAGTAGTTGAAATAGCATTAGCAAGACAAGCTTTCTTCATCCCTCCATTTAAAAAATAAAAAAAAAAATAAAAAATCACTTTAAACCTCCTTCTCTTTAAATGTTAACTTGAAAAATATTTAGTGGCCTACCTTTCTGTGAAGTAAGATAAGAAAAGCTGCTATGATTTTTCAATCTGTCTGCAGGGAGTACAGGTAGAGAATCATCAAGGCACTGGGTTCAAGCTGTGGCAAAATTGATTGTTATTTCTATTACCAAGAGGTAACAGGCCAATATAATATAACATTTCCCTGGTGTAAACTAGTGATGTTCACCCTGGACTTCTGGCTGTATAATCTATAATATTTTTGTAAGAATAAAGTCTAAAATTTATAATTCATTTTGAATGATCAAGTAAAAATGGTAATAGAAGTTATAGCTTTAATGATGGAAGTAGGAGTACAAGAAAGGCTGTTGGCTAAGTTGGTAATTTGTAAGGCAGTTTTTACAGGGAGATGCTACAGGTTACTGTACAACCTTTCATCATATCAAAGCAGAAGACTAATCCTGAGAGTTAAAAACATGCTCAGAACTGAGTGGCTGTATCCTTAGTAAAATCTTAGGGTAGATTGCTCATAATGGTTTAAATAAAAACATGCATTTGTATATTTCATTAAATGTGGTAGTGTTTATGTTTAATAAATCGGCTGTTTATTAAAGGAAATTTTAAATATTTTGTTTTGTAGAAGCTACATCTGAGGAGCCTGGACAAAGTGGGAAAGTGCTCAGGAGCAGGACGTGTATCATTAACTACAGGAAACACATAAAGGTATCTAATGTGACAAAAAAGAAAAATCCACGCAGATGTGCCACGCTAGCAGCTAATAAGATCAAGATAATGAGCGATACAAAGGAAGAGCTGTCGAGCTCAGAGAGTGTTTGCACAGTGAAGAAGAACAGAAGGCAGCTTCATGGCAGTGCATCTGCGGCATCCAAGAAAAAACTGATCAGCAGCTCAGATGTAGATGTTAGTGTAATGTCTGAAAATGAGAAAGAACAGGATTCTGATGGAAAAAATGATTTTTGTTCTGGGTCGTCTGCTCCGAAGAGAAAATACATTAGTGAGTCTGAAGATGAAAAAACGGAATCTGAGGTGGAGATAGAAGTGACTAAAAAGGAGAATGATGATAATGATGATCAGACGAAGAGAACTGAAAGTGATTCAGGTCTTAAGAATACATTTGACTCTTCAGAGGAGAATTCCACAAACCACAAGGTAGAAAATGGGAGAAAGTGGAGAACTTCTGGTCAGTCAACTTCAGCCTACAACCATCACATGAGCAACTCTGAAGAGGAGGTGGGTTCTAAGTTAGCTAAACGTGAAACTAAAACTATCAGAAGAGCACGGAAGAAACAATCCAGAGCCCCTTTGAAAAGATTGAAATTATCAAATGACTTAAACGAAGCATCAGAATCTGCAGCAGGGAAGAAGATAGAGGAAAAAAGCTCAGTATCAAAGAATGTGGAAACACGTGGAGCTGCAGGGAGCTCAAAAGCCAATCTCAACTGTTCTTCCGATTCAGACTCCGGAACTGATAACAGTATATACAGTAATGCCACAGAAACAAAAAAGAGAAAAACAGGCATCGTTAGAAAAAAAATTTCAAATTTACCTAAGCGTTCCAGAAGACCCCAGCGAAGGAAACGTCGGAAACCTAAGCAAGAAAATGACTCTGAAGATTTGGAATATACCAAATATAGAAGAGCTAACCGGCGTACTACGATAAGAACTCGAAACAGGGGTAGGCGGACTGTTAGATACGACGATTGTGACGACGACGACGATGACAGAGGTGTAGGTGATGCAGCTTGTGAAACGTAACCTTAAAAGGAAAAGCCAGCCCACTTTTTTTTTTTTTTAATGGTAATAGCACTAGAACTCATGTTGGATGCTGGCTCTTCCTTGTCCTACATTTCAGGGAATATATTTATATTTTTCTATGAAAAAGTTATGAATGTGATTAGATCATGACTTTCTCCTTTTCATATTTTGACTTGCACTTGCCTGCCCATGTAGCAGCATTTAGCACAGATGCCAAAATGTGCCTCATTATAGGGGCAATTTTTTTGTCTTTACTGGTATTTTATTACATATAACAAGAGTTTAAAAAAAAAAAGTTAAAACACTGCGTAACAGGTTAATAGCAGTATGTTGAGTATTATTGTTATGGGTGCTGCAATGGAATACTACCTAGGTCATTCAACATTCGAGAACAAATTTCAAACATCTCTAATGCTGTAAGAAATAATATATGATATTAACAGGCTTATAAATAATAGTGTACGCTATAAAAATTCGGTGGATGCTGGTATTGCATCAAACGAGTAATGAACAGTCACTGAGTTAACAGCATTACAGCTTCTGTTAGTACAGATGTTAAATGTTCTGTACATTCATTAATGAAAACATACAACTAGAACCAGTTACCAGTTGAGAAAAGCGTATTTGCCACTTAAAAAAGCATATTGGTGCTGGTGAAGAGAGGGTTTATACTGACAGGTAGTACTATCATTAATGTGACTTCTATACTGTAAACTTAAGAATATGAAATGCAGGTGAACTCTTGGGCCTAAGGGTTTTTGTGTGTTTTCTTTATAAAATAGAAAAACCAACAAAACACTTGTTCTGTTTGTTGTTTCTTTTTTATGCGTGAGAAGTTGGAGGTGCAGGGTTCTTACATTCCAGACCGTTTTTGCTAAATCTCTGTTGGTCTTCCACATTTAAACTTTTAAGTGCTTCGATGTTAGATTTTTGCATTGATTAAACGTATCGGTTTTGATTGCTGCCATTTATCTGCTAATTTTTGAAATGTTTGAGGTGGCTGTTGTCAAAAAATAATTACATAGAAGATGAATTGTCCAGGGGAAAAAAAAATAAGTATATACATTTTTGGTTGGTTATGCATCAAACAGGAGAATGCATATAGCACCTCTAAATTCTTTTCCCTGGAGCTGGTTGGGCCTCCTGCCAAATCACTGTCTTCAATCCAACACAAGGTGCTCTACTCCTTTCTCACTCTATGCTATGGTTTTCCTGCCTCTCTGCTGGTTCAGTTTCTCAGGTTTCTCTGGTTCAGTAGGAGATAAGTCAAAGCAGTTAGCTGTGACTCAGCTCAAACTGAAACAGCAAGCTCATGAGTTAGTTTTCTAGCAGACTGGACAGGTAATAGCATCTTGAAAGGCTTTGGGGGGAAAAAAGTCCAGATTCATAATCACATTTAGTAACATAGTAAGTGCTTTTACAACTGGCAGTGAAGTAATGAAAGTGCTGGCAGCAGTTACTGAGAAGCACTTCTCCAGTGTTGTTGCTGACATTGTGCCAAAAGGAGCACTGACTATCACATTTTGGTATCTAGAATGTTATCTCAGTATAGAGAAGTAGTTTTTTTTGGAAAAAAAAAAAAAACCTTCTGTATGAAGTCCAAGAAGAAGCTAGTTTGTCACTTGCCTCAGGAGTTTTATTTATTTAGACTATAATTCTTGAATATAGTGTTAGAATTTAATAAGCTCAAGATGTTTATTTGATTCCTTTAAGTTGGTACACAAAATAGGAACATGGTTGTGTTCAGTGAGGAGACCTGGCTCTTCTGAGCGGCTTTGTTAAAGAGAGCAAGTGGTTATTTCTGTTACCCCTATGTGGATTGAACTGTTCAGCAGCTGCTCACGGTCACTGTTCTGTGAAATACAACCCTCAGTAGTTGGGTTCAATCTGTTACAAAGACTCCTTTTTAAATTTCTATTTTATTAAACAGTCAAATCTCAGTTTGGTAGGTTTGTATTTCTGATTCAGACTCAAAAAGATGTTTTTCTTTCTTGCCGTTCAGCCGCCCTGTCACACTGTGCTCACACACCGTAGATTTGTGATGGCCCCAAAGGGTGGGAGCAGCTTCTGGCCTCAGCTTTCCCATACCTGGGAGGGAACTGCTAGTTTAAGGAGCAGAACACTTTATTTTATAGGCAAAGCAAATGCTGTTGTGTATCTCCTTGTTTTATAGACAGACAGGAGGAGAGGTAATTAAAGAGTTTTTGTTTCATCTGTTTTTCCTATCACCCGTATAAGAATGTATTTATTTTACTCTTCACTGTTCTCTCTTGGAACAGCGGTTCCTTCTATTGACTTGGCCTGGCTCTAGTCAGACCAAACGGGGCGATAAGGGAGGGCTGGGCCACGCACTCGGGCTGGAGCTGCCGGTCCTCCCGCCGTGCCCGCTCTCTATGGTCGGCGCGGTTAGAGCGTCGTAGCGCTGAGAGAAACTCTATGGTACCGGCGCAGCGGAGCGTCTCGGCGCGCGTGCGCGGTGCCCTCCCGCGGGGGAGAGGAAGGCGGGGGGCGGTGACGGCGAGGTGATGGCGACGTTCTTCGGAGAGGTGGTGATCGCTCCTTCCCGGGCCGGCGTGGACGATGAGGAGGAGACCGAGGAGACGGCTGAGGATAGGGAGATCCGCAGGGAGCTGCAGCAGAAAAGGTAGTGGTGTGGGATGCGAGCGCTGCGCAGCGCCGTGCTCCCCGGAGGGGGTTGTGAGCCCGGCGTCTCTCGGCAGGGAGATCGCCGCGTTCTGGACGCCGGGAGCCGCGGGGAGCCCTGCCGAGGAACCCCTGCCGTGCTCCAGGTTCGTCGTCGCCGTAGGACACAACGCTGTCGGTAGGTGGGAAACCGAGCGCGTGGGGATGGAATGGCCAAAGTACGGTCCTTGTGCCAGCAGCACGTTGGGTTGGGTCGCGGTGCGGTAATAGGAACGTGCTTTGTCTGCGGGTTTAACTGGGTTTAACCTCGTCCTTCATCCTGCTCGTGCGTCATGCTCTTACTGGATTGTTGGTTAATTTGCAAAACCTGCTTTTTGATAATGGCACGTAGCTCGGTGTGGTGCTTGTAAATAAAACTGTGCAGTCATAAAGCTGTGCGTAAGTCATCTATGGCACTTCTGCTTGTATTTCAGAATGTCTGGGAGGTAGCTGACTTATCCCTGCTGTGCTCAGATTGCTTTGTACTACTGAACCAGATATGTGGGTTACACTTGTCAATATTACAAGTGTTATTTCACTCATCCTTTTTCTTTCTAAAGTTCTGGGATGTCAGTCATCTCTTCCTGCCTGAGTATGGGAAGCTTCTCTGAAACTTAACTGTTCTGATTTTGGAAATTTTCCAGGTCCTATTCATCCCCTTCCCCTTTAGTTTAACGTTCTTGGCAAGATATGGATTACATACAGAAATTTCGGACTTTGAGTCCTCCTCACCTTTTTTTTAATTACCAGTGAGCAAGGATTTTTTTGGTACAACTTCTTTTTTGTTCGGTCACCTTCTTACACTTTGGTCCTATACTCGTTCGTAATGCTCTGAGATGGTTACACATTGAAGTCTTGAGACAGCTTTTCCCCTTCCCATACATGCATAACATGGCCTTGAGCTTCTGAACAGCTGTTTCCCTTTGGATATGGAGTCATCTTAAGTCTTTTCTACATCTAGATCATCTTTATCCTAGTTAGTTTCCTTAACTTGTTTTTTTTCTTTCTTGAGGATTTTCCTTTATAAGTAGTTAAATATGCATTTTAGGTCTGCTCTTTCATAGGAACTACTTTGATTTATAGTAATTTGATTTAGCAGCTCTTTTGCCACTGAGTTGCATGCTCATGTGTCTGCTTCCTGGAGCCAAAGTTACAGTTCTGCCTTGCTGACTTCTGTTATTTTTTCCTGAGAAATCTGTTGAATCTCATATGTCAAGAGCTATTAGAGACAAAATATTTAGTTGTGCTTGTTATTAGTATATTCTGAAGGAATCTAAGTTGGCTGTAGTGATACAGTTCTTAATATGTGTTGTTAATGATAGAGATCTCTACCTATATGTAGGACAGTTCTTTACGTCTTGATTCAGCAAAATTACTCACAATCTTTGCTGGATTTGGTTGAATGTCTGTCAATAAAAATGTTTTTACTGTACCTTTTTAATTTGAGAATATTGAAAAGAAATACTTAACTCCAACTGTTTATTTTTAGAATAGAGGTTTTATTCATTGTAAATTAACATTAGCATTCTTTGCAGCTTTTCTGTCGTCTTTTATTCTGGATTCCTTATGTTGGAAAGTAGTTGGAGCTGTGAAACTGTGGAATGAGTGGTGCCAGACAACCAATGCAACAAGTGTCCTCCCAACAGATTCTTTCTGCTTGTTCTATCAATTAATATCAGATCCAACAGTAAGTGACTTATGTGTGAGTTTCTCTGTATTTTAGTATTCTGAAAAAGGGAGCAAGCTCCTTTCATCCCCACCTTGCCCAGCACAAACAGGATAAAACACTACAGCTATAGTATTTTGGATTATTCTCACAAGAAAATGTGAAGGGTCTTTATGGTCACTAAAACCGCTTTTGAGTTCTGGCTTGTGGAGTTTAAAGCAAAGATGGTATTACAGAATCACAGAATGGCCCGGGTTGGAAGGACCTCAAGGATCATGAATCTCCAGCCCCCCTGCCACATGCAGGGCCACCAACCTCCCTATTTAATACTAGAAAGGCTGCCCAGGGCCCCATCCAACCTGGCCTTGAACACCTCCAGGGATGGGGCATCCACAACCTCTCTGGGCAGCCTGTGCCAGCACCTCACCACGCTCGTAGTAAAGAACTTCCCCCTGACATCCAACTTAAATCTTCCTCGACTTAAAACCATTTCCCCTTGTGCTGCTGTTCTCTACGCTTTTGAGAGTTGATTAGAGCCTCCTGTTTATAGGCTCCCTTTAGTACTGAAAGGCTGCAATGAGGTCACCCCTACATGGTGGAATGTTTCATGTGAGGCTATGAATGAAAAACTCGTTCTCAAATAGAGATGAAGAATCCCAGGAGTACCAAACAAGTTGTTGACTGTAGTCGTACCACCTTTACATGTGATTGTAAGCTACTATTGTGTCCTATAAACCACTTAAACAACCTTTTTTTTTTTTTTTTCCTTTGTCAGATTTTGTTGTGCCAGTGTAGTTGCTATGTTGCTGAAGATCAGCAGTTCCAGTGGCTTGAAAAGGTATAACTGCAAGACAACATATTGAGCAATGAAATCTTAGGACCTTCAAGTTAGTGCATCTGCCTCTTCTCTCTACTCTTCTATACCTGACAGTACTGTAAATAGCTTTTTTTTTTTTTTTTTTTTTTTTTGCTGTGATTTAAGTACTCAACAAATTTAGAATTACTGAATTCTGTGAAATTCTTTTCTAGATGTTGCCAGTTATGTTTACCATAACTCACTGTGCAGTTACTTTTTTGGGGAGTTTCAATTTTGATCCTTTCCTGTTTTACAAACTTTTTCCTGTTCATCTTAACTTCTCAGTGACTTGTTTCAACTGGTATTTCAGCTCTGGGAGAATCCTTCTGTAATGGAGTTCTAACATAATTTGTACAGCTGCCAGATAAGCATTGTGAAAATTCAGGGTAGGTGGTGTCTTCACAAATGGGTGTGATCTGTTTCTTTCACAAGGTGGAAGTCTAGAAGAAGCTGCTTCCAAAGTATTATCTGTCCTGTTTGTCAATCTAGTCAGATTGCTGTATGGGCAACCCTATTATGATTCAAGGATTCAGATTCTCACCCCTCCCCAAATAATATCGTTTTGATTTTAGTAAAGTAACTCCAAGGGGAATTTTCAGGCTGTTGATTTTTGGATGTGGGTCCCAGTCCCATCCTAGCCTCAAGGGAGGTGTGGTTTATTTGGTTGTTGTGGTTTAATCCCGTGGGCAGCTCAGCACCACACTGCTCGCTCCCCCTGCTCTCGGTGAGATGGGGAGAGAGCTGGGGGCAAAAAAGGAGAACTTACAGGTAGAGATAAAAACAAAAAACAAAATTGTTCACTAAAAAAAGGAAGAGAGAAATAATAGTAATGATGGTAATCATAGAATCATAGAATCACCAAGGTTGGAAAAAACCTTCAAGATCATCCAGTCCAACCGTTCACCTATTCCCAGTAGCTCCCACTAAACCATGTCCCTCAACACGACATCCAGCCTTTCCTTGAACACCATAGTGTTATATATAGTATATGTGTGCACTACACCATAGTGTCATATATAGTATATGTGTGTGTACACACACAGAACAAGTGGAGCACAAAGCAGCTGCTCACTACTGCTGACTGATGCCCAGCCAGTCCCCAAGCAGCTTTGTCTCCCCTGCCAGCTGTCTAAGCCAGCACGTAAGGAGGATTATGTGGGTGCAGGGGAAAATTGTACAGGAGAACCACAACAGTTGTGGGAAGGCAAAGGAGATGAAAATCTGGGGTAACTTTGAGTGTTACAGGGATTTCAGACCCACGTTTGTGGAAAACTGGTTTTCTTGTCATTCAATGGCTGGTTGATAAGTTTATTTGACCCGGTGAGGCATTAGTGGTTGATTTGAAATTTTAGAAACCTTGGAATCTTAAACGTTGTGGTTTTTCTGTATTCCAAGCTTTCTTGCACTTCATTTAAATTGGGAAAAGAAAGATTCTTGTGGTTTGCACTGTCTTTTCCATTTCTGTTTTTCCAGCTGCTTGTGTATGTATTATTTCAAATGTGAGTGGTTTTGAACAGTAGAAGTGTACAGTTTTAACTAAGTCAGTGTTACAGCTAAGTTGTTAGGCTTTTGCTTTTAGCTTGAGTTACAGGTGTATTCTGTATTCTTTGTAAATCTCACTAACTGGAAATTCTCACAGTTTCCACGAGCCAGACTCTTTCATTTGTGCTCTCAGTAAATGATCACTGACACTTAGATGTGAACTTTTGCAGAACTTCTCTTGATACTAGCAGTGTTCCCAGGCAGAGTAAACAGTTGTCATTTCACCTGGCAGGCAGATAAACACCACACTGCAATTAGCTCATCCCTACCCTGCCATGGGATGAGGGAGAAAATTGAAAAGCACAGGGATCTGTGGGTAAGAGATAAAGGCAATTTAATAAGAATGGGACTGGGAAGAGGAGAGAAAAGAGTAAAACAAATAAACTGTAGCAACAAAGCCAGTCGAAACAAGTGGTGCACGGTGCAGTGTAATAGCTCACAACCAGCCAGTACTGGAGCAGTGGCAGTCCCCCTGGCCAGCTCCCCCAGTTTTGTTGTTCAGCATAACACCACGTGTTATAGGACATCCACGTGGGCCAGAGTCAGCTGTCCTGGTTCTTTCCCCTCCCAGCTCCCTGTGCCCCCTCAGCTCCTTGCTGGCTGGGCAGTGTGAGGAGCTGAAATGTCCTTGGCTCTGTGTAAGCACTGCTCAGCAACAACTACAACAACAGTGTGTATCAACATTATTTTCATCCTAAATCCAAACACAGCACCATACCAGTCACCATGAAGAAAATTAACTATCCCAAACAAAACCAGGACAGTAAACATCCCATTAATTGGAAGATAAGTGCTTCTGAAAAGTTACATCAGTTTTATATTACAGTGGTAGCACACTGATGTGAAGGAGTCATCAGGTCCACTTCTGTGATTGGTGCTATGTACAGAAACAGGCAAGCTTCTGTAATGTTTACCAAATGCCTTATTTCTTTTCTGATCACAAATCTGGAGGAGAGAGTTGAGAGGGAGAGTGCACATTTCTCATACTTCCCATTTTGACATAGATTCTTTCAAAACAGTGAAGGGCTGTGCAGTATGTTTTGTGATGGCGTGCAGTAGATCCAAATACATGTTTTGCGTGATATTATTTTAGGCTTATTTGACTTTGAGGGAAGCTGCATAAAAAAATATTTTCTCAATTCTCTGTTCAACTTGAGCGTAATTAAATAAAATCTGAGTATTTGAAAATGAGTCATCATAAATTTAAGAACAGCGTAAATCAGAAACAACATCTGGGGAGCACAATTTCAATTTGTAATGTCTCTGAACCCACTGAGCTACCTTGCTGTTACAAGCAGCCTGGTTTTTATTTGGAGTTTTTTTTTTTTCTGCTGTCACCCTTAGTAAAAATAGTAAGCCTTAATATATTTGCAGGTGAAAGGATAGTGCTGAAAATCTGAAGCTTCTCAAGAAGACTAGTACACTTGGTAAATATGTTAGCTCTTTGTTCTCTTCATTTTTTAACTTCTGTCGTGAAAGGAACCCACATGGAATTTCCATTCAAGGGATTGTGAATCAAATTTTAGTTAGCCTTCCAAGCAAAGACTGGTCTTTGCTGCCTGCACTCAAATTGAAATTCACGTCTGTGTTTTTAACATTGTTAATGTGAGAAGAAAAACGTTCCTTTATCGGCAAAATTTTTCTTTCAGGTTTTTGGCCATATAAGGAAGGAAGGCTTACAAGTAACCATTCTTTCAACGTGCCCTGTAGCTGAGTATAGAACTCAGGAATCCACTCTGACCCTTCAGTCTCCATTTCTGAAAGCCTTGAAGACGAAAGAATTCAAAGAGGAGGTCTGCTGTCCACTGCTGGAGCAACCGAACATTGTGCGAGATCTTCCTGCTGCTGGTATTTTTCAGTCTCACAGTGGCAATATAAAATTTGCTTTGAAGAAAATCCGTTTGTAATTCTAACTTTTTACTTGATGATGTGAATTGTCGACCAGATCGGCTTTTTGGAAATTAATTCCTAACAATTCACCATCTTAGATGTTGCCTTGTAAAATATGAACACGTCCAGTTTGAGGTTCATAAGCTCTTTCTGCTTGTTAGAGGTAAATAGGTTTCATGATGCTGCTGATCGGCACCGTGTAAAGGTTAAATTTGGTTTTATCATGTGCTGTAATGGAACCTCTGTAAGGCTTTTCTTTATAGAGTACCAAATTAATGTTAGCATCCATGAGGAAAACCTCATCTGGGAAGAGCTAAAAGTTGGATGATTTTTCTAAAAAAAAAAAAAAAAAAAAATCTGTAGTTTGCATTTTTGTTTCATTCCAACAAAAGCTCACATTGCCTTTGTTTATTAATTAAACATTGCTCTTGAAGATATTTACCAGCAAAAAAGATGGAACTGTGCATTACTGCTTTTTGATAGTTTATTTTCTCATGTGCCTGTTCGCTGCTGAACGTAACACTTTTTCTTTTCATTTGTATCTAGTTCTGAGTTACTGTCAAGTATGGCAGATTCCTGCAGTACTGTACCAGTGCTACACTGATATCATCAAACTGGACATGGTTACAATTGAGGCATTCAAACCTCTGCTTTCTTCTAAGTCCCTGAAGAATTTAGTCAAGGTAAAATTTCATATTTAAAAATTAATGAGAGATTTGGTCTGTCTTTCTATCTCACCAGAATTTAGCGGGTGATATGACCCACCTAACCTGTAAAGCCTAACTGATTTATGGTGTATCTGGAAGCTTCTTAAATGTTGGAGCTACAAACTCAGTTATAAAGATGATACAATGTTTTTGCGCTAACCAAGCAAATCAAGGTATTCTGGGATGCTGAGGTGAATGTTTTGCTGCTTTCTGAAACACTTCAATCAAAGTATAGTTGGTTCACATCGCACAACGCCCTCCTCAGTTTTGCCAGTTGGACTTCCATTTCAGTGATAGAAGGCATTTGCGTGTATTGAAGTACTTACTTCAGCTTGAAGTATGGAAATTACCAGTTAGCATTCATTTACAGTGTAAGTGCAAATGACTAACCCCTAAATGTTTAAACATAAAACGGGTTTACACTGGAAAGGTTGCCCAAGGAGGCTGTGGATGCCCCATCCATGGAGGCATTCAAGGCCAGGCTGGATGTGGCTCTGGGCAGCCTGGTCTGCTGGTTTGTGACCCTGCACACAGCAGGGGGGTTGAAACTTGATGATCTTTGTGGTCCTTTTCAACCCAGGCCATTCTGTGGTAATGTACTCATTTACATCTATGGAAGGAAAAAAACAGTGAAAATGCAGACTCTTCCTCCACTGTAAAAGAGGAAAAAGCCAAATTGATAAACCCCATTGCATTGTTAAACTGCAAGTTCCTTTTGGTGCCTTTGAGAGTTTTCTAGATACCTTCATTAAGGTGATATTTGTTTACAATCAACATGTTTACCAGACAGATACTCATAATATTGAAAACGGGAACGGGTGATAGCAAGGCTTGGTGGGTTTTGGTTTGTTTCTATTTTGTTAACAGGGATGTAGCTAATGCTGATTGTCATTTCCTTTTCCTAGGATGTATCCGAAAGCACAAAGATTTTGAAGAAGTTGCTGACAACTGGTGAAACTCACAATAATATCTATATCTAAAGAGGACACTTACAACACGGATGACACTTGTTTTAAATTCCAGTTTCTTCCAGAGATGGCACTTTGAAATTGTAGTTATTTCTTTAAAAGTGGAATAAATTCTACTTGATTTTTACTTCTGAATTCATTTTGGTTGCTTTCTAGTTCATCGCAATAAACACACATTTTTTTTTCTGTAGGGATGGAAGACTTTCTCCAGGAGCAGCTTTGTGAGGAAAGATATCTTAGATATGAAAAGCAATTTCTTTTCTTCTTCCTGAAGGAATTGTCATATCCAAATTGACTCCTCACATATACGAAAGAGTAAATATGGTCAATGTATTCTTGTCTATTTTCTACTTCAGCTTATATTACCTAACTTAAAGATTCCTGCCATGAAGAAAATATTATGTGCATCTTTTTATGTATGTATATGTATGTACATGTGTATATACATATTTTTTAATAGTGATACCTTTTAAGGAATTGCTAATGGAAAATAAGCTTGCTTTACAAAGAGGCAGGAATGCAGGTCTTGCTTGAACTCATGGGAGAGCTGTGAATTGGATTCACTGAGTAAAGGATCACAGCAGTTCAGAATGGCACTGCCTGCAGATCAGGCAGGAAGAGGTACGTGCCCACATTCAGTTCCCATTTGCAGTACCTCGTCAAGGACTTATGTTTCTTTGCAGCTTCAGTCGGAGTTATTGAAGTGCAGGAGCTGGCTTTCTGTCAGATTTTGGACAGAGGCAGGAACCAGCATGGCAGTAGGCTTGCAAGGTGCTTCAGCAGGATTCGCCAGGACAAACCTTGACATTTATTTCACAAAATCTTTTATGCTGAATGCACAGTTTTTGGAAGAAGGTAGGCATTCAAATTCTAAAGTACTTGAAAAAACTCTGAAACTTACTGACAATTTCGCAGTGTATTTAAAGTACTTGTTAGAGTTGGCATGCAGTTTTGACTTGTTGAACTAAACTGCATATACACGTTTTAAGTAAAGATTTAAGATAAATTAATAAGAATACGGTGATTAAGAAAATATGCTTTGCTGGTGTTGTTGGTGAACAGAAATCTTTAAATTGCACACAGTTTATCCTTTGGTGCAAAAAGAATATAGCAGTTTTGGAGTTCTCTGCTTCCTTTAACTTTGACTTACACTGGATGTTCAGTGAAACTTTCTGCACATATTCTTTTCATGGATCTGCCATCCCTTCTGGTTGGAAAATTGTTGGCTGAGTCAGCGTCCACTGAAGCAAGTAATTCCAGGCTTCAGCAAGCCCACTGTAACTTCTGTTAGTTTGGGGTTTTATTTGATGTTTTAAACTGCTCACTGTATCGTGGTTGCCACTGTAGTAGGACATTCTTGATGTGGGTTTAAAGTTGACTTACTCAAGACGTTGTTTTCAACTTCAGTTAACATAGCTAGAGTTAAGCAAGTAACTGTTACTTGAAAGGGTCCTCTGTTTTCAAATAGACTTGTGAAGTGCAGGATATGGTTCCTCCTATGTTTTTTTTTTTTTTTTTTTCTGCGTAGCATTTTAATTAAAACCCATTTGTGCAACTGATCTGAGTTGGGAATTCTGTTGCTCTGGAAGATTTGTTTGTTGGCTGCACCAGTTTCTTACTTGCACACTGTATGTGTTTGGTTAACAATAAAGTATATAACAAGAAAAATATTTCATAAAAATAGGCAGGCTCTTACAGGAACTGTAAATATACTTCTAGTACTGCTTTTATTACCTATGCAGTGTTTAAAAGTGTTATCCCTTGAGCTGTAATTCAGTTTTTACCAGTTGAACTTATGCTGAGATGTGAGAACACTCTTAAACACCTTGAATCATAAAACCATAGAATGGCCTGGGTTGAAAAGGACCACAATGATCATCCACTTTCAACCCCCTTGCTATGTGCAGGGTCACCAACCAGCAGACCAGGCTGCCCAGAGCCACATCCAACCTGGTCTTGAATGCCTTGAATGGGGCATCCGCAGCCTCCTTGGAAAAACAAGCAGGAGCTTTTTTTTCATTTTCAGTTTTGTTGTTGTGTTTTGTTTGTTTGTCTGTTTTTTAATATAGTGATAAAACTCAAGCAGTTTGGCAATTAAAAGACTGAAAACTCTTGCATACTTGTAAGTTAGAATGTCTGTTAACCTTTGGAGCGTTCTGTCCGAGGTTGCGATTGGTCTCCATAGGCTGGAAACATCTGCCTGGGATGTGATGATTTGGTTAGATATCATTTGGCTGGTTTTACTCCCTGCATCCAGGTGTTTCCTTCCAGCTGTGATCCACCCTGCAGGTGAGTCAAGCTTTGTGCTATACTAGTCCCCACTGGTGTGAATCAGTCTGGACATGTGCATACTATTACCGTGCAGTAAGCCAGGCTTGTTTTGGAATCACAGATGCACTGTGTTGGAAGGGACCTTAAGGATCATCCATTCGTGCTTTTGTTACCGAGTTAGGCACTTCTCCCCCCTTCCCCCTCCCTTAAGCCAGCCCTCCTTGGTGCTCCATCACAACACAAAGGTCAGATGTCAAAGATGAACAAGGCCCAAGAAGGAGGAATTTTTCTGCTTCCACAGTGTAGATGTCAAATGTAGAAAAAAAGTGAAAATTAAATGATAGTTTCTAAAGGTTTGCAGTTTTTAAATGTAGACGTTTTCCTGAATAGATTGTGGCTTCTTTCCCTATGTTTTCATCAGAGGACTGTGGAGTGCTTTCTTAATGGTAAACACACCGTATTTCGTATGCTTTGGATTGATATTTTAATTCTTCTGTTGGGTCAGATTCAGACTTTTGATCCTTTTTTCATGGTTTACTGAAACAGACTTTTTTTTCCACTGGCTCTTTAAAGCAAATGTACTGCCTCATAGTGAATTAATGACCCAGGGAAGGAAGGTAGAAGGGTCCCCACGGTGATTCAGGGGCAACACTGTCGTGGCCCAACAGATGTGGCAGAGGCACAGTCTTCCTTCAGAAAAAATTCCATGAGTAGGAAGGCTGCAAATAGAAGATCTGTAGCTGCACTAATATAGAAGCAGCCATATGGGAAACGAGACAGTAGGAAAAAAAAACTCTGATTTGCTGATCATCCTATGAAACTGGGGTTTGAGGTGGCTCTTGAAAAGTAGGAGAGGTGTTCAAGGTGTGCTGGCTTCCACAGGTGACAGAGGACGCCTCTATGCTGCTCAGTTTAATTTGTCTCTAAACTGGATTGAGATACATGTATTTTCAATGCTGAACAAGCACAGAGGGCACCTGCAAAATACTGTGCCAGACCATTTCTCTAAATCCTGCAAAGTACTTGCAACAAATCCTGTGGATAGTTAGGAACAGGCAGTTCCTTTGTGCGTTCCTTGGGAAGTGCTGGTACAGAGCACCAGGAGCAGTTGGTATGAGCCCCCAGTGGGACTCTACCCATTTGCTTTGTGCAGAGTGACAGGAAATGAGCACACCTGAGATGGTCTTACAGTACCACACGTGCTGCTGTGCAAAGAGTGGATTCGTAGAAAAGTGGCTCAGCGATTTCTCTCACTGCTTTTAGTTCTGTATGTTCTTCCACTTTGCTACAAGTTGGATAAGGGCATGTGTGAGGAACCTCTTCATATGTAGCAGTGATAGGACAAGAGGGAATGGCCTCAAGTTGCACCAGGAGAGGTTCATGTTGAATATTATGAAACGTTTCTTCTCAGCAAGAGCAGTGAGGCAGTGGCACAGGCTGCCCAGGGAGGTGGTGCAGTCACCGTCCCTGGAGGTGTTCAGGAGCCGTGTGGATGTGGCACTGAGGGATGTGGGCATGGTGGGGGTGGGCTGATGGTTGAACTGGGTGATCTTGGAGATCTTTTCCAACCTCTAAGGTTCTATGTTCATTCACTTTAATGGAGCACGTCAGTGTGGAGGTGATGACACAGGTCAGAAATAAAAACTGGAGGCTGGTCAGGTCAGTGGCACCCACGACTGACGACACAGCTTTCTAAAGCACATGCAAATGTTGGTTTTCAATGAACTTAGTAATTGCATATAAAAGAAAACAAAAATGTTTTTCCAAGTCAGCGCTGTAGATCAGATTTTGTATTGGTTTATTCTTGAGATGTTGTATGGTTTGGTTCTGATTTGGGCTCAGCCACATCTGATGCCATTCTCCACCAGGCAGCAGGTCTGATCCTCAACGTGGTGACTCCATCAGGGCAAGGCAGAGGACTCAAGGCCCTCCATAATGGCCAGTTGTCTGGGAGGTAAGCCAACCATGCCTTCTTAGCTTCAACATGTGGCTTCCAGACGTCAGCATCCCGTGCGTGTTATGAAAATTCATGAGTATTGAATTGAACCCATATTTTAATGATTTGGCCACCTGTATCATATCCTAATAATCTTAAAATAGAGGACTTGAGGTCCTCTGGATAATTATTTGTAGCAGATGTTAAATCTTTGGTGTATTTGACACACTTACACAGTGGGGGAATGATATTAAACATCATGCTAACCAAAATAACCCAAAACATATTTATTTCAAAGAATTAGAATGGTTCATAGCAGGAAGTGGATGCGGGAAGCTGTGTCCATTGTTGTGGTTTGTTTTAAAGGTGTGCTTAAAACAAGATGAAAAGGGCTTTGGTCATTGCTGCACTTGGACAGTGTTATCCGTGTGTTTTAAAGACAAAAAGTGTTTTTTGTTCCAGCGACTTACCCAGCTGTTATTTTCTGGCCCACTTTTTTTTTATTGTTGTTATTATTTTTGATACACTTAAACATTCTGACCTTAAAAGTGTAATTACGGGGTGAGAAATCTTAAGTGTCAAACCCATTTTGTGATGACTGAAAAAAGCTCCCTTTGGTCAGGCCTTGAGAGTCAGAAACTCACTGACCATGCATCACCCAGCTGTGCAGGAAAGGTGCAGCAATCCCAAGTTGTTCAGAAACAGGCCTGAAGTAGTATTTATGTGTGCTGTGCTTCTGATGTTTGGTAAGATAGGTTGAAGGAGATGGTTCAGCCTGGAGAAGAGAAGGCTGCAGGGAAACCTCGCTGCTGACTTTATAAAGGAACTTCCAAACTGGAGGAAGACTGACTTCTAACATAGGTAGATTGTGATAGGTCAAGGAGGAATGGTTTCAAGCTGTAAGAGGGGATATTTAAGCTAGATGACAGGGGGAAATGCCTTACTCAGAGGGCAGTGAGGCGTTGACACAGCTGCCCAGAGAAGCTGTGGTGCCCCATCCCTGGAGGTGTTAAAGGCCAGGTTGGATGGGGCCCTGGGCAGCCCTCCCCACAGCAAGGGTTGGGTGGAATTTGAGGTCATCTTCAGGATTGGTTTTAAAAATCCTGGAATAGTATTTTGGGTAATTCTGGGGAGGAATCTACCTCTGAGAATCTTCTAAAGACAGAGAAAGGATTTTGGAGGGTAGATGAAACTGTAATGGAATCTGTTGTTTTCCTGCAAGGGTTTTGCTCAGTCGCTGTAAATGCTGTTGATTTCTATAAGGTTTGGACCACTTTTCTCCTGTGTAAATCGTATATAAATTTAACCAACAAATAAAATTACTGTTGAAATCCTGCTGTTGTTGAAGACATGAAAGAAATATGTAGAAATATCCAGAACAAGCAAATAGTTTCTGAACTGTCACCTGTGAAAATGAAAGCTATAAATCTTGAGAAGTGATGTGGAAAAGGAATACCTTCTCTACAGAGTAAGTTTTTTTGCTTTTTTTTTTAAATCAATTGCACGTATCTTTAAAATTATAACATTAAGAAAATGAAAAAACAGAACTTTGTGGGCAGTATAAACAGTGAAAGACAACAGTAGTGTAACCTATATACTGTCCTGCAAATATTTCAGCAACTCATCACCAGCACCAAATGGGACCTTGGTGGCTTTCAGGTTACCAGATTGTTTGTGTTTCTGTGTGTTCAATGAATTCTTTCTTTTTTTTGCCCTTTGATTTAAAACTGTGTGAACATTTTCTTCTCTTGGGTGGTGCTGTGTGGAGCCGGGACTTGGACACGGTCCTTGTGGGCTCCTTCCAGCTTGGGATATCTGCTATTTCTTCTTTATTTCTTGAGTGACTGAACCAAAATAACTTGGAAACGTGAGGATGGAGGGGTCTGTTTTGTGTTTTTTTTTTTTTTTTTTTTTTAAAAAAAAAAAAAGAGACAAACTTCATCTATTTTGACAAACAAAAGAAAACAGAATTCAAAAGGGCTTGTTATTGACTGAAATGTTTTGAGGTTAAGTAGTATTTCTTGTGTTTGTTTAACTCCAGTTGTACCTTTTATATGTGTGTATGTATATATATACTGTGTATATAAATACTTAATATGCATATGTACAAATATTTATGGGGTGTGTGTGTTTTATATATATATAAAACACATATATCATATATAACATATATAAGCACACACATATCTGTACTTTGCTCCGAAACTAATACCTCCTATTTATTTCCACGAAAACTACGACAGCTACAAAGAGCACAGTAACGCTATTTGACAGAGCAGATTTTCAGCTGTGATACATGCAATTAATATCAAGGATGCATCATATACACGTGCACAGCGGTGCCGCGGGAGGGCGATGTAGCCCAGCTCACGGCTTCAGCCGGGAGCCTGTTATGGCTGGGAGCGGGGAGGCGCTGGGCTGCTGCCCGGGCCGGGGCATTACGCTTCCTTCCCCTTTCTGCCCCTTCTCTCCCTCTGTCCCCCACGGGGACGCCCATCGCCCATATGTCTCCTTCTCGCAGTTCCCCTCGTGCTTCCCTCCTGGCTGCAAGGCTTCCCCCCCAACCCCGGGGTAAATATTTGCGCTTTCAGTTGTTATTATGCAGCTGCTCTCAGGAGACAAAATGACTGCTGCTACCTTTAATAAGGTCACAGCCGTCCCGTTATGATTTTTTTTTTTTTCCTCCCTTTTCCAGGGTTTTGAAGGCCCTCGTGCTTGCGAGTGGAAGCAAGAGACTGCTGGAAATACAGCCACTCATGATGCCAGCTATCACACTCTTACCTTTTCAAGTGCCCCCAGTGCCTGCATTTTCTTTCTCTGGCCTTTAGAGTGCTGTATCTGAGACCTGCCAGTATGTTAACTATTTCAGCTATTTATCAGCACTATCCATCAGCAATTTGCTGTTGTGATTGGCACCGATTTTACAGCACTCCACTCTTTCCTCTTGCCACGATCCATACGTTGTGCCATGTTTTCAGAGCCTGGCTGATTTCCCCATATGGTTTCCATATGGAAACATGTTGCTCTTGTTAGCCACCTTCGACGCAGCCTGTCAGCCAGGTCCCTGCTCAGAAACAAATAAATTGTCTCGTGTCTACTGTATTTCCTTTCAGGCCGCACTCTCCACTTTAAACTTGGCAGTGTTTCAGGGCAATCAAAATCCAATCAGTGGCCGTGCTAACTCCATATGTTTTATTTCCAGGCTGCGCGGGTGGAGGAAGCCATGACTATTTTTGGAGCAGAGTGAGTTGTGTGCGGGGTGATGTGCTGCCATTGCGATGTGCCTTTCCTTCCAGCTGTGCCCCGTATGGAGGAGAATTACAGAAAGCTGTGGTCAGTCAAGTATTGCAGGTAAAATTTGCTGTTCTGGAATGTAGGGTGTTGATAACACAGAGTGAAAGAAACATCAACTGCAATTAGTTCATAGAATTAAGATTGGAAAAGACCTCTAAGATCACCCAATCTAACCATCAGCCCACGTCCCTCAGTGCCACATCCACATGGCTCCTGAACATCTCCAGGGATGGTGACTCCACCACCTTCATGGGCAGCCTGTGCCGCTGCAGCACTGCTCTTGCTGGGAAGAAATGTTTCCCAATACTCAACCTGAACCTCTCCTGGTGCTACTTGAGGCCAATCCCTCTCATTCCTCCCCACAAGACCTGTGCTGCAGACCCCTCACAGCTATGTTGTCCTTCTCTGGATGTGCTTCAGGGCCTTAATGCTTTTCTTGTAGTTCAACATGTTAAAAGTGCTCTGGGGCCAGGCCTTGTGAACTCATCAAATAGTTTTTCTTTAAATGATGTTTGGAGGCTGTTGGTGGTCTTTTGGCCTCTTCTCCTAAGTGCAGTGCTGGAGCCCAGCTACCAGCTGCTTTTGCCTCCACGCATGGCACAGCCATTTAAAAGCTTCGTCTCCTTCTCACAGTCCTGTTGTGTTGCCTCCTCTCTGGTTGCAGACTGAAGGCCTGGCACAGTGGAAGGAAGACCACCTTTTTGGGATTTTTTCCTAAAACAAGTCATAGGCTGCACGGCGAGCTTGTGACAAACTAGGGAGAACATGCTGCCAGAGCGTAGGAAGCAGCAGAAGAGTTGCTGGATGTTAATATAATATTTAATGTGCCGCCGGTTGTCAGTAGTTAGAAAACCATTCATATGGTTTGATGACTGTATACAATTTTCTGTGGCTGCTTTACATCTGGCTTCAAGAGTGGTGGATGTGAGATTACTATAAGACTATGATGTCTTCTTGGAGCACTGTAAGGCCTTGGAAGAGGCAACAAACCAAAATTTGTCATTATCAGGGGGCTGGCATGGAGGATGCTTTGAAAAAGCCATCAACATGACCTCCTGCCTGTGGAGCAAAGTTGAGCCTGCAGGCATCAAAGCAGTGCCATGTGTCAGGGAAGGCTGCCAGGCATAGGAAACCTGGAAGGCACAGGGCAGCATGGGGCCATTGTGCAGAGCTGTGCTAACCAAGTGAATGCTAGCACTCTGATAAAAATGGCTGCCAAGGCCTTTGGTTGCAGTGGCCCTGGGCAAGATAAAGTGTTGGTGTGTTCTGAAAACCATGGGGAAAGCAGCATGCCCAAACCCTAGAATTCACCTTGTCCCCTTGTGCAGGGATCCTCTCCTGTCACTCCTCAAGTGCTACCACTGCCAACCAACCACAAGGGCCATGGAATGAACTCAAGGACCATAAGGACCTTGAGGCAACCAAGTATGGGAGACTGATACTTATATCTGCTTTTTCTACCATGTTTTTTTGACTTTGGAAGGAGGGACATCCTTCCTGAGGCATTCAGAGTGGACATTCGTGTGACAACTGAGGAGAGTGAAAGGTCAGCTTTGGGTCTGGGGCAATCTGGGACAAATACCAGGGGCTTTGTTCTGTCACCAGCAGTTCCCATGGGTCTGATCTCCAGAAACATGGAAACAGATTTTTTTTTTTTTCAGGTGTAAATCTCCTTTTCCTCATTTTACTATTCAATCTTGTTCAGCTCATGAGCTCAATGCACCTTTTAAAGACTTTTCCTTCACCTTTTGTGTTTTTCCAGTCCTTTCTAAATCCCAACCTGCATTCTCTCATTGAGAAGCTTTTTCTGTTCTTCCCACATTAGTGCTATTATTCAGTTTTCACAATTGCCTTGAAAGCTTCTCCTTCCTTATCTCCAGTTTCCTTGTTTTATTTACACATCCTGGCTGCTTTTGTTTATGGAAGAATAAACGATATGGAGGTTCCCATGAATTATTACACAAAGTAACAAATGCAGTGTCCATCCTCCTTTTCCTTTCCTTCTTCATCGTAAGCTTACATTGACAAAGTAGCCCCACTGATCAGCTCAGGCTTCAGTGCTCTCCTGGAGCAGGGTGAGTGGACGTTTCTGGCTTTAGGAGCTGTGCTGGAGTTCCATGGCAGCCTCCTGGACTTTAACTGCAGAGAGCAGGACTCGTCTATTCATTTTCCCATTCCTATCAACGAGGTGTTTGTTTCATTGGCCTGCAGAAGACACTAATTTTTATGGGATCGGTTAAGAATAATATGTCATGGGGATTAATATTTTTTATATTGCAGGGGAGAACTTGGCAAGGGATAATGTTTTGTGTTCCTCTCAGCCATCAGACCATGGAGTGTATCCAGAGAAGGGCAACAAAGCTGTGAGGGGTTTGGAGCACAAGTCTGATGGTCAGTAGCTGAGGGAACTGGATTATTCAGTCTGGAGAAAAGGAGGCTCAGGGGACATCTCACTGTTCTCTACAACCACCTGGATGAAAGGAGGTTGTGGCTTCAGGTTGAGTAATGGGAAATGCTTTTTCTCAGGAAGAGCGGTGATGCAGTGGCACAGGCTGCCCAGGGAGGTGGTGCAGTCACCGTCCCTGGAGGTGTTCAGGAGCCGTGTGGATGTGGCACTGAGGGATGTGGGCAGTATTGGTGGTGGGGGTGGGCTGGTGGTTGGACTGCATGATTTTATAGGTCTTTTCTTAATGGTTCTATGATTCTCTGCTCCCCAAAACATTGCCTACAGAATGAGCAGGATTAATCTAATTTGATCCAGGAGTCTACTCTCTCTGTGCTTTTGGCCCTTTCCTTTGTATTTAACATAAGAAAAATAAAAGAATAAACCATTTTCAGTTGTAAGGTGAGCTAATTACCATTTTGTAATTGTTAATTCAGTTCTTAAATGTTGATTTATAAAGCCTGAAGCTGAACCAAGAAACCAGTGAATTTTGAAATAGTTCTTCTAGCTGGGTGTAACTATTAAAATGAACATTTGAGACTTTTATTTTTTTTCTATAGTGAGATGTGTATTTGCTGCACAAACAAGGAGATTTGAGCAAACTGAAGGAGACACGCAGTCAGCCCATAGCACTTTCAGAATAGAAAAGGCTTCCTGGGACATCTCTTGAAATGCTGACTGTGAGAAAAGAGCATGAGTCACTAGGAAGCAGGATGGCAGTGTTGCCACGTTGAATGAGTTTCGGTGCTCTAATACATGCTGCTTGCTTTAAAACCCCTGTGTCCCTCTTAGTTGTGGTGTTTCATGAGACAGAGCACTGTGGTCTGCAAACCTCCTGGTCTTTTTCCCTTCTCTAAGCTTGGCTTTGTGTTGCTGCTCATTAATTTTTTTTTTTTTTTAATGGAAATAGCCTCAGTGTATAAGAAAGCAGGCTCATGGATTTCAATGCATATTCGCCAGTCCAAGTTTTTTCTTTCTGGGTTCCTTTGTTCAAGAAAAAGAGGGAACTACTAGAGAGGGCCCAGGGATACAAAGAAGACTGGGGGCTGGGAGCAGCTCCTGTATGAGGAATGGCTGAGAGACCTGGGACTGTTGAGCCTGGAGAAGGTTGAGAGGAGATCTCATCACTGTTCGTAAATATCTGAAGTGCGGGAATCAAGTGGATGGGATCATGCTCTGCTCAGTGGTGTGCTGTCAAAGCACAAGGGACAGTAGGCAAAAACTGGAATGCAGGAAGTTCCATACAAATGCAAGGAAGAACTTCTTTATTGTGAGGGTGACAGAATACTGGAAAAGGTTGCCCAGGGAGGTTGTGGAGTCTTCCTCTCTGGAGATATTCAAGGCCCTCCTGGTTGCTTTCCTGTGTGACCTGCTGTAGGAGACCTGTTTTAGGAGAGCATTGCACTAGGTGATCTCTAGAGGTTCCTTCCGAGCCCTACAATTCATTGGTTTTATAATAATTTAGTGCTTTCCACATGTTTATGGTTCAGACTGAGAAGAAACAGAAACCAAATCAACCAATCCCTTGGGGCAATCCCATGGTAGGATGTGTCTTGATGTCCAAGGACGTAGCCACTGTCATCACTGTGCAGATGAGGCCGGTGTGCAACTGCAGAGTGAGTTTTCTGGTGAATGTCAAGAAAAAGCTCTGAGTTGGTGAGTTCAGTGCCAGTTTCTGTCCCATGGAGTGCTATCTGGAAACTGCCTCCATGGATTTGGCAGCAGTGTTTGCAACTCCACTGCTTGCCTGTGTTTAGGGACCTCTGGTTGTTGCTTTCTCAGGTATAACGTGTGCTCTGGAGTGGCAGAGTCAGCCTGGCACCCAGACTCTGTTAGCAAAGACTACTGGAGGCTAAGGCAGAATTTAGTTCTCAGGGTATTCACAAAATTTGTATTCAGGATATACAGAGAGGACAAAAGTCCATAAAAATGACAGTGTTAGAGAGCAGGCAGACTGGAGAAGAGGCAGGGAGAGGCAGCCGTATCAGCTGAGCTTTGTGGCCTGGGCACTCAGAGAATCATAGAATCTTTAAGTTTGAAAGAGACCTCTAAGAGCATCTAGTCTAATGATCCATCTACCATCAATATTGCCCACTAAGCCATTTCCTTGTGAACTACATCTACTATTTCCTTAAACACCTTCAGTGGTGGTGACTCCACCACTTCCCTGGGCAGCCTGAGCCAGTGCCTCACCATTCTTTCTGAGAATAAATGTTTCCTAATATCCAACCTGAACCTCCCTTAGTGCAACTTGAGGCCATTCCCTCTCATCCTATTAGTGTTACCTGAGAGAAGTGGCCAACCCCCACCTTGTCACATCTTCCTTTCAGGTGGTTGTAAAGAGCGATGAGATCTCTCCTGAGCCTCCTCTTCTCCAGGCTGAACAATCTCAGTTCCCTCAGCTCCTCCCATAAGTACTGTGCTCCAGACCTCTTTTGGTTTCTTTGCCTTTGTCTGGATGTGCTTCAGGGCCTCAGTGTTTTTCTTGTAGTGTGGGGCACAAAACTGTATACAGCACTTGAGGTGCGGCCTCACTTGAGCTGAGTACAGGGAGATGATCACCTTACTGCTCCTGCTGGCTGCACTATTTCTGATACAAGCCTGGAAGTCATTGGCCTTCTTGGCTGAGTGCACTGCTGGCCCATGTTCAGCCAAGTGTTGACTAGCACCCCAGATCCTTTTCGTCTGCAGGCTTTCAGCCACTTTGCTCTAAGCCTGTAGCAATGCTTGGGATTGTTGTGACCAAAGTGCAGGACTGGACACTGGGTCTTGTTGAACTTCATCCCTTTGACCTCAGCCATTGATCCAATCTGTCCAAGTACTTCTGCAGGGCCTTCCCTCAGGCAGTCTGGCACTCCCAGCTGGATGTCATCTGCAAACTTAAACTGAGGGTGCACTCAATCCCCCTCATCCAGGTCCTTAATGAAGATATTAGACAGTGTTTGCCCCAGCACCAACCACTGGGGAAAACCACTAATGACCGGTCACCAGCTGGATTTAACTCCATTCACCATCACTCTCTGGGCCTGGCCCTCCAGCCAGTTCTTTACTCAGCAAAGAGTATACCTGTCCAAGCATGGACTATCAGCTTCTCCAGGAGAATATATGTCCAGGAGCTGTATCAAGGCTTTGTTGAAGTCTAGGTAGACTGCATCAACAGCCTTTCCATCATCCACCAGGTGGGTCACCTGGTGAGCAGATAAGGTTGGTTAAGCAGGATGTACCTTTCATAAACATATGCTGGCTGGGCCTGATCCCCAAGTTGTACCACACCTGCTTTGTGCACTTCAAGTCAGATGGTGGTCTAATGGGAAGGGTCAAGAGCTGAGCTTCAGCCTTTACCCAGTGGGTATCTGTGCTATATGCACTGCATTTGACTTCACATCCTGGGACAAGATGGTTTATCTTGATTTTCCTCTTACTGTGTCCCTCTGTTTTTAACCGATCCGTGGTTCCTTGCTCCCATAGGGTCCCTCCTCCTCCTGACCGCTATTTGATACAAGCACAGTCTGAATGCTTTGCTAATTGGGACCTTGCTGTGGAGGAGCTTAAGGTTTACCATAGGGAATTGAAGGAGTCATCTCATGAGGAAGGCACTGGTTTAAAGTATGATAGGTAACACAGCTCTTTATGTTTGTGCAGCTGTTGCTTAGTCAACGTGCTGGAGTACAGCACAATTCTGCGTGTCTCTTTTCCGTGAGAGCCTAGCCAACATGAGCAAGGACAATGGAAGGAAAGTGATTCAGGGGTCCTGTGACCTCTTTGGTTATGAGGATGGAGCAGTTACTGTTAGTGAACCAAAAATGTAAGAAATGGATGAGTCAATGTCCTACATTTTCAGGGGAGTTAAAATTTTTGGGAAACCATTGAGACGAGGGAGGGCTTACTCCAGTTTATTCCAGTGTTTCAAACACCTACTGGAAGCATCTAAGGGGAGTGGCACCTCTGGTCAAGGTAAACCTGATGCTGTAAGTGCATTCATTGCACCTCTTTGGGTGACTGCATTTGCAGGGTTCTCAGAAAACAGAAGGAAGATGACTACGATGTTTCAATGAAGATGATGTGTTTGGTAGCCCATCCTGATGGGAAGGAAGAGCTGAACCCACTCACACTGGACTCAGCTTCCATTACTTCTCCTTGTCTCAGGGGCAGAAAAGTGGTTCTGAGCCTATTCTTTCAAACTTTTTTGTTCCTGTTTGTCTGTCTCAGTATTCTGCTCACAACAGCACTCCTGACCATGATTTTTCCCACCCGTTTCCTTGGTGGCTTGATAGCTGCTCCCTCTCCCTCTTTTCTGCACTGCTGCTGCCATGCTTGGGACATGGGTATGGTTGTTCTTTCTTGGCCTCCCTGGGCAGCAATAGATATACAGCCTGCCTGGAAGTTTGTCCATATTTTTTTGTCTCCTATTCTGTGGGAGCAGCCCTGGGCCCAGGGGCTATAAAAATATTTAATGGAAAGAATGTACTGTATGCTGCTGATTATTGTTATTTTTTTAGTGCCTAACATACGCTATTCTTAATAGCAACGATATTTTTGAAAGCGTGTGTAAAGTGGGGCAGGCAGGCACCTCATTTTAGTGCTGTAAACTTTCCTTTCTGTACTGGGGTAAGAGCAAACAGTGAAGCCCTTCACTGGTTTAAATCAGTGTAACCTCTTGACATCTGTGTCAGCTCCTCCTTCACCAGCACTCGTACTTTAACCGAAGGAATAAACACAGCAGTGGAGAAGAGGTGTAGCAGCAAGCCTGTTTGGCACTGACAGCACCAAGGCTTAACCCAGCAGTTTTGTTTGCCTTCCCCCCCACCATGCGCTGTTTGGGGGCTTTCAGCATTGCAACCAAAGACAAATGTCTGCTGTACTTCTCTTTTTGCTACATTGCAATATAACCTGCAAAAGGCCTGATGTTCACCAACTTGTGCAGCTGTGGTGTAGGCATCCCAGCTGGAGATGCTACCCATGGCTGAGGGGCTGATGCCGTTATACCTGATGGATGAATGATGAGTGGCAGCTCCAGGGGAAAGTAAGCTGCCTGCCCGAGCCCCAGTGCAGATATGGCTGCCAACTATGGTGAGACCAAGGGCTTGTCCCTGGGGCTGGTGGTAGGATTGGCTGGGGCCACCACCACAGCAGGTTCCTAAAGATGAGGCCCAGACACACATCAGGGAAGTCAGGAGACCAGAAGCTTCCAAGGGACCCCACACAGGGATTTAGCTATTTCTTTTTGTAACTGCATCTCTTCTCACTCAGTTACATGGTTGTTTATTGTGTACTGTTAAAATTCTTGTGCTCATTCCCAATTTCTCTAAGGTCTGAGTTTATCTTTGCAGTCACAGAATCGCAGGGGTTGGAAGGGACCTCAGGAGACCACTGAGTTCATCTTCTGTGATAAAGCAAGTACCTACCCTACAGCAGGTTGCACAGATAGGCATCCAGGCTGGTCTTGAGTATCTCTATAGAAGAAGTCTCCACAACCTGTTTGGGCAGCCTCTTCCTGTGCGCTGTCACTCTTAACATAAAAAAATTCTTCCGCATGTTTGTGTAGAACTTCCTATGTTCAAGTTTTAGGCCACTGCTTCTTATCCTCTCACTACACACCACTGAGAAGAGCCTCATCCATTTGCATCCCACTTCCCTTTAAATATTTATAAACATCTATCAGTTTCCCCCATCAGTCACCTTCTCCTCAGGATGAACAGATTCAGGTGGCTCAGCTTTCTTTTCTCACAGGGGAGATGCTCCAGACCTTTTACCATCTTTGTGGCCCCCCGCTGGACTCCTTCTGGAAGATCCCTGTCTTTTTTGAACTGGGGAGCACAGAACTGGATACAAGTATACAGAACTGGAAGCAGCATGCAGTTGTTCCTGATTTTGTCACAAACAAGTTCCAAATGGGATTCTGTGCCTATGTAAGAATAGGTGGTAGGTCATCCATCCTCTGCTGCCTTTTAAGTGCGAATGGGTTAGTTTTTCAGAGATTATTTTAGAGGACAGTATTTGGGCACATGGTGAGAGAATAGAAGTTTCAACACAAGCATAAATGCTCAGGAAGAGGAATAAAGTGGTATGGACAGGTTATTGTTCATATAATCAACCTGCATTTTGAGAATTGCCTGAAAGAAAAGTGCCTTCAAGTAGTTTCCATACAGAAAAGTGCAAACCCCCACCAGTGCAAGGCCACTGGGAACAACTAGCTCATGCTCAACGTATATGGAAGGGAAACATCAAGAATAGCCTTCAGTTTCTCTAACTGCTGTTTTTCTTGGACTGCAAGGTGCGCTAAATGCTGCTGAGAAAATGTGAACTTTCTCCAACACGCTGAAGATTTCGGATTCGGGTCTTTCATTGTCACTCTGTGAGTGCACTTATTTACTCATAGGGCATTTTTAATACAGTGTGACGGAGACATTAAGCTCAAGTCTGGTCTAGTACTCTGAAAATAACTCACCATTTGGGAGGAGAATAAAGAGTGTTAATCTCGGTTCCTTGGCTGAAATTCCTAGTAAAGTTTTTACTTCTCCATTCCCAAGAATAGGTGCAGTGTTTCTCAAGAAATAATTCATATTCAGAGTGTTACTCTGTATATAAAATTTCAGTACACCAGCGCACGACTAATCCTTGGAAGGAACGGTTGCCCTCAAATATCTAGCCAGCTCTGCAATACTTAATGTATATGGACTTGAAAGATAGGCAAAATGTTGAAAGAATTAAGCTGAATGTATTTCAGGAGGAAAAAAAACATTAAGAAAACTCTGGGGTAAATCTTTTACAGATGGCAGACAGCTTAATTGCTGTGGTAAACTTGTCTGACATTTCTGGAAAAATTTGGGTGCTACAGTAATCCATGGAGCCCAGTGGGCCCAGTCTTAAATGACTCATGCACGTCTTAATTGCAGCTTGGTTGCTAAAGTTTCACCCAGGGTATTGGGGGTGAGTATTTTTCTTCTTCATTTTTTTCTGTTCAGCTCCTTCTAACCAATTTAAAAGTTGTACGTCTATTATTTGGATGGGGAAGCACTAAAGGCCTCAAATGAAGTGAATGAGGCTACAGTACTCCTCTGTACCAAATGTTGTCCTGGAAAGCCTTATGCTGTACATAGCTGGACAAACTTTAGGAAAAAAAACCCATATATGTAGTGATGTGGACCATGGTTCAGGACACAATAATAATAGCAGGAGCACAGCCTCTGGTTCTCCATTGCAGTGCATGTGTACTTCGCTTTGCTCCCACATATCAACGTGCAACAAAGGCAGGTAACACAATTCTTCAGCAAGTCATGGAGGGAGAAGCCTGTCACTGCTTTGTCATAGGCTGTCACTGTGTGTCTGAATGGATGTGGCTGCTTTGAGCTAGACTGTAAAACTGTACTAGTAGAAAATGGAATCATAGAATCATAGGTTCACCGATGTTGGAAAAGACCTCCAACAAGACATCTAATTCAATTGTCCATCTACCACTAATATTTCCCCACTAATCTATTGTCCCTTAGTACAACAGCTAAGTGTTTCTTTAACACCTCCAGGGATGGTGACTCCAACACTCCCCTGGGCAGCCTCATCAATGCTTCATCGCTCTTTCTGAGAAGAAATTGTTTCTAATGTTCAGCCTGAACCTCCCCTGGCACATCTTGAGGCTGTTCTCTCTCATCCTATTGTTAGTTATATGGGAAAAAGAGGCCGACCACGACCACACCACATCTTCCTTTCAGGTGGCTGTAGAGTGATAAGGCCTCCCCTGAGCCTGCTCTTCCCCAGACTGAACAATCCCAGTTCCCTCAGCTGTTCCCCCATCAGACTTGTTCTCCAGATCCCTCACAGCTCCGTTGCCCTTCTCTGGACAAACTCTAGGGCCTCAATGTCTTTCTTGTAGTGAGCGTCCCAAAACTGAACGCAGCACTTGAGGTGCAGTCTCACCAGTGCCGGTACAGAGGGATGATCATTTCTCTGCTCCTGCTGGTGTGGGGCTGACTGAACCTTACACATGGTGGAGTGTGATCTTGGTTCCCATATGGGGCTCTGTCAATAGCTGAGGGTCTGTCCTGGGCCCCACTCCATTTGGTTCACCATATCGTGGCTTGGTCTTAGAGCTTTCTTTAATAACTTTCTTCTACGGAGGAGATATTTGCTGTAATAACAAGTAGTGGAAAACAATTTCTGCCTTTCCCAAAAGAATACAGCTGTTGTGCAACTCAGAAGCTTGTCTGTCAGTGGGTACATTGTTAGGATGCTCTGTGATGGGATGTTCTGCATTACAAATGCATGCTTAAGAGTATGATATCTAACAGCATTCTTGTTTTCCACTGGATCATTAACACATGCAATACATGGCACTTGCTGGAAAATTCCTAAGAGAAATTTGTCATAAATCACGTTACTGGTGTGCAAGTGTTTGTGGGCTTAGAGTTCTAGTCTGTGTTCTGTTGTTTAGTCATTTTTGATGCCGAGGAATCACACTAGCCAGGCTGATGTCATTGTTCCTCAATTCATCCAGCTCTTAAAAAAGATTTTTAGTTTTGTTTGTCTCCAGCAGTGATTGCTTCTAACGGCTGAACAGTGCTGACTATGCTCTTCCTTTAAGGGTGAATGTGGATCTGGTCTCTCTCACTTCAGTTTCTCTCCTCTGTGGGCGGTCTTCTGTGGAGTAAGAGATACCCCAAAGGGTAACACAACTTCAGGCTGAAAATAAACCCACTAGAGAGCAGGGACAGGGTTACATACTAGCGCCCTTCCTCAAAAACCACAGCGTTTTAGAAAAACAAGTGAATATTTCAATCGTGTCCCAGTTTGACCTCTTAAAATATCCTATTTTCAGGGTTTTTCCTCTGCCAGCTGAGCGGCTGGCACTGTTCAGTGCAGGTGTGTGCCTTCAGGAGGAGGTCACCTTCCTCATGGACCCTGAACCATGGCAGTTTTTAGCCTAGAAGGCAGCTTGGGAGGCACAGTGTTAGCAGAGTGCCAGGTCTTGGGCTGCAGGAGCAGAGCTGATTTTTTTCTCAAGGAACAACTTCAAATAATCAGCACCTTTCTGGATGTGTTTTTTAAACATCTGAGCAGCCTGATGTTACATCTGCTAATGTGTTCACAACTGCTCTTTGCAAAGCTGTCTGTACATGCTATTGAGCTACAGCTTCCTTGAGGGGGAACAGACTAGGGAGTTTGTGGTCCTGTGCAGAACAGGTGTTTGAGCATGCTGCTTTGTGCTTTTATTCCCTGAATGCAAGTCGTAACCTTTTGCAGAGCAGCTGGCAAAGCCATCACAGCTCTGGCAACTGAAATATCCAGTCTGCAACCTTGCTCCTAATGGGATTTTCCCATTGCCTTCACCAGATGGAGATGTCTGGAAGCGATTCCTGCACAGATCTTGTGATAACTACGGCACTACTCCTCTATGACTGAAAATGCAGTGAGTGCAGAGTGTGTGAATGGAGCATTTCTTGCACTTTACTTGCTTTTCTCCCAGTGACAGTTCTACTGATGGGTGGAGAAACTCTTCCAGTTGGCGTTTCCTTCTATCTTATGAATGTGAAAAGAGTGTATGGTGTGACCACTATGCAGCTCGCCTACAAAGGAAGGCTGGAGAGAGTGAGATGAGAAGTGCCTATTGTAGCCATAAAAGGATGAGGAAACTGCCTCTTTGGCCACCAGGCTGCTAGGAAACCTCTTGATGAGCAGTGTTTTGACTCAGCTGGAGCCCTACATGAGTTCCTGCAACCCCTCTATTCGGACCAGCTGTGACATAAAACCACAGCTTCTCTCAAAATACTGGGTAAAACACTGTACCCATTGCAGTTAAGGGATGCTTTGGTAGTATTTTGGATAGTCACTGATTTCAAGGTGGTTTAATTAAGCTTCTACAATTTGTTTACCCCACCCACTGAGGGTAATCTAGATTGGAGGGAGGCTCTGCCGTCAAGGTCTCTGGCTTACCATGAGATGAGATGGATCCATTACTTTATCCCACAAGCATGAGACCAGAAAGTTCTCATTCTAAGATACAGTCATTTTTCTGTTTTATGATGATATTGTAATTTGTGCAGTGGGACACATCATGGAAAGATTATAGTCCCTCTGAAGGAATCTGGTCCCATGTTTGTGGAATAAGAAACAAAATCTAAACTACTGATTTTCTCCATAATTCTCTCTGCAAATACAGACAGCAAGTATCTCCAGAAGGGTGCATTTGGGTTTAAAATGGGTAATGAGTCTGTTGTAAGAACATGGGAAGTGTGGATGCCTTCATGTGTATCTTTTCTGTAAGAAGACAGAGAATGCTAAAAAGTTAGGAGGAATAAGCAAGTCACTCTACCTGGTTATATAAGGGTGTTTTGAGACCTAATTGACAAAAAGGCAGCATCTCCACTTTTTCTGCCTCATGCATCATGGAAGAAAATTGATCCAAGTGCTTGATATGTGCTATCTGACAGTTAAGACAAGATGTCACAGCCCTTCAGCATCACTGCATTCAGGTTGGATATTAGGAGAAATTTCTTCTCAGTAAGAATGGTGAGGCAGTGGCAGAGGCTGTCCAGGGAGGTGGTGGAGTCACCAACCCTGGAGGTGTTCAAGAAAAGAGCAGATGTCACACTGAAGGATATGGTTTAATGCTAAGATTGCAATGGGCTGACATTTGCAGTAGATGATCTTAGAGGTCTTTCCAACCTTAATGATTCTGTAATTCTATTTCATTCAGTGAAAGATGGAGGACCTAGAGTATGGAAGCCAGGTTTTCTTCTTGCAGAACCTCTCCTGCCTTCCTCTTTTCCACTATCAGGGCACATTACTCCAGTGTTCCAGTGTGCATAGAGCTGGTGAGTGCAGAACTCAGAGTTCCCACAATGTTTGTCTGTAAAAGATGGCAGGAACCTGATATCGTTGCAGCTAGTTTCAGCAGTGTGGTGCAGCTCCTGACAGAGGGCTGGCTGCTCAATGATGGGGTGAGCAAAGCTGAGGTGCAAAAGGTGTTTAGGAGGCAATGGAGTAGCAGGCTTAGCTTGGGAACTGGGACTCCTCAACCCTAATGCTTTGGTCTTGATGCGGTGACAGCCCTGAGGACAGCCAGAGACAGATTTTTGCTTTAAAAATCGTGAGGGATGTAAACAACTGATTAGTAAATAAATTTTATCATCTAGTGTTATAGATTGATAACAAAATTGATTAACTATTCTGCTAGTTTAATCTGCAAAATTTCCTCTGCTATTGGTTTAATCTGTACAGCAACACAGCATATGACATTTCTGTTCCCTGAACATGTTATAAAATCAGATTTGATTGAATCTGTAAAACACAGCATTTCAAACCTGACTGCTGAGCAGCTGTTTCTCTCTGAGTCCGGAGACCTGCAGTTTTTCCCAGAGGAAACCCACGCTATTCTCCCTCTGCCCAGGCAGGCAGTGTGGGCACAAGGCAGGCTGTGTGCTGGCACTGAGCCCTGTTCAGATCATCCCTTGGAACCAGCATCTCCAGCTTCACTTTGCATTGTGACAGATAATCGTGTCATCATAACAGTGCCAGAAGCACGGTGTGGAGAAGTAATGCCAGTCATTAAAAGGAGAGATAATAGGAGTAAAGCCTAGAAGCCTTCAGGCATGAACTCCTTTCCCCTGGCTTACAGCCTGCCCTGTGTCTCTCCTTTCCCATGGCGTTCATGCTTGAAGCCTTTTGCAGTCTGTTGCTACGATATCTGTGGTTATGAAGTACCTAGAAATCCCAGAAAGAGACAAAGCAAAGGGAGGGTGATGGCTGCTGAAAGGAGGTGCTTTGAGGAGTACTTCAAAAGGAGTCTGTCTGCCAAACAGTGAAGAAGCAACGAGATTAGCTGTGCTAAAACCCAAACCAATTTACCTACATTTAACACGTAGGAGAGATTTGGTTCTTTACTTTTGCAGATATTATGTGAGTTTGATTTAATATGGAGCAGATTACAGACAGGTAGAAACCAACATCTGATCCACTGTAATTTCCATGTGGAAATAGGAGTTGCATTGTGCTTAATTTATGAAGAGTGGTCAAAATAACATATTTGTCAGTGTATTTCTGGTGCAAGGTCACTTAGAAAAACAGTCAGACCAAAACAATGGCAGAAGATTTAAGTCCTGTTTTGTGTTCATTAAGGTCTTTGGTCCAACTCTCTCTGCTCTACTGGAAAGTTGCAAATAATTGCCTTTCATCCTGCTGTTTGCCTGTCTAGAAAAAGTTCTTTTCTTTTTGTATGTGCACTTCCTGAGCATATTTGACTGCTGGAGTGAATAGGAACTCTGTAAATGAAAGCACAGTATGATTCAGCTCTCAAAGGTGTAGAAATTTCTTCTTTAGATACTCTGAGGAGTAAGTTCTGAGTTGTTTCTTCCTGTATGTCCCCAAAATGCATTTAGCTGACAGCCAGAGTTTCTAGCCAGATAATGACTGTATTTTTCAGAAATTGTACACAGAGGATTTCTTATGGGATTTCTTCAATCCCTTACTATTTTTAGAGTTACATGCAGTTCTCTCTCAATTATAATAAGACAGCAGGTACTCAGTGAAACTCAATGATTTTCAAATGTCCTATGCTTCCTTTTTTTAGGTAAGATTGAGAGGCATTTTTCTAGTGCTGATTAAGCCTAATAAGTAAATAACTAAATAGTAATTTCAGCACAATGGAAGGTCTCTGTGAATCAAGGCCAAATGTTAACTGATTCAATAGGAAAAAAAATATATGTTGTTTTCATGGAATAGCAAAGAAACTTGACTGTGAAGGGACCTCCATCCGTGTCCTCAGATTTGTGCATGATTAACTGCGAAGCCAGATCTAATTGCTTAAGGTCTTCCTCAGTTGAGTTTTGAAACTTCTCTTTGGAACTGGAAGGCAGAGGTTGAAGAGATTCACAGATTCATAAAGGTTGGAAAACGTAAGTAATTTAGTCCTATCATCAGCCCACCCTTACCACTGCCCACGTCCCTCAGTGCCACATCCACACGGCTCTTGAACACCTCCAGGGACGGTGACTGCACCACCTCCCTGGGCAGCCTGTGCCACTGCATCACCACTCCTGAGAAGACATTTCTACTAATATCCAACCTGCACTTCTCCTAGTGCAACTTCAGGTCATTACCTCTAACCCTAAACACCTAGAGGTGTTTGCCATAGCCACCTGCAATGGTCTGGAGATTGGCTGCTCTTTCTGGACGGGCAGTTGGGTTCTTCAGGTGGTACAGAGCCATCTTGTCCATACAGTGAATAAGAAGGTCTGGTGAACAGCTGGACCCTCTCTTAACCTTGTTATCTCTCTTGAAGTGGGGGTTTCATCAGCTATTTCCTTAACAAACTTGGGCTTTTTTGACTTCCAAAGGACAGACTTTGTTGTGTGTTCAAACCCAAACTTTAATAACCTATCAAATTATTAAAATGCTAAGAAAACACATGCTGCTTCTTCTTATACTCTGTGTACAATAGAAATGGCTTTCAAGCAGAATTTCAACAATCTTCTTGCTTTGACTTTGAAAAATTCTTGTGCAGAGCTGTAATCACTCAAGAACTGCTGTAATAAACCATTCCATTTATAGAAATGCAAACAATATTTACAATAGTGCTTTGGACAAAATCTATGCATAGGCCTACATTTAAAAGGAAGAACATGACAAATGGAGAAAGAACAATATGATGACTAAAGCTTTGACTGTCACGATGGCCTCAATGAACCTACATACCAATGTTAAGTGATCTTTTGTTTGAGACTCTAGAAAATATACTAATTTTCAGGAAAATCTAATTACCTCTTCACTTTTTTTAGCATAATTTTGTTACAGCACCTTATGCTGATCACCTCAAACCTAAGACTTTAAAAAACAGGCCTTATCTACCACTTTTCTCCACAAATGTTTTGTTGTTTCAGTATCCAACAGCTACCCATGTAAAATGATTAATCAGTTTACAGCTATTCGTTTTTTGCAAAGGTTGCAGTGTCTTGTGATATCTTCATCACAGAAAGAATTCTCTTTTTCTCCCCTCTTTTTTCTACCTATCACATTTTAACTTTATGTTCTTCCCCATCTCAATTTCATTATCTTGGTTTGTGGAGAACATGTGCTGTAGAAAAAAATGCTCTCTTCAGTGGAAAAATAGAGTTTTACATAGGCACAAAGTGACATTTATTATTTTCTTCCTAATGAAGTGGTTGACATTTTAAGAAATATGTTATAGAGAAAAGTCCAGTGCAGTAAGTGTAAGTGTAGTAATTGGAGGACGTAATTTCTATTCATACCCATATTTTCCCATCCGTTCCTGGCTCTGCCCAGTTAGTTCTTTGAAGGAAACTGCTCCATGGTCTCTCTTGGCAAAAGTGAAATTCTATTCTGTGAAGTCTGGACAGAGCAAACACAGCTTATCCTTTCAGTTGGAAGAAGACTTGATGATAAATCCTATGTATGGGTATCACTTAGAAACAAGCAGCAATATAGCTCCTGGCATATTTTGTGATGATTGTCAAACATGCAATCCAGCTAGACAATCAATTCAGAACAGAATGAAAGCTTTGGATGTGGAGATGTGAAAGGTTGTTTGGTCTTTCTCAAGGCTGCATTTGTCCTACTGACTGACACCATGTACGAGGAATCACAGTGCAAGGTAAAAAAAAAAAATTGCTGAGTAAGTATGTCCTTGCATTCAGTAGGTTAGGCTGATTTGATGATCTGCTCAGAGGGAGCTGGGGTCAGAGCCAGGGGAAAGACAGCTCCTGTGGTGTTGTGGTCACCAGGGCGGATATTTAAAAAGAAGCCTGTGGTTTGGCTGAAGTGGAGTGAGAAGAAACAACCTGTTCCTTAGTGTTTCCTGAAGAGCCTAAAGAAGTAGCTAGATTGGAAGAACAGATAGCTTCACACTACAGATGAAAGCAGAAAGCCATGGTGTGAAATGGAGACCCAAAATAACTAAGAGGAAGAAGGGGAGCTCTGACAGTAGTTGTAAGATGAATGCCCTGTCAGTTATGAAGAAACAAGAGAAACCTTAGGAAGAGGAAATGCATACTCTAAGTTAATTGCAACTTCAGCAAGTGATTGAGGATGCAAGCCACTGAAGTAAAGTGTTACGCATTTAGAGGGGTGCCAGTGGATCTTTCACAGTCCCACTTCGTGCACAGATAGGAGCTGTACCTATCCATGTTAAATGGCCTAAAGACCAAGCCTGCATTAGCAAGAAGAGGAGAATGGAAATCAGGGGTGCCTGTGTTCATTTGAAAATGTGATTTTTTGGTCTGGGTGATTACCCTGACCCATTCTTCCTGTAAGTTAAGATCTTATCTGAAGAGGAAACTTGACTTCATCTCTAATATTTCTAGGTGCCAGAAATCACAAAGGGCTAGTAGTCGGAAGTCTTTCTAAGGACACCTGTGTACCAAATAATATTGTAGTGATTTTTGGTGGAAAAAAAAAATCAGGTCTTTCAATTCTCTGCAGTGATCCCCACTCATATGGTCCAGGTCATCTTTTTGAGTAAAACTGTATGGTCTCTTAGCAGAAGAGTCTGAGAAGCCACAAAAGAAGAGCATTGAAAATGCAAAGATGAAAAACCCTGTTTTAGCATTCGCAGTTGTTTTTGAGATCCGTGTGTCTGTAAAAAAGATCCTTGTCTCTATAACACCTCATGGTGGAGAGCAGGAGCTGATTTGTACCTGTGTATAAACCACGGACTTTATGATCGTGCATTTGAAACGAGAGAGAGGAGAAGCTGCTTTCTAGCAGGTATGAAGATCTCTGTGCACCCATTACAAAAGAGTGCAGAGCCCTGTGGGCAAGTGAGTACTGAACTGCAGCAACAGTGGTGGATCTGATGTGGTCTCCTGATCTCAGTAGGACAAATCTGAGATGCTGAGCCTTTTTTTTTTTTGTGACTGGAAAACTTATGATGCATGGTTAAGGTTACATCTTCTTTACCCCAATAATGGTTCAAACATCTTGTTCATGGCCTGAGAACACTTAGTCTTGTAACATGACAGGACAAGGTGAAGAGGTAGGACCAATCTCACGTTTGAAGTTGCTGGATAACAGTTGTGTAAGAGGATTTGTTGTGGAGTGATTAAGTAGTTTGAAATGCAGCCCATAGGAACTGTTGTTGAATTTGAATACCTCAGCAGTTGATTATTTCAGGCTTCTGAGAACTGGTAAAGGTGAAATGAGGCATCCATTGTCCATTAGGTAGAAGCAGGAATTTTTTGATTTATTTTGCAGTTAGTTCCTTTTGCAATCTGGCAGTAAAACAATTATTTCTTATTCCACTTGGCATGCTTTGCATGAAAATATTCAGAATGATGGAGAGAAACACGGACAGTCAATTATAACTGCTACAAAATCATGGAGAAAATAAGGCACTGTTTTTCTGGAAACCTAATGTGTACTGTGTGTTGATTTGAATTTCTTTTTGGGATTGTGACAAAAGTTTAGAAATTACTGTTTCTGGATGCTAATATTTATATTACAGAAAACTATCCTGATTTGTAATGAATGTAATGCTGACTTGGCATAGTGGCAGCCTTTTTCCACAAGTTGCTCGGGTTCCCAGGTTAGATCAGATGTCAAAGAGCAATGCGTTTTGCAGTCTTATCTCCAACTCACTCACCTGCTGTGTAGAAGAGGAACCTCCAGACAGAGCTGAGAGGTTGGTGCAAACAGAAAGATGTTTGCTGACTTCAGGGGATTCACGTTCTAATGCTTAAAGGGAGAATATGGCACGAGACCAAACTGGGACCTGCTGGATCTATGCTTCATAGATTGACTTAAGGGTGGCCCTGAGTGCAACAGTGCTGCCAGGTTCACAAGCATCATGGAGAGTGCCTAACAAGCCTATACAAGAGATATCCACAGTAGGAAACAGGTCTTGTAAGGATTAGCTGAGGGAACTGGGATTGCTCAATCTGGGGAAGAGGAAGCTTAGGGGAGATCTTATCTCTCTTTACAACCACCTGGAAGGAGGTGGGGACGAGGTGGGGGTTGGCCTCTTCTCCCAGGTTACAGCAATAGAACAAGAGGGCATTGCCTCAAGTTGTGCTAGGGGAGGTTCAGGCTGGGTATTAGAAAAAAATTATTCTCAAAAGGAGTGTTGATGCATTGGAAGAGGCTGCCTGGGGAGATGGTGGAGTCACCAACCCTGGAAGTGTTCAAGAGCTGTGTGAATGAGGCAATAAGGGATGTGGTTTAGCATTATGGGTGGTAGGTGGACAGTTGGACTAGGTGATCTTAGTGGTCTTTTCCAACCTTAATGTTTCTTTGAGTCTTTGAAAGAACTGGGCTTGGACACCTCTGAGATGCTTTTGAGTGCTGGCAGTAAGTAAAACGTGGTGAATACAGCTTTTGCAGCCTGTAGAGGGAGAGGAGTTTGCTCCAGCCTTTGTTCTGACCTGGTACATAGCAACACCATCAAAATTCACCCAGAATATGGTCTGGAGGCCCTAAATATTTCCCTGAATACAATCTTTTTTTTTTCCTACTTCTTCCCTCCTGACTGAGCAATCTATCACTATTCATCATCAGCTCTAATGTATACCGAATTGGAAAAGAAGATGACGTGCCACAGAGGTAGAGGAGATTTTTATTTATTAAATCTTTTTAGCGCTTAGCCTCCTTCTCCCTTGTGAGCTGACACAAGAGGAGAGCATGAACAAAGAGCTGAAGGTCAGTCAGGCCTGTGTGGGTATCGGATGACCTCCCTGTTGGTGTTTGCTGAGTTGGAAGCACTGGATGGTGTTGAAGCACTGACTCTTTCTGTGAGTGAGCTCTGGGAAAACGTAATAGTAGGTACTGTATGCTAACTTGAAACCTAATGTGTTATTACTGGCTTTTATATACCTGGTTGCCCATGGATAAAGCTATATGATATTTATTATAGCAGGGCAGGATGGCTTTGTAATCTGAATATGCTGCATTCACACTAGTGACTTGAACAAAGTGTTTCTTCATTTCTCCAGCCATTAACGGTTTTCTCATAAGAAACCATGAAGTCAGTTTTGTTGTGTTTGTCAGCTGGGTTTGGACTGTGTGTATTCTGTATTCTGTTCCACAAAGGAGTTATTCAAAACCTCCCCTTCAGTCTTAATTAATAGCAGACCCTGTGGAAGGCGAGCCCTGTGGGGCTGGAGAAGTTCCCGTCTGGTTTCCATTTAGCCTGTGGCTGTGAGTGGAAGCACGGCTGGCTCCCAGCACAGGGACCTGGGCTGCTCGGCATGCTCTCACCAGTCTGGAGAGCACCAATGATGAAAGCAATATTCATTGGCCAGCCTCCAGCCCTGGCTTTTCCTCTGGGGTACCTGAGGGCAGAAAATAAGTTTATGCTAGCAGAAGAGGGCAAAAACCCCAGATGGCCCTCCATTGCTACCACCTCTAATGATACTGCCTTCGGATAAAGACCCATGAGTGTCTTTTGGAGACAAACTTCCTATCTACACCATTTAAATCTTCCAGATAGATTTTAGCTGTGCTGCTAGCTGTGCTTTCATTCAGCTCTCAGTCCTGATCCAGGATTTCCCCTCTGCCATCTGAATTCCAAGGTCTTGTACCAGGGAGCCAGTCAACACAGAGGGGTGTCATGGTGTTCCTACCATCTTCACATGCAACTGTATATTTTACTGGAACTGCAAAAGTCAGACATGAAGAAGTAATGTTTCCCATAAAAATAAAAACAAAATACCCTATCCCTAGTAGATGTACATAGTGTGCCAGATCCCTGGCTGGCTTAAACTCTTCAGAATCTCTACCTACCCTTCTAATTTATGCATTTGATCTGTCTGCTGTAAGCAGACATAAAGTCCAAAGAATGTCTCTGTTTCCAGAGAATAATATTTTTCTTTTGAGTTTGGCTATGGAGGGCTCACTTCTGCATATAAGTTACAAATAGCAGGCTAATAAGAGCAAGCAGCTCCGCCAAACATCGCACAACATCATGCCAGCATGAAAGATGGTCTCACATTCACACTGTCCTCTAAAAAACTGCATCTCAAGGCATCAAAAAGTAAAAAGTAATAAAGCTCCCAAGAAGAGCTTTATGCAAATACCTCCTCTCTCAAGGAGACAGTCTCCTTTGAATGAAGGCTTGCATGAGTGAATGGCTTGCATGAATGAAGACTTGAATGATGCTAGCATTGACCCATTAGTTTCTGTCCTAGGGGGAGCTCATTCCTGCTCTAGCTAGAGTGAAGCCACGAAGGACAGAGAGAAGATGCAGAGCTGAAAAACATACCAGGACACTCTGGCCAAGCTACCAGAGCTGCAGCCAACTCTGGGGCCTCTTCTCCTGTGGGGTATGGAAAGCCGGATGCAAAAGCAGGAGGTGAGAGCTCCTGTGTTCTGCATGGCCCTCACGTACAATAGCTCATATTTTGTTTGGTGCTGGGGTGAGAAGTAAGGGGGAGTGTACTTTCTGCTTCAAACAACTTTTGATATAGCAGATTCAAATTCATCTATAAAAATGCCTCAGGATATGCTGATGGCATGGTGTTAGCACAGCATGTAGCTCCCATCATCTGTTATTTGGCATTTTAGTATCTTCTGAATATACAGATGAGAATTTCTGAGCTTTGTAGGAAAAGTGGTTGCTGTAAGAGAATAAAACTACAAAAAGGGCACGTGGAGAACAGAGGCAGCACAAGACAGTGGCAAGTGTTGGGAAGAGGATGCTCAACCATGAGGACAACCTTTTCCTCCACCCTGTATACTGAGTGGCTTCCCCAACAGCATATTGCAGTCTTTGGAATTTTATACGTTTATGAAAAGCTAAGGGTCATCTTTGGCAGGCACCCATCCATCAGTGCTTGCAAATTTGGACCAATTTATTGAGAAATACAGAAAAAGGCAACAACAGAACCCAAGGAGTAAAGCCACTAGGAAGGCGTACATTGGGTCTCTTTGCCTGCAAAAAGAATCTTTGGAGAAAAAAGAATTTTGGCAGGTGGATAAGTATTGAAAATCTTTCCCAGTGAATGTCACCTGAAAAACCCGAAGCAGAAGGCTGCTCAGACACACTGACATTCTTCTTATCAAAAAACTTCAGACACCACATGTCCTCGCTGGTGCAGTGATACAGTGAATTGCCATCTCTTCCAGATCAAGGAAAGTATGCACAGGCTCACCACTTTTTCCAGTCAGGCTGTTTGCTCTTGGTCTGAGAGTGTTTTGAGGGCAAAGGCCTTTGGGTCTTATGGACATCTCTCACCGTCATCCTGGCTGCACTAAATGAGCTACTAAAGGAAATTGGGCCCCATTACATTGATGCACCATGGCTAACTGCTCACTGATCTCTTGACTGCTGAAGTTAAAAGAGTTTCTAAAGTAAGTACCTTGTATCTAATTATTTGAATTGCTAGGCTGATCTAATTAATCATTAAGCAGCCAGTTCTGTTGTATCAAAAGCTGATGAGAAGTGAAAGAAAAGACAGTGGGTTTAGATTAGACATCAGAAGGAAATTCTTTACTCAGGATGCTAAGGCAAGTTACCCAAGAAGAGAGAAGCTGTGGATGTCTCATAACTGGAGGTGTTCATGGACAGGTTAGATGGGCCCCTGGGCAGCCTTATCTAGCAGAAGGTATCCCTGGAATATAGAAGGTTGGAATCAGAAGGTCTTTAAGGAGCCTTCCAACCCAAACCATTCTGTTATTATACAATTCTGAGAAAGAATCGTATAAAGAATTTTCAACTAAAATTATTCTAAAACCAAATAAGGAACACTTACTACAAAAGGAGAGTGAATTCCTAGAAATCATGGTACAAACAAGGTGTAGTGAAAAAGTATGCAGCAGCCTCTCCTTTTAAAGGCTCACAGAGAGTGTTTGACACTTGGGATAAGACCTGAAGGCTCTTCATTTCAGAAAAAAAGAAACTTGCTTCTTTTCACCTCCACCTTTCCAATAAAAGAGGAAAAAATCAAGTAGCAAAATTACAGTTTTCAGCAAAGAAGTGCTAGTTTTCTTAATGAATGCTGCAGAAAAAATTTTGAGTGCCCACTTGAAATCAATAAATTCAGAGGGGAGAAGCAGCCTCCATTCTTGACCTGTTTCTGTTGCACCCACTCACATAATTCAGACACACAAAGCTCTGTTGCCTCTACCAAGTAATTATGGGGGCTAAGCATTTTGGACAATGTTTAGATGTAAAAGTTCTGCTTGAATAACTGCACCATCCAACCCTCTTCATGCAGGCAGTGCACACTGGCAAAAATGCTTTGCCAATATATATTGCAGGCATGGCGAGTGATATAAGATGTACAAAAGAAAATCTTTTGTATGCTTGAAGGGTTGATTCTATATTAGGGTTTTTGCTGTCATTACAATGTTGCAAGAACAACAACAACCATTTAGCATGTCTTACAGCATCAGCTTCAGTTTGGGGGATGTGTTTTTGAAGGAGTAGTGGCAGGTGAGTTGCAAGTCAGCAGAGCTGGGGCATTTGAGGTGAGAAATGTTAAGGAAAAGGAAGGCTGAAACATGTTGGTAGCAGAGACTTTATAGTCAAACTAAATCCCACTGTTGCAAAGCTTTAGGAGTAACTAATGAAGCAGTACCTCCTTTTTTTTTATTATTTTTATTTTTTTTTAGGTGTCATTCCATCTGCAACAAAATGGATTTTGTAGTGAAGCAGAAGACAGGAATTGATGAGATGACTCTGGCTCTGCTGAGCTGGAGTTCTTGGGGCATAACAACGTCTTATGAAACTGATCTTCCAATCAGCTTTTCTCCTTGTCAACAACATCCTTGAATAGTTGCTGATGTTCAACAATAGAAGAAGAAACATCTTCTATCTGAAAAGCAGGCACCGCTCTAAGCAATTCTGTTTGAGCAGTGTTGGTAGAGAATATGAGGAACCCGATAGCTTGTAAATGCTTTTAAAAATCAGATGAAGTATCTCCCGAGCAGGACTAACAAGTGATGTAAGCTGCAAGTAGGCTGTCGGTGGATAACAAAAATGATTCCAGGATTACTATAGAACACAACTAAAGGTGTTTCAAAATAGAAGCCAAACTGTTAATATTTCAAAATGCTTCTCCATTCCATTGCAGTCCTACTAACTTCCACTAGGTTTCAACCAAACTTTTGCTGCAGCACCCAGCAGACAGCTCTGAAGAACTCTTACTAGCAAGAAGAAAGGTCATGAATTTCAGAGAAGGAAAAAGTCTGACTAAAAAACTGATAGAGCAAAAAATTCTGTAAAGACAAATCCCAGAATAACAAGAAAAGCAATTTAAATGAACTTCTGTAATCATGATTATAAATCATTTGCCAGAGCTAATAAAATAGCAGAATTCTCTCTTCAGATCTGTATGTTAGGCTTTAGTGTCTCTGCTAGCACTCATCTGGAAGAAGGATGAAATGATGGAGCTGGGCTGCTGAAGAGAAACCCCAGCCCCACCCACCAGGGCAAATAATTGCTGCGGGATTTGGCCTTCTCTAATGCCTGAGAAGTGTTGGCGCCAGCTGAACCCAAAGCTTGAGTGATGTTATTCTTGCCAGCCTTGTTAATGTCTCTTTCAAGTTTAATCACAATTCTCACAAGTTTAATCACATTCTCAGCAACAGTCGTGCAGAGAAAGCACTGAAAGCCTGGGGGAGATTTCTGGAGCAAGCTATCCTTGAACTGGGGCTGTCCTTGAGGTACAGCACCAGGACTTTCTCAGGGTCTGATGAGACATGGAAAGCCCTCAGCTGCTCACCCAGAGAGCTCCACAAATACAGAGCCCCACTGCAGTCAGTGCTCCTCTTAGGAATTTCCCATCCATTGCCAATTTACTGAAAGAATGTTTGTGTGCTTGGCTCATTATGCTGTGATCAGCCCTCTCCTGTGGCCCGCTGGCCTTGCCATTCCTCCCATAACTGGATAGCTGGGCTGAGGCCAATGGGATGAAGTTCAACAAGACCCAGTGTTGGGTCCTGCTCTTTGGTCACAGCAACCCCATGCATCACTACAGGCTTGAGGCAGAGTGGATGGAAAGCTGTGCAGAGGAAAAGAATCTGGGAGTGTTAGCTGACAGCTGGCTGAACGCAAGCCAGCAGTGTGTCCAGGTGGCCAAGAAGGCCAATGGCATCCTGGCTTGTATTGGAAATAGTGCAACCAGAAGGAGTGGGAAAGCGATCGTCTCTCTGTACTCAGCAATAGTGAGGCTGCACCTCGAGTGCTGTGTTCAGTTTTGGGCCTCTCACCACAAGAAAGTCATTGAGACTCTGGAGTGTGTCCAGAGAAAGACAATGAAGCTGTGAATGGTCTGGAGAACAAGTCCGATGGGGAATAGCTGAGAGAAATCTGGGAGAGAAATCTGGTGGGAAAAGAGAAATTTTGTTTCCATGCAAGTGTTTGGGAAGAAAAGACGATGGATAAAAAAAATGTCAGCAGGATGTTAGGAAAATATAGATTTCCAGTTTTGCCAGTGTGTGGCAGTGGGCCTTCAGCAATTGCAGTCACATGAAACAAAGCGCTGTTAAGTTTCACATTTTGCTGTGGTGGCCAACTTGGAAGAGGACCCAGACAGCCACTCGCTGGGTGTACATAGGATTCAAAATAATCTTTGAGAAACCAATTAAACGCAAACATGTTCTTAAAAAATCCACTGCAAGATCCACAGTAGCTTGACCTGAGGTGTGACAGAAATGAATTGCAAATAAAACCTGACAAGGAGGGGCAGTTTAAAGGATGCCTTTAACGCTTTTCACAATAAAATAGTTTTCACAAGCAGCTCGTATATCTCCCAGCCTCCCTGGGATGTGTTGCTGCTGGGTGATTCTGGAGTCATTAATGGATTGCAAACTCCCTGCCCTGCTCCACTCCCTGCAACCATCTTCAGATAGTTGTTACAACTCAGCACCTTTCCAGGACGATAGCCTTCTTTGAAATGTGCTTTGAAATGGGCCACATTTGAGTAATGGGCAGAGCTGAAAGTTGCTGAGTGTTGGACATCTCACTGCTGTCTGGACCTCTGGGAAAATCTGCCTTGGTTACAACTCCAGCTCTCAGTTGGAGGGTACTCCTTTGGCTGGCACCTATAATATAGAGAGCTGAGCATAATGATGAGGCTGGATCCATTAAGGATGAAATTTGAAGCTTTTTGTCTTGTGAACATCCAAAGCAGCTTCCGTTTTCTTGGAGCACCTGGAGCTCACCCTACTTGGGGCCAGAGGGATGCAGCAGAGCCCCCGCATGGGAGCCACCACAGATTCTGTCCACATATAGTCTAGGGATTACATTGCTCAATGGACCCAAATGCTCCCCTATGCTACATCCAGAGGCTATTGCTTGCAAAGCAGAGACATTGCTACGATCTGTGAGAGGATTTGCATGACCCACTGCAGCCTATGTGGCTGTCCGAACCAACGGGGCAAGGAGGAAGAAGCAGGAGTGAGATCGAACAACTCCTGAAAAAGCACTTGCAAAAGTGCCTGGGAATCAAGGATTGGCAACAGGAATGAGAGAGGAAAGTTCACTGTTCTTCTTGGAGGAAAAAGGGGAGGCTGACTGCTTCCATTTGCTCTACCAGCTCTTCTAAGAGATGCCTGTTTTGGACCAGCTGGTGAATAGCTGGTCTGAAATAGTGAGCAAACCAAAGCAAATTTGTTTTACACTTTGTTCTCCTTTATTTTTGTCACCATGCACCATGTTGTCACTGTTGGGTGATAGGGAGGGGCTGTGGCTTTTGTGGTTGTAAACAAGAGCTCCATGCACAGCCCTAGGAGGTGCTGGCGCTGTGTGAGTGGGTGTGTGTGCCCTCCTTTGGGACAGGTGCACGGGAAAGCAATGAAGGAAGAATAACGGGAGCAAAGCAAAAAATTGCTGAATTGAGAGCCAGGTTTGCACTCGGTCTGCTCATATGAAAGTAAAATGGTAGCTAGTTGCATGGGCAGGGTTTACAAGTGCTTCTGGGTACGTACAGAACCCTTGGTTTGCCTCAAAGAGCTTTATTGCTGAGTGCTGAGGTGGTCGTGTGGCGTGTGCCTGTCAGAGACCCTGCGCACGTTTAAAAAGAGGTAGTGACAGCTACCATGATCTGAGCCATCTGTCTTTAGGGTGAAAATCCAGAGGAAAGATTTCATAAGAAGAGAATATCCAAAATGCCCATTCTGAAACTCTTTTCCTCCCAGATCATCCTGGAGGAAGGACATTATGTCCCTCTGCTGATGGCAATGATTCCATTATCTCCAACATGGCTTTACTGCAGTGATAATGGGTTCAGAAGGGAGGATAGGGGGCAATAAGGACGAGGACTTCTAACATAGGGATTCCTGGTGGTGCAACCCTGGCACTTCAGGAATTGGAGCATGAAACCACAGTACTTTAAAAAGCAAGTGCTGAAGTATCCTAAAGACAGAT
>NW_024962262.1:71753497-71816204 GCF_019238085.1 Lagopus leucura
AAGAACTTTAAAAAAAGGACTGTCTGTTGTTCTTGAGGAATGAGGAGCTGATTCTTCTGCCTACTGCAGCTGGAACTCTCTCAGCCTTCTTTGCTCTGTTCTGTTTATCCCTTGAAAACAGCCAAGCATGGAGCCTCTTGGACCTTCCCTGGTTTTGATCCTGGCAACTAAAAGAACATCACAGGGTCAATGGGGACTTGCAAGTTTGCCAACCCAAATGAGAACGCAGCTGAAATACTAGGATGCTGCCATAAAACCTGCCTCAGTCCGCAGAGCTCTCGTTGCTGGAAGCCGGTGGCTGGGACCCAGTACTTTGCTGAGAAGGTACCACACTGCCCATTCGAACCTCTCACTGCCCATCTGAGTGACTAAGCGTAGTAACACTGAGCTTGCCCAAACATAGGTGGCGCAACAGTTTAACTAATCATTAAACTGTTAATTGTAAGACTGTAGCTCCATAGCTCTCCTTCCACCAAGTGTCTGCGTAGGCGCAGCTATGCTGATTTAGGAAGAGTAATGAAGAGCTGGGGTGTAAGGTCACCTCTAAACCCATGGCAGCTCCAATGAAAACAGCATCCAACTGCCCCAAAATGGGTGGTTCTGCCTGGCCAAGATCCTGTTTGAGCTGTACTTGCAGATGCAGGGTGAAATCAGTCTTACAGCCCTGCCAGAGCCCTCAAAACCTCTCATCCTTACAGCAATTAAGGGATTTTACTCTCATAATCACCCTCTGATAGGGAAAGCATGTGTTCTCATGTTACCAACTGTAAACAGATCTACAGGATTAATTAAGTGACTAGATTAAGGTCATGCAGGAAGCTGTGGTTGAACTGGAAATTTCAGTGCAGGCTTGCAAACCCTTGCCTGGCTCCCCATTCATTGACCAGCTGCCTGCCTGCAGGATCACAAGGCAGATTTGCATTTTCTGAAGTGCCCAGGCTGTTCCTGATGTTGGGGAATTGCATTACTGTCTCAAATTCCTGATTTCTATTATTTGATCTATTACATATCTCTGTGTCTTGCATTTGCCACTGTAAGAGACCATAAAAGATATAAAGAGATAATATTGTATCCCCAGACACTATGTGATGTGATTGTGGCAGCGGGAATACGAAAACTGTACTTAAGGCAGACTCATTTTAACACATTTGCCTTGCCAGTGTGACAGAGCCCTGGCACAGGCTGCCCAGAGGATGTAGTCTCCTCCTTGGAGACCTTCAAAACCCAATTGGATGTGGGCCTGGGCACTCTGCTCTTGGTGTCCCTGCTGGAGCTGGGGTTGAGCCAGGTGGACCCAGAGAACCCTTTCAGCCTCAGCCATTGTGTCAGTCTGCATGGAGTTTCACTCCTAAGTGAATTGCTAGAAAATTGGGTAGGAGCATGGCTGAATGAATAGGGAGATAACCACTGTTGTGTATCTTAGATTTTATTTCATTTCCTTTTGTAGATGTGTATTCTCATACCTGTGTGTCAGTGTTGAGTATTTTGCAATGCAGTTTTTTCCCGGTGTGTGTGCAGATCCTTCTGCTTTGATGGAGCGGCACCAGAGGCGTGTTTGCCTCACAGAGTTTATTTTGAGAGCGTCGCACCTGAACGAAGATGGGCACGCCACAAGCTCCCACTTGTTGCTTGGGCAGAAGGTGGAATCCTGGGGTGGGGCATGCCAGGAAAGTACGTGAAGCCTGATCACAGCTCATGAAGCTGACGTTTATCTGAAGGGCATTCATTCTGCAAACCCCACCTCTTCCCCTAAGAAAAAAGAGACATTTCCTTCAGAGTAATGCTCCATTCTTAAAATCACCCTCCGCATTTGGGAAAAGGATGAAATGGTCATAGGTGTGGACACATCAAATAAGCAGCTCCTAGTCAGTGAAGGCTCAGTACTACTGCTTCTGCTGGGCTGAGGGAGGGTGATGAGCCCACCATGCAGGCAGCCAGGAGCTCCTGAGTCCTTTTTGCCCTGCCCCAGTCTGTGCAGGAGGAGCGTGGATGGACCAACAGGTTTGCTGTTGTTCTGTTAGTAGCAGTTGGCATTCCTGTCAGCCTATGGTTTTATTTATGTGGTGGCTGTTCTGTTTTTTGGGAGAATTTTTAACTGAGGCATTTCACAAGGTGTTAAAATGATTCAGTAAAAAGCATGCAAAATGAATCCCAAGGGAAAAAACAAGTCCTATTTAAAACAAACTTTGCCAAAGTGAAAATGGTATTTCATGTAATAGCAGAGTACATAATAGAGAAAATTTGCTTTAAGGGTTGCCAAGGTTAAATTGTTTCTTGGAGCAGAGAAAGACTCACTAAGTAGAGGGGTGGACAGAGAAGATTTATGGGTAAGAGCAGAAAGAGCAATGGCTGTGAAATGAAGCTGTACAAAGAAAAAAAGGAGTAGGAAAGGAACTCAGATATAAGAAAGCAGGCTAACAGTAATGATGGAGAATAATATTACCATAAATATCTGCTATTATCATAGAATCATAGAATATCCCAAGTTGGAAGGAACCTATAAGGATCATCTAGTCCAACTCCTGGCTCCATGCAGGAGCACCCAAAATATCTCTGCATGTAGTTAAGGAAATTTGCTGAACCATTCTTGCCTTCCGTTTGCTTGTGCCCATCACGCCCATTAAGTCAGCTGGAGTGAATTATCATAGTGGCACAGAGTGATTAGTTCAAAGCTCCAGGTACAAGTACTTGCAGCAGCAAATGGCAAATCACACAGTGTTAATATTAGCACTGAACTTATTTGCCTTGTCTGCCAGTCAGGAAATGGAAACAATGGCACGCAGTTTTATGCAACCAACACAGCTTAATTGCCAATAACAAGTACTCACAGTGAACTGCTTAAGAACAATTGATGGATGCTGACTGGAAAACTGCATCACTTCAAGGCATGAAAACGTGCTTGGAAGTAGATACAGGATTGTTTTTTCCAAAGATAGAAAATCGAGGTGGCACTGGGTAAGCTGTTAGATACAAACATCTTCAACTAGCAGGAAGCAAGCATAAGAGAAGGGGGGAGGAATAAGGAACCAGAATCTGCAACACAGTCTGAAGAGAAATGATTGATAAAGGGGGAAAGAAGAGAATTAGGAAAACTGATAAGAAAACCGGCAGCAGAGTTTTGGTTGTGCTCTGTAACTTCAGAAATGCTCAGGAATTGAACAGCTTGTTGTTTGCCAGCATTAATGTTAGGCTGCAGTGTGCCCCTTCCTCCCTGATGGATGAACCTTCTGTGATGTTTACTTTTCTTTTCTAGCTCTGCCGCATCGCTGCATCATTTTCTCTGCCTCCGCAGACGATGGATAACCAAAGATAGTAACGCTTTCTTACGCAGTTCCTTGACAGCTGGTGGTAAATGACCTGTGTCCCTGCAGATGTATTTATGGTTCAGTTACTCTGTCATTTGTGTTTCACTGATCCCAACTCTTATTATCTCTCAGATGCATTTGTCTCCCAGGACTCCTGCGCTTGTCACCTGTGTAACAACTGTAGCTGCTCAGGGCTTCCCTCGTCCCTATAATTCACCATGACCTGAACTCGCACAGAGATCTTGTGCCTCTGTCTCTACCCTCGCTCCATTTCTTTCACTTCTGTGTATTTGGGGATTTCTAAGGCCATTTAAATGGTCCTCTTTTGTGATCTGCCTTGCAGCCCTCTTTGGCAGCCCTGCTTTGTAAGCAGTGAAGAGCAGTGCTGTTCCTGGGCTGATTTTTGGGTTGGTTCTGCACAAAACATACCAACACCTGGGAAGCGCAGACAAAGTGGTGCTGCTTGTTGGCGATGAGTGCATACCAGCAAGGCATGTGTGATACCTCCAGCTAGGGGCAGAAAAAAGGAGAACCACTTTGATGAAGTATTAAAAGATTTTGCAGATTCCACAGAAAATTCAGTACAGCCAAAATGAAAATACCTCTCTGGTATACAATGGCAGCATTGATGCTGTTTTACTTTAGGAGTGTATCGTAGGCACTTTGGATCACACCCCCGCCTTTCTTGGTCTTGTTCTTGACTATATAGGGAATTTGGTCAGCTAACTTTGGTCCTGAATCACAACCACAGCGGATGACTAACACTGCCCTAAACAGAGCTCTTCAGAGTAAACCCTCATCATTTCCCCCGGGCGCTCTGCGGCTGGCAGGCGTGCTGCCCACAGGCATGGTGTGGGTGACCTCGGCCATGCAGGTGGCTCTGACCCATCCCCCCTGCTGCAGGAGATGTCTGGGAGAGGAAGGCTCAAGGAAAGCAGATTACTGCTGCCTGAAGGTGATATGTGGGCATCCCCTCCACCCAGGAGCACCCCAGAGATCCTTCTCTAAGTTGCACATCCTGAACAAGAACCAGGGGCTGCTGCACGGACAGTGTGCTCAATGTGATCAGCTTGGCTGCTGCTGGTACTCAGGAGGAGATATTTGGGGAGGTACACCTGCTGGGAGCAGGCACAAAGCGAGATGCCTGCCTAACATGAGAATCTTTCCACCATGGGTGTCTCTGACCTGCTTCTGTGCCAGTGCTTTCCAGCAGCATGGTCACACCTTCCCATCTGCCTTTCACCTGGCTTTCCAGCTCTTTTGTGGCAAGGATGTAATTATTTAAATTGCTCTCTGTAGTTACTAGCAGGCTGTAAAACTAATAACTTGAAGCGGTGCCCTGGCCTAGATAATGTCCTGGATTCTGAAACAGTGAACTCCAACGAAGGTAAAATTGTAGCTGGTGTAGATGTGCTGCCAAATTTCTGGTGAACGACCAAAATGCCAGAAACGCTCTTAAAAGCTTCCTGACACTTGGGTCCATCCTCCTCTTTCTCCTCTTCCTTGTTTAGCAGCTGTGGCAATGCTGCAGCAATGTGGCTGGGCTGTGGGTGCTGTAGAGTGAAGGAGGACAGGCACAGGAGCGTAGCTCGTAGAGAACTTCAAAAAGCCCCATGCCTTGAACGTACAAACAGAGCAAGCTGTTGAACTGAAAATGAGCTCTGTGTAAGTTTGTTGAGAAAAGAACCCAAAAACTAGAAAGTCACAGGAGGGGCGGCCTGTTGAGGCTTTCCAGCTGCAGACTTCTGGGCACTCAGCCCAGCTCCTCCCACCAGTTCTGTGCTCCAGGCTCTGGCTTGGAGATCCTAGGGTACAGAAATATGCAGGGCGGCCACGGCGACTTTCTTCTCCATTCCTGGAGTCATGTGGCAGCCAATTCTTACATAAATAAGAATTAAAGATTCAAACGGGCGGGCAGCTTAACCCCACCTATTCCATATAGCAGCAGAGCACTGTTGTCTTACATTTTGGACCAGATTCATCTGGTGCTCTGAGCTGAAGGAGCACAGCACTGGGAGCTGGTAGATTGCAACCCTCTCCCGCTGCCGTGCTCCACTTGCTGTCTGTGTGGCAGCACAGCCATCAAAAAGCTCTGCAAAGCACTTGCATGTTTTTCATGCATGCTCTTTTCAGCCCCACACTCCAGCACTGCAGGTGGGCTGGCTCCCAGGAGCCAAGTGTTTCCATGCCATGCTTCATGGATGTGAAAAAGCAGCCCCAAGTCAAGTCTCTGGCAGGAAATGTTTCTTACTCATGCTACATACTCAATATGCCCTGTCCTGGAGGCCATGCTCACAAAGAGCAAACACCTCTGCCAATGCAGAGATGGGCTTCACACATGTGCAAGGCTGCAGCTGAGTGCTTCTGCAGTGCTCCTATGGTGCCTGCAGGGCTTTGTGTGCTTGGGCAAACCCCCTTGTTCTATGTCTGTGTTCTCCCATGTGGGAAAAGGGAATAATGTTTGCTTGCCAACCTTGCTGGGGTGTTGGGAGAGCGCAATGAATGTCTGCACAGTGCTGCAGACATAGGAGGTGTTATACGAATGTGAGGCATTGAGGAGGTGAGTAGTGTGCTTGAAAGAGGCAGAACGGGGAAATACAGCCTTCAGACAGCTGCGGGTCCAGCAAGGCAGGTTTATTACAGACAGGAATGTTTAAACTCACAAATAAAGGGGGTGCCAAAATGCATTTATTAGGAGATGATGGACTGCAGGCACTCCACGAAGCACGGCACCAACTCAGGAAGGTGAGCAGCTCTGCAGGCTGCCACATCCACACCCTAGCCAGAATAGGGATCCCGGGCACTGAATGCCTGGGGGATGAATGAGGGCACTAAGCAGGCTGGTGTTCCCTGCAAGCAGCATAAGAATAGACAGACGGTGATAAAAGCGAGCACTGAAAGCTCCTGCCTGCCAGTACTTGTCAGCACTGCTCTCAGGAGTACGCCAGAAGAGTTTGTTTTCCTGCAGAGCAATGAGCACTGATAGTACAACCATGTCACTGCTTGGCAGACTCCGAGCCCCCAGGCAGCCAGGCTGTGGACGTGGAAGGTTTCTAAGCCCCCAAATCTCATTGCTGGCATGTTCTACAGGGAACAGAAAGAAGAACTTGGCCTGTGTGGTTTTGCCAAGTCGTGGGCATGCCCTTCTCCAAAAATTATTTATAAGGAGGAGCAATGTGTTGATGCTTCATTGTATGGGTGCACGTTAAGAGTTGGGTGTTCAAAGCATGATTAATGGTTGTAGAGAGCCGTTAGTCCCCATAAGTCCGTGACCCAGACACCTCTCCTGTGATGCAGGGCTTGGCAGAATGGTTCCCCATGGCAACCCAGAGAAACAAACTGAAGGTCTGCACAGAAGGGATGACTGAAGGGAAAGGGGCAGGGAACAGTCAAACTATTTTTATATTTTTGAACTATTCAGCAGTTGTTTTTCACTTTTAAGTGCTAAATTCCCTTTGTGGTATGTTTACTTACTGGGTGATACATACTTTTTCTGGTTTTCTTCTAGCTGTAATCCCATCTATCTATCCAAAGAACGTCACACTTTTTGAGTGAGCACATGCCTCTCTGAACTCATGATTTCCCTGCTGTGTGTGTTAATTACTGCTGTCAGTGTGTATGCTGTATGCTCACTCCATGCACCTGTCAGGTCTCTGGGCAGAGCTGGGACATACAACAGGTGAGCATGGAACCACCCTGGGGTTACCACGTTCCTGTGACAGCTGGAATCTATCACTGGCAGCAACTGGAAGACTCCAAGCTCAGCTGGAGGTTCCCATGCCACCAGGTGCCACCTGAGACATGTCTGGTCCTGCTGCCCCTTGGAGGCCTCTCCATGGCGTAGCACGGCAGCAAGACACAAGGTCTACAACCTCTACAACCATTAGGATGGTTGTGGTGGGAGGCCATTGCCTGCCCTCCTCTGAGCCACAGAGGGTGTCCATCCAGCATTTGTGCTGGCTTATCTAGGTACAAAGGTCACTGTTAAGCACAATGGTGGTTGTGATAACAATGAGGTACAATAGCTATGCCCAGTGATGGCAACAGCTGAGAAGGCCAGGCCTGTGGATTCAGGTGAGGGTACTGTGACTGGTTTATAGAGGTGAAGCTGTGTGCTAGCAGTCATGAGTACGTGCATCTCAAATCCCAGTGGTGAGATGGAAGCTCCAGGGCCCCAGCACCTGGTGCCACCAGGCAGGCATTGGAAAACACCTTGGGCAACCTTGCGGCCAAATGAGTCTTCCCCAGCAATGAAGGGTGTTGGTGACCTGAGTTATATGCAAAAAGAGCCAGGTAGGAAAAATTGCCTCCCCACATAACTCCTGGAGGTGGCAGAAACGCTCTCTTTGAGAAGTGAAGGCTCTTTGCCCGATTTTTATGATCTATGAGAAGGGATCGGTCTCCTTCTCACTCCCATCTCGGTGACATTGAGCCATGCTGAGAGATCCGACATGGGGTGAGATTTGACTCATGCACCTTTATCTGCCTGCGCCATGGCTGTCTGAACCAACACCTCACCCAGCGCTCCCTTTACCGTCCATGGGAGATATGGGTGTGTTTGGGGTATGAGTCAGCTGGTCTGTTTTTGCTTTCTGTCTTCAGGTAAGGTGAACTGCCCTAGATTTTCCTCATTAACCAAAGGAAACGTAAGGTAATTTCACTTAGCATTACACATAATGTAAGTAAGTATGTAAGGACCCCTGAATTCTTTATGATTTTGTTGTGGAGAAGGGACTCAGTGTCTCAGAAAACAAAGGCCAGCTGTGATGAGAACAATGCTGTCATGCTTTCTCCTATTAATCTGATTTAGCCTTTAAAAGATTCTTCATATATTGTGGACGAAGGAGTTTAATAGTAAATCATAAAAGCACAAGGGAAAGGGAAGGAATTTACTTAAGAGGTAGCCCTCTCTTTTCTGATTTCACTTGCATTTACTTCTCTGCTGGCTTTAAGCATCAAACTGAAAGCCATAGATACAGAACAAAGCAGTGAGCTCGGTTTCCATGCTTACTTTGCTGCAGCCACAGTTTCCAAACTGGTAAGCCTGACTTAGGACACCACAGTGTCCAGCAGCATGCAGACGGTTACTACCCTGCCCCATGACAAAAGCAGTTGCTGGTGGTCATCATATGTCTCATATTTTCCTCCAGTGATTCTTCGAGGTTCAGCAGCTTTCCTCAGCAGGCAGCTAGTGGGACCAGGAGAGCAGTCCTGACATGAGAAGTTGCATTTTCAGGGTGGTAATTTATAGGCATCCATCGCTGGAACATGTGGCAGACGTCATACTGGTTCCTGCTGCAGTCATCATGCAGAAATATTTCTTCTTAGTGGAAAATACTCATTTACAGAGATGCTAATCAAACCAATACTTCTCTCTGGGCTTACAATGCACTTGGAGGCCAAGTTTCAGCATGCAGTATGTTACATGTTAACTAGGTAACTGAACAAATGAATCAACTGAGAAATTAACGAGATTTCAAAGGTGCAGACAAGTTAGAGCCGCTTCTTTCCACCTCTATGCAAATGCAGCTTCAGAAATCCCTGAGACACTTTCCAGGTTGCTGCTGCCTGCTCAAAGTTTGGTGCAGCCCTATGCCTTGCTGCCTGCTGCAGATCTCGGATCAGCTGTGGTGTGGCACTGCTTTGAGGGAGGGCTCAGGTCTGCTGGGTGGTTATTTGCAGCAGATAAAGAACAGTAACTCCATTGTTTGAATGGCTGATCCATCGGACCTTTGTTCTTTCCCCTTGATGTGCTGGAGGAAAGTCACTGCAAGTGCCATTGTTTACCCAGAGTGTTTTCGAGGGCTTTCTTTCCTCCGCTTCATTCAATGGGTTTATTTGTTTTCCGAATATTTCAGATAGGAGAAGGCTAAGATACTAATTCTGTTTTGCCTCCTGGGTTAGAAACTGCCTTTGAAAAACTTTCTAGGCTCGTTTGTTTGTGTAGTAAAACATGTCTGAAAATGATTCATTGATGATTTTAACCTAGCAAGGCTGGTTGGAGATTGATGCAGTCAGAGGGGAATAGGCATCCCTTTCCGTCCATCAGCCTTTGCTCTGCAGGCCAAGCTGTGGCTGCCTGCCCTCCCTCTCTCGCTTTGGCACAGTCTAACAACCCTCACCATTCCAGCAGGCTGTAATTAAGCCATTCCTAATTTCAACAGAAGAGTGCACTGGGAATGAAAAGGGAAGCCCTGCTGTATAGCTTACATTCACACTAATACTGTTGAATTCAATCTTTATTGCCGTGTGTGTGTGCTGTACCTCTGTTACACATCCTAGACCAATTACAGGAGAAAGAACCCATAAAAAGGACCTGAAAAATATGCCTGAAACCTCATGTGTGTTTTCCAGCTATGTTAGGAAACCTAAGAAAAGACATTTCCTCTTTTCACAAACCACCTTTCTTTGAAGAAACCTGTGTGTAGAATAAACAGTGTTTTTAGATGCCACTGTGTGGTATTAAGGGAAGGTATTTGTAAGATGTGCCTCCTTCACAACCCAGCTGAGGAACCATTCAAGAAAAGCCTGCCCATTTCCCTTCCAATACTGTTGTATTTTAGAAAAGGTGGAGGTGTTGTCTCACTGGCACAGAATCCATGTGTGCAGAGGATCACAAAGGTTGAGACAGCTTTGCACCTCCAGCAGTACTCCTGTTGGCACTGTCACTACCACACATTCTTGCTTCCAAAGCTAGACTCACCTAAGGCAAATTTCTTTTCACTTTGGCATCAGAAAGACAGAGACTTGTTTCAAAGGGAGAAAATCAACGAGAACATAGCTACTGTTTTGTGGAGCATTTAAATGTGTACAAAAAACTGATTTAAAATCTGAAAAGTGATGGATCCTTCTCTCTCTCTACGCACACAAGCCCTGGCTTTAAGCCTGATGTAGAAAAGTTTTACATGTAAAATCATCAGGACCAGCAAAGCAGTGGTTGCATGCAGTGTGGATGGGTCACAGCAAAATAAAAGCAAAAAACAAACAGATAGCTGAATTTAATCTTTTGGGAAAGTGTTGGTTTGAGCTTGGAACTGTGTCACAAACGTGTGCAAGCATGCTGGAATGTGATGCAAGGCACGAAGTGAAAAAACACCCAAGGTATTCCCCGACAGTTTGTTAATTGTTTCTTGTTCTCAGCTCTGATCTCAAGCAACAAGATTGGTGGAGATAAAGAACTTCCAAGAGAGTGAAGAGCATGAATAAGAATGTGTTTCAGGAACTTACTGACATATCCATTCAAAGGCTGCAGGTATTGGAGTGCCGAAGTGTTGGCACACCGCTCTCCTTAAGAGCCTGTGTGAGAAACTGGGCCCGGAGGCTGTGGTAGGGGTGTAGGAGAGGCTGCTGGGATGACGTGTGAGAGCTGGATATGGACAGCCTGGGGTGAAGGAGAGCATGTCTTGAGGGAGTGAAAGAAACATGAGAATTATGACTAGGGATGACTGGAAAGTGAGATAGCTTGCATGGCTACAGTACAGAAGTAATGAGTGGAATGTTTACAGGGTAGGTCTATGAATGGGACTCTAGTGGATATAAAAGTCATTTGGATGAACTGGATAAACCTATCATGTAGAAGCAGCCCTTGGCCAGGATCAATGCAAAACCCACCAACTGACCTTTCCAGGCTCCAGATGCAAGACACACAGTAATGCTAATGCTTTGGGAGGCTAAACCACGTGCAGGAAATGCAATAGTAAAGAGGAGCTCATAAGGTAGACTGTGTTCAGATGGAGGTGCTCTTCCAACTCCAGCCTTCCTAGGAAAGTTGGAAAATGTGGTGAGGGAGGCATCAGTGATGTCCTTTCTGATACTAGTCCCAAGACTCTGTTACTTGAAAATTCACTAATAGAAGGATGGGAGATAATCTATAAATAAGGAGTTTTTAGGGCAGAAAGTCCATTTGGTAAAAATAATTCATGAAATTTGTGGTTATTTGCTTTAAACAGAACCCTATGAATGAAAGATGTGGTGTCTCACGAAATGGAGCAATTCCCTCATGTTGGATGGCATCAAACTCTGAATGCTGCACAGGGAGGAATCTTCCTTCCCAAGCCTGCCAGCTCAGGAACCTAAACTTTTGTGAGTTCAGGTGGGGAAAAATATCTTAAATAGGGTATATGTTTACTGTCACCACTTTACACCTGTGGAACCTCTGCAGAACTGCAGGCACCAGGCAGACGGGAACCATGAAGAGTATATGAGCTTCTCACAGGGAAACAGGAAATAGGACAAAGCTGCTGTGCTCAAAATTTGCTGTGAAAGAAGACATGGAAGTGCAGGCAAGATAGTTTCCATTCTTTCTAAGGAGTTTTCTAAAGTCCTCAATGTAGTTAGATTCTTTTGCTTCAGAATGCATGGTTTGCACATATCTTTGAAATCTTGTTTTTGTATTCTGTGTACTGCTTTATACTTACAAATTTAAGTCCACATTCTCTAACCAGAATCCTTTGAAAGCAAAGCACAGGCAGTGAGCTTGTAAATCCTTCAAAAATCTTTTGTAATTTGAAAAACTGCTGACGCTCCAAATCTACCCATACACTTCTATATTAGACCACTTACGATTGTGATGGATAGGACTTAGGAAACATGGTAAAATGGGACAAGTGATTAGAAAGTAATTCTTGAGTCACCCAGTCCAGGTAACCTTGTCATATGCTCCCTTTCGTAACTCAGACTCTGCACTAAGAGGAGGTGGCTTATTTGACTACATGGTCTCAAGGGAGTCTTTTCCAGGTTACACCAGTGATTTAGACATTTCTTCTAAATTAAAGTCTAAATATGTTGGTGGCTGATGTGCATCCATCTGATCTTACGATGAAGCTGTCCCTTTGTAAGTGCCTTTCTCCAGAGTTTTTGTTTTGCTAGCATAAGCTATTAGCATATATATTCTTGTAACGCAGACTTTGTTTTTCTTGTGATAATCCTGGTAACTTTTCTTCATCTGCACTCTGTGTCCCCTGGGAATTCATGCCACTTGAGAATGGGGAACCTACCATTGTACCTGCTATTGCAAATGAGAGCTAACCAAAACTTGTACAGCAGTATTACTATTTCCCTTTGTGACGTATTGGTAGCAGAGATACTTTAAAAACATTTTAAAGCTGAAGTTCTCTCTTTACAGCTGCACCACGTTATTGTTAATAACTGGCCTTAGCGCCAGGGGAAAAGCTCAGTTGTTGCTAGCTGATGAGTTCTTTGCTTATAGTAAAAATGAAGTCATTCCCAAGTGTATGAGCGTGTTTTTGTGCTACTGAGTTTCCTCCTTTTTCTGTTTCTTTGATTCACAAAGTCCTTGTGGAACACACTGTAATCCTCTGAATAATGTCTCTTCCCAGTTTTGTGTCATCAGCAAATTTTGTTAGCACATGCTGACGTTCTGAACCAACGCCATGAGAAAAAATACTAAGTAAGATCAGTTTTGGAAACAGTTCTGAGGAAGTACCTCTGTCACTCTGACTGTTCTCCATTTACCTCTGCTTTGGTCCTTGTGCCCTCAGCCAGAGCTTCACCCATTTCAAAATTCGTGCATCAACCTCTGCTGTTTCCAGATACATTCACATGCTACCCTGAAGCCTTTTTGGAACTCCAAAGGAAAGATTTACTGCAAAGCTCATATCAAAAAAAACACTTTTGTAAAATATGGCAGCCTGTGTTGAGCTAGTCTTGTACCTTACTGCACTCATCTCTCTGCCTTCAGCTGCACCTGCGGTTTTCTTCTTTCAAACACTGGCTTCTGAAGATCTGGCCTGAAATGCTGAGAACCAGAGCTTAAGCAATGCTTGTATGAAGCTATACTATCCTGTTGCCTGTGATCATAAAATCGCAAAATCATTAAGGTTGGAAAAGACTACTTAGGTCATCTAGTCCAACCACGAACCTAAACCATACATGGTTTGCTGTTTTCCAAGCAGTCGGCATCTTCTCCATGCTCAGTTGTGGGAGCACTGGACAGCAAATGTCAGGACACAGCTGTGTGCCCATTCTTCAGCTATAGGCCTACACCTGTCCAGCACAGGGAACCGTAAGCATTACAGTGCTTATGTAAATGGACCATGAATGTCAACAATCATATTTTTGGAGAGGCAGAAAATAAACAGTCTGTTCCTGTTACTTCTAATCTCCTGGTTTTCCAAAACCAGTCATAAATAAAAACATTTAGTTCATGCAAAGTCTTCTTATTACTGCTACGTACAGTCTACATAAAGTCACATTTACCTCATGTTGTGATGATGGAGTACCTTTTCCAAAAGAATACATCTGTGTTCAAACTTAGCCTCTCCCTAATGTCTCCACTACCACGCTATTGATCAGTATGTGGTGTACTGATAGGTACCAGTTAGGTATGTGTTCCAGTAGCTTAAAGGAATGAGAACAGCTTTATTTAATGGTAATTAAATGTGAGTCTCTGGGGAGAAAGACTTTCCCTGATCACCACTGCTTATTTTTAAAGATGCAACTACGAAAGGTTCAGTGAGGTGAGGGAGCAGAACCTACAGTCACTAGCTATTGTGTGCTGAGGTGTACGTTGAAACCAGAAGTGCAAGAATGGAAACCACAGTCACACCGAAACCCAGGTTAATCTGTAGTGACAGTGAAGACCACCAGCTCCAGTGGTGGCGAGATAAACCCAGTGCTAGGGATGAGGGATACAAATTTACCAAACTGTTGAGACGTTGGCCATGTGACTGCTCCAAATCCTTGGGTGCTGATGGTGTGAGTGATATGTTGACCAGCAACACTGCTCACAAAAGGCTCCTGGAAGTAACAGGCCTTGAAATTGTGCATGCCTCTTTATCCCGTCCTGCCATAGGATTGTTAGCCAAGTCAGCATCAAAGGAAGTTTATGGCTATTCATATGCAGCATGGGAAAGCTGTGGGGCTTTGATTGTGCACTGAGGAGCTTGTAATAAGACAGATGTGCAATATCCACAGGAACTACTTTCAAAAGCTGTTCACTTCTCTTCTGATGAAAGGAAAATCTACAGTAACATCTTAAATACAAGGAAAGGGAGAAGTTCCTATAAAATAAATGATGAGACTTACAGCAGCCTTGAAAAGCATCCTTTATCTAATGATGTTTCTGGGTAAAAGGTATAAATCAAAGAGTGAAGTGCAAGTATGCTCCTAAACAATCATCTGCCATGGTATAGGAGAGTGCATGAATGCTTAATGTGGTTATCATGCACATAAGTAGTGTACACTTCAGTCAGCGCTTCAGTTAAGCATTGAGAAAACATCATAAAGGAAGTAAGACAGCAGTAACACTAGGATGCTTACCAGTCAAAGGTTCTATAGCAAAATTTGAAGACTAAATTAAACTCTTATTGATGGATTACAGGTGTTACTGTTCCAGTCTCACACGAGAGGGGTTTATGGAAGTTTGTCTTTTGGGGAAGTTAAATCAGAGCTAGTGTTTCTGAAATGTTTGTGTCCATTGTGTATGTAAATACTTTTTCACTGAAAGGGAGGGGAATGTAGCTCAGTTCTGACCCATTACAGATTTGTTGGTTTTATAGTTTCCTTTTCTCAAGTATGAGCACAGGCTTGTTCACTGAGTCCACTCAATGGGTGCTTGTTGAATAGCACTGCTCCTCTTGCATCTCTGAGAAACAAATGGTTTGCTTTGTTGTTTGATTCTGCGGTATTTTCCTTGCCTTGCTACTAAAGAAAACCAATAGACAAATTCTTGTTTGGAAAATTGTCATGTATTTATATGCTTGATAGCTGGAAATAATAAATTGGGCATATCTGTTAGTTTTCATAGCTGGATAGTTGTCCAGCTGTGAAGCAGTGACCTTAGTTATCTGGCTGAGAAGTCATTAAAAAAAAAAACCCACAAAAAACCCTGCAGAAAACAAGTCTGACTTGAACATCTGGAAAACGAGGAGTGGAAAACAAATGAAAGGGCCTGATGTATTCTGTGCCAGTAGGATTTGCAATCCAGAAAGAGATGCAAATGACTAAGGCTGAGTGATCTACTTTCTGTAAGCAATCAGTGTGACAGACTTAACCCCTTTTTTTGTTTGCAAATTATCCTGAATTAAGTGCTGCTGCTTACAGATGTGTTTGCTATTTGCATACACTTTGTGAATAAACTTCTGCCTGTGTGTTAGTCATGCACTGTTCAGCATGACTATTGCTTGAGTGTTTGTTGTTTACAGGGTGTGATTCACCAGACCTGCAAAGAGCTCTAAGGAGGGCTGCAATGAGCATTACTAGAAATATGTGTATGAATGAATATTCACAAATTGTGAGCATGTTTGTGATGCATTTCATCTCCTTGCAAAACAACCATACTTTGGAAGAAAACTTTACTTGTACAGAAAAAGTACCCTGTAATTAGGAACCTTCAGAATGGGAATGGTTGTGGAAAACTTCTTGAAGCCATTTACATCTGCCTGAGTTTCTCTAACAATGTCTTCTATCAAGGCAACTATCAAGTGGCCAATCAAGGGCCCTCAGAGTTGCTACAGCAGTGTTTGCTCCTGTTGTGGGGGCAAAGGCTGTGGCATTGCTGGGGTTACAGAGTGGCAGGGTGAGTGGCCTTGGTGCATGCTGCAAGAGGGAAATTTGGGGCTGTGTGATATCAGGCCTGGTTACATGACCCGTAGGTCCTTCCACATGAGTTTGATGAATATCCTACTTGCTTTAGGTCAAGTTCTTCTTTGGTTGCACTGGGAAATGCCCAGTGTCCACATATAGTGCCCACAAAAAAATAACGAGCTGCCACTTGGCTGTCCCATACTGGCAAAATGACTCAAGTCAAGTTACTGGTAAGTACAGAGTTGAAATGTTTGTTATTTCAATGCAAAATATTAACAAAATTTTCTCTGTGTTTCCCCTCTCTTAGACCACCCAAAAGGAAGACCCCTTTCTCCTCTCAGAGGACTCTGGTCTGCTCCTGGCTATATCTCGCAAGGATGGAGGCAATTCCTGGACCCTGGCATGTTCAGCCTTACTGAAAACATGACATAGCCAGAAAGTAAAACTGGAGTTATGAAAGAAAAGCTGAGTGTGAGGAAATGGCAGGAGCAGACTAATATTGGAGAAGTTGCATGGACACATTGGCTTGCTCTGTAGAGCTCAGGGCTCCCAGGCCGTGTAAGAGTTTAATGACTGCTTCAAAAAACATGTTTTATATCAAATATAAACAGTCTGTGCTCTTGAGATGCCTCCCTCCCTTGTATTAATTTTCATTAGGAAAACACAATCAATTCTGCTTTAAGGTGTTGTTTTTTAGGGGGGAAGGGAGAGAGAAGGGAGGGAAATAGAAGCTGAGGAAGCTCCTTTCTTTGTTAGCTTTAAAGCATGAAAAGGCCAGAAAACAAAACACATGGTAGAGGATTTGTTGTAGCCGCGGCAGTCCTTATCTTTCTTTTTCTGCTGACTTCCTGCTCCGAATGCTTTGGCAGCTTCGAGGGCAGCGTATAAACTTTGCAAACAAGAAGGAATTCAAATGGAACCCTAGACGTCATCACATTTTCCAAGTTGGACATAAATCACAGTTTGTTATGGTTACTCTCTTGAGAGGCAGAACATGTGCAAGGAGATAAGAGCATGGAGGAAGGAGAGGCATAGGGTATCTCAGAAGAAAAGAAAGGTCAGTAGGAAAGACCTAGTAAGAAATGTTTTGACAGTGTCAGTTGAGCTGAACAGACATTGAGGAACTGGTGTGAGTTCTCATTGTTGCAGGGACATTGCCCCACCTAATTTTAAGTAGGTTTGCTATGGAGCTGGCAGGGAACTCTCCCTTGTCATACAGATTTTGTGTCACTGAAAGTGGGATTTTCCTGGTGAGCCAGTATTTTCCAACCACAGTAGTGCATGATTCACTGCCCAGATCGTCAGGTGATATAAATAGACACAGCTTCTGCCAGCTTCAGTGGTCTTGCACTGACTTACATCAGCACAAGAAAGTTGGGATGGAAAGTTCCCATCAGTTTGCCTGCTCTCTATCCCAGCCACTGCCAGCTACATTAGTCCAGGCCTGAGTTAGAAAGAGTTACAGAGGTGTCCCCAGCTAATGGGAAAACTTAGTTTCTCTTTATGAGCTGAAGGCATAGGCCTTTTCTGATACTCATCCTGTGTTTTCCTGTGCCTAATCCTGCTTTGCTCTAAGTTTGAAGCCCTTTTTTCTCATTTTTAGGTGCTGTTTAGATGTATGGGGTGCAGGATGTTCTGCTTGCCCTCTGCAACAAAACTGGACACCCAGGGTTTTCTGCTTCAGTGCTTCTTCAGAGAGTTTGGCCGTGAATTTAGCTCTTTTAAATATTAATCTTTCAACTGGAGAGTTGACTGCTTATCTGGTGGGAGGTTAACCTCAGAAACTGCTCTAGAAAAGAAGGTATTTATAGCTTGGCTGCACTGTGTGGAATGCAAACAAGGGTTAAGTGGCTGTAATTACCTACGCAGTGTGCAACGTGTCTGTCCTATTCTACAACAGGAGCAAGGCCAGCTGAGCCTGGACCTGTTGCTTTGGCTGCCCGTGGGTTTCCAAGAAGCTTCCACCCTGCCACTTTTCTCTGCTTGACCAGCATATTTCATAAGAATAACATCCAATCACTGTGTTAAGTGGTGCTCAGAGGTGTTTTTATCTCCCCTGGTATGCTATTATTTGCTCCGTTATGATGCCACGGAATGAACAAGTTGAACAACAGGTTGTAAGACATTTGTTATTTTCAGACATATTCGATGAGGCGTTTTTTGCATCCCTATTATATTTGGCCTCCAAGGAAAGGAGGGATATGTATAATTTGGCTGAGCTTGTTTCTTTCACATGAGGAATGACGTCAATAATCTTCCTTAGTTCCAGAAATAAAATACAATGAGACTTGCTCTCTTTATGCTGGATTTGGCATTAAAAAAAAAAAAAAAAGCATATGCACATATGTGTAAATATGTGACATATATGGAGATCACTAGATTGCCAGCATAGATTTGGATCTGGGCAGCCAATATTTATTGCAAGCATATTTAACTTGCGATTGCAGTCCTACATGTTGACCCTTAATATTATCTTCCATCTTGAAGCTATACCAGTTGAGGGCAGTGGGTCTGTGCTGGCATTGCTGGGTAATGCAGATTCAAGGCTGTGGGTAAAAATGCGCTGCAGAGGTTGCAGAGCCCCATTCAGCAACTGCCATAGGGCTTGTCTGCATTCCCAGGCCAACTTCGCCTGTCCAGAGCCTCAGCCAGGCATTGCTGCCTTCCCTGGTGATTTCTTCCTGGTATTTCCCTTTTGACTTTTTATAGCTTCCAGCAACACTGTATCTTGTCAACACCTCAGGCCTGGTTTCTCACTTTGTCGGAACTCAGGAGAATGTGGGACTGTGATGGGCAGGAACTCTTCAGCTCTGGCCCCAGCACAGGAATATGTGCAATGGATTTCCCTTCTGGAAAAGATGGGAAGGCCATCCCATGAGAGATGACTAGAAATTCACAAGACAGGTTCTCACAGGTGTCTGGTGAGATGTTGATCTTTGTGATGTGTGGGTTTCCCCTGCTTAGCTATGTGCCATTCTGTCTCTATTTTTTTTTCCTTTTACACTCTTTCTCTCCACTTTTTTTCCATATAAAGAATGCAGCAGTTATATGACATGGAGCCTCATCAGTAGCTCGTGTTCTTTCATGTTTAGAACCTGCCATGTAAATGCTCACTGCCTGGGCCAGATGGGCTGATGGGCTACGTCTTAACATTGGGTTTTCCAGACTTAATAGAGAAGCCAGCACAAGAATGAAGCAGTTTGAAGGCTTGGTCATGCTAGCAGGCAATCTCAACAAAGACCCTCAAGAGAGATGCTCCAGAGCGTTTGTCTCTGCTGTCTCTCTTCTACACCAAGGTGGATTCTCCTATTGAGCTCCCTCCATTAAACATCTTCAGGTTGCCTCACAGCAGCCATCCAAGCTTTCCTCTACTGTTTTTTTCTCATTTATTTCAGAGGTAAGGTAAAAAGGGGGAAAGAACGGTTACTAGGCAGAAGTCTGACCTCCAACTACCAGTAAGAACATGGACAAGTGAAGGTTTGTGAAGGGGCTCAGGAGAGGCTTTGCAAGTAGTGCCAGGGCTACGTGGCCAATTCCAGCATCATGTCAAGACTCACGGAGCAACTGATGCTGTTTTCAGGGAGCTGAGATAGGTGGCTGGCTCCACAGATGTCTCTTTTTGCAACACGACGTTTTCAGATCTTGTGTTCATGGGAAAAAGCCCAAATTGATGACCGCAATATGCATGCAGAGTTAATAAACTGAATTAACAGAACAGTATTAAGTTTTAGAAAGCTCAAGACTTGAGCTGTGGGTCACGATTTTTGTGCTATTGCTGTTTGTTTGGTTTTTTTTTTCCCATTCTTTCTTTGGGTCTGGCAGATCCGCAGGCATTAGTCCTCGTCTTGATCCAGTTAGTCATATTGTTGCTTTCAAATGTTCTGGTTGCCTAAATCCCTGTTATTTCAGTTGGATTCTCATTTGGCTCTGCACTGCTGCAGAGGGTGACTGTGTTGTATAAAGGCTGTTGGGTCTGATTCTCATTTACATTCACAAGGCAGCGGGCGCCTTTCCACCCACTTGATGGTCCTTCTACTCTGCTGGAGTGCTTTGTCTCTGCAAAGGATAGATCCGGGAGGTAGCCTTTCCCATTGCATGGGGCTGCACGCTCTCTGGACCTCAACCAGCCTGCAAAGTGCCCTGTGATCTTGCTGGATGAAAAGCTGGGCACAAAATACCAGCTGGGATTTATTTTTGCAGCTACAGATGCCTTGGTTCTAACGCCCACTGCCATCTGCTGAGGGACTCCCACTGGTGTCACAGTGTTTTTGGGCACTGGCTGAGGATAGTGCCTGCCCTTAGGTTCACAGCAGCTTTCAAACAGCTCATTCTGCATCTGTCCCAGTCCAAGGCACCACCAGAGGCCCTTCCTGCAACTTCTTTCTCTTGTGTTAGGTAGCTATCTAATAACATACTAAGGGGCTGTTCCTGCAAATTCTGAAGGAAAATTCAATCAATTAATCAAGTTGTGTTATGCACAATAGTAGCGTTACTGACATTGGTCACGTGCCTGTGGTTCACGATGTGTGCCTGTATCCAGAGTAAAATTAGTAGGTGTGTCTTATAAACAAAAAATAATAATCCTATGAGTCACAGTTAGGAATTTTTCCTTCTGTATGAAGTACTTATTAATCTGGAATTTTAAATGAGGGGAAGGGTGGCCTGGAGACGGTTTGTGCTCACTTGCTGCATCTTCCTGCAGCTGGCTGTGATGGGTGTTCATGGACATGTGTGTGCTGGAGCCACTGGCCAGGTTTCATGGCTCTTTTGGTGTCAGCTGCAAAGGGAGCTCCAATAAGGGTCACTTGTGATGTTACCAACAACAGCAATAAAAAACAACAAAGATCATTTTTAGAGCTGCTGCAGACAATTTCACTTCCTGAATATGGGGCTTTTTTTTGGTTGCTTTTGCTCATCTTGGTTTTTAAAAGGGTCTGAAAAACCCATTATTTCACTGTAGAGGTGGTTGCCCAGAGCTGTTGTCATCAGATTCTGGCATAAGACATGTGACAAGCTTCAACTACTTCTCTGGAAAATTCAACTACTCTTCTGGGAATGGTCTGCTCTAGAGCCCAGACTGACATAAGTATTTCACCCATAGTCCTGTGACTGCCCTAAGGGAAGGCACTATGTCTTTATTAAACACAGGCAGATATCAACAACAGGTCAGAATGTAGGTCAGGGGAGCAGCTCATAATTTTGTAACACTGGAAAAATGATGCTGTGCTATCTGTCCTCCAGAAAATGATCTGCCAGATAAGATAGCAACAGCTTCCCTGTCAGTTTGGTCAGAAGATCTGTGAAGCCATTTGATAAAGCTCCTGTTGTGACTGACTTAAAATGTTGGAAACATCTCCGATTGCTTTCAGGCTTTTTGATCAGTCGGAAGCTTCTGCCAGATCTCCAGTGTGGCAAGGAGACTGCTTCTACTCTCTTCACACCTGGACCTCATTAAATTAATTTTGGTAATGGCAAAAGCAACTTTATCTTGCATCTCCATCGAAGAAATGAGCCCTCTGCATCTCCAAACGAAGACCAAACTGCGGAAGTCTATATTTCTCTCAGCGTGCCCCATGACAAATCAACTGCATGCCTCTTGATCCGTTTAATGATGCTGCTTGAGGAGATTTTACAGAGGCAAAATATTGGGAAATAGTAGCACTGTTGCTTATTTATCTCACAGCAGACTTGGTGTATTAAATCACTGCCCCACTAAAAGCCTGTCTTTCTCCAAGACCCCTTTAAACGAGGTCAACTTCAGCAATTAAAATGGCTTCTAAATCTTTGGTTGTCATTACAGCATGTTTTTTTTTAAAAGAAATGCCAATGTTCATTTCAGTGCCATAAACATCTTGAGTAATTGAGTATTTTATCTAAACAGAATGAGAACTGTGGAAATTATTTTTAGAATTTGAGCTTTAAATAAACAAGACACTTTTAAACGTAACTCCATTTTGGGTATTGGGATGTTTTCGTGGACGTAATGGCTATTTTCAGTATGTTCTCTGAAAGCTCTTCTTTTTAAATGGGATATTTTACATTTAAATTGGGACAGTATGGAATTTATGTGTACAGAATATATTGTGAGAGGTCAGCTCATCTTGAGAGTAAATATTTGTATCTATGTGGGTGTGTGTGATGTGTCATGCAAGAACATTGTGCAACTGTAGGAGTTAATTTGGTTTAATAATCAAGCTGTGAAATTCTAACAGATTGTTCAAACTCATATGTTGGTTTCCTGGTGTGAAAGGCATTACTTAAGTATATTTGCCTATCGCTATTAAATGTTCTTTATATAAATAAATATATATATATGTATGTACCTAAATAAACATTAGCTCTGTCCACCAAACTGCTCTTGTCCCACTTCTGAGCTGTGAAAAAAATTTGATGCTGTTCAAGCAAAGTATTATAACACATATAGACATTGGTGCTTTCATGCTGTCGTGTGGTGCTTTTAGCACTGCTGACTGTCTGCAGCAGCGGCAGGAGCAGCTCATTACAGCACTGAGCAGAACCACACTATGTGTTTGTGTAAGCAAGAGAGGGGAGAGGTAAGTCAGCTAGAAAGGGGTATATAACATTTCTGTTTTCCATAGGCAAAGTACATTTTCAGCAATGCATGCTTCTCTGCTGAATCATCCCTGACACACCTACACAGAGCTGTGATTTGCCTCAAATAAGTACTGATGCCTGAAATAGATCTGAGCAGACATGTGCAGCAGCAGTTGTCAAAAGAGAGAAACACATTTTATGTTTCATATTATATACTGCACGAATTGCCAAACTAGTCCACAGAGGAAAAGAAAAGTTTCAGTTCTTGTTTTCCAAGAACTGTTTTTTTCTTTTCTTGTCCTGTTCATCCCTGGTGAGCTATCTGCAGCATGTGCATGTCCATCTCGTGTCACTGCATGGAAGATCTGTCCTGCCTTGGACTGCAGATGTATGACAGCACTGTGCCTAGGCAGCAGATCCTTACTGGAGACAAGTGACCCAGTCCACTTCTCTGTATTCAATTAACTTCTATTATGTTAGGCTTTACCTCTTACATGCTGCAAGTGACCTTGCCCAGTTCTGACAGCTGGGTAAGTGAATTTTTGTTTTTGTAAAGGCCTGTTTCCTCCCTGCCCTCTTGCTAACCCACATATGGACAAAGCTTCCCACTTGGAAACCAGCCTGTCCCATTAAGTTTTTCAAGGAAGGTGATGATTTCAAATGGTAGAGTGTTTAGGAGCCGCTCCCAGGTGGTTCCAATGCCTGCTGGTTAGGAGGACATCTCTATCAGGCTGTTGACACAGGCTCTGAGAAGATGAGGAGGAGAAAAAACAGCCTGAAAACAAGGAGGGCCAGAGCTGCCTGCTCTGGCCTCCTGGGGCTGTAGAAACATGGTTTTATTCCCAGTCAAATATCCTAATCTCCAGCATGGAGGAAAAGGTGACAGAAACAGAGGATGCTGCTTTTATTCCATACTTGGCACTGGTGACAAGTTCTGGGGTTATTGACTTTGCTGTTCATGCTTACATGTTCAGGTCCAAGATGCTCATGTCTGTTATCTTCTGAGTTTTGGACAAGTAACTTCCTTGCACACGTTCTCAGTTGCAAACTCATCCCTCTAAGCATGCAAATGCCCTTCAGTCGCTCTAAAGGCTCAGTAAATCCATGCCAAAAACCATGCCAAATATCCACACAACTCAGGAGCCCTGCCTCTGATTGAAGTGGAGCAAACTGGCCTGCTCCCTTTTGGTGGGCTTTCGCCATGACAGGAGAAGTGGAGCCCTAGGCAATGGCACAGCTGGAGTGAAGGGAGAGCAATGCCAAAAGTATGAAGCATCTTTCAAGAGATTATTGATGAACAGTCTCAGTATTTTTTCCCTTTCTTTTTCCTTGAAAACAAAACGGAAGGCAGAAGTGGATTGAATCCATTACATTACGTGTAGGTGTGCATATCTGATGTTTGTTTCTGCTGGTGTCTATGCATATAAAATGAAAGAATTTAGCACATACTGAACATGACCAAGCACTTTTGGAACATGAGATAAACAGTAGCGGATTGTATGTTTAATGCATTTTCCTTGATAACATTACATAATTTACCATTAACGACAGGCTATGATAAAGAGGTCAGTGAACTGTATTGCCCTACACTTGAACTATGTGAACTGCACCCATGTTGTTCAGACTTTTTTGTTTGTATGTTGTTTCATTTGTGACAATTCCTGCCTTTACTAAAAACAGATCCAATGGAAAATGCCCATGGGGAAAAATGGAGTGGAGTGTTCATATAAAAGCTGCATGGGGAAAGGGGGGGGAATGTGAGAATTCATGTAGTGTTTAGTTGAAGGATGTTCACTGAATAGGCCCATCTGACAGAAATAAACCTAGAAGCAGGATTATCTCACCTGATCCCAGCTTTTGTTGTTGTTGTTTTACCAGGATCCAGAGGAAGAGTTCTAAACTTTGTTTCTTTCCCTTTCAGGACTGTATCTAGCCTATTTTCTGTCTGCTAGTTTTCTTCTCATTGCAGTCATCTCTTGCTTCATCTCCTTTGCTGTATTTTGGTAGCTCAGTGTTTCTTATGGTTTCATATCTTTCTCGATCCTAGTGCACAATAATCCAAAGCTTAACCATCAATCCAGTGAGACAATAGTGAGCACGACCCTGCTTGCAGGAGCTCTTTGAGGGAGCAGAACTTGTCCTCCATAGTGGAAGACAGGATGGCTTCTTCAGCTGCCTTATGTTCCCCTTGAGGTCTGACCACACTCAGGATCTCTCCTTCATCTCAAATCACCAAAGGTGAGTTTCTGTGATACTTCTTCAGCTTTGTTTACCGTAGCTGAAGGCAAGACATTAGTACTGTCAGCTGGACCTGGCAGCAAATCACAAGCTTCATCTAAACTGCAGCGCGGTCTTCAGTTAGGTGTCAGTACACATCACTGTGTACGTGCAGATGCATGACCTGGGTCAGTGGCTCCTTGTGCGTGTGCTGCAGAGCTTGGTGAGATGAATGGATTGTCCTGGTACAGCCTCATCTCAAGCACTGCGTGCAGGTTTGGGGGCCACAACATGAGGACAAAAAGCTGTCAGAGAGCATCCAAAGAAGGGTTAAAAAGATGGTGAAGGCTCTGAGGGCAAGGTGTGTGAGGAGCGGCTGAGGCCCCTCGCTGTGCTCAGCGCAGAGCAGAGGAGCTGAGGGGAGGCCTGATGGCGGCTGCAGCTCCTCACAGGGAGCGGAGGGGCAGCGCTGAGCTCTGCTCTGTGTGACAGCGACAGGGCCCGAGGGAACGGCATGGAGCTGCGTCAGGGGAGGGCAGCTGGGGGTCAGGGAAAGGGGCTGCACCACAGGGCGGTGGGCGGGGAACGGGATGCACGGGGCTGTGGGCACAGCCACCAGTCATGGAGTCCAAGGAGCATCTCAGACATACAGTCTGATTTTTGGGTGGTCATGTGTTGAGCCAGAGGTCGGACTCAATAATACTTGTGGGTCCTTTTCAGCTCAGGAATTTCTGTATTTCCATGATCCTCCTTTGAGTGCTTTTAACTTCTTTCCCTGTGGCTGTGCTCCAAGCTGGAACCCCAGCAGCCCAGTTTTTGAAGAGCTTGATGAGCACCACATGAGCAAACCTGGCCTCCACAGCTGACTGGGGAAGGGAAGGGCAGCACTTGGGGGATGTTTGCTTACCACATGTCTTCAGACAGAAAGGATGACGGACAGAGTTTCCTTTGGAAACACATGATGTGGATAACGTGCACCTTGTCCCATCTACTGCTCTGCCGCCCTCTGATTGCTTTGAGACAAAGTTTCTCTGGGCAGGCAGAAACCTGAGCGAGCTGAGAACTGCAATAGGCAAAATGGACCCTGCCCTGAAAAGAAAGGTCTTACAGGCTTTTAGGAACAGAAATCTCCCAAAACATTCTATTTTTGGAACATGGGGTAGACCAAGACACTTGAACAGAATGTTTCTAGTAAAGATAGGAGAGTGCTTTTTAAGAGCAAAGAGGCAAGGGTAACCAAACATTTCATTTAAATGGGGTCAGTGAAGAACAACTTGCAAAGTGCCTCAGGGGCAGGTCAGACTTGCAAAATACCTATCCTCCTTGTTCATGAAGTACAAGAAAAATGATGTTTTGGATGTGTGTAGGGCTATTTTTGTATGTTTCTTTTGGTTTTGCTTGCTTTGATTTGCTTATTTCTCATCCTTGTGTCCTTGGAAAAGAATGCTTTCCTGTTTTGAGCTATCTCAGCAGAGAAAGCAGGATTTCCTAGGTCTCCTTAGCTGTCACAAATTCTGCCCATAGCAGCCTTCCCACTTTCCTGTTGAAAAGGCAAAGCCAGAAGCTTCTAGGTAGAGCAGACAGACTAGCAAGCAAAGCCAGGTTTTATCCAGGCACCTCTCCATTTTGGGTGCACTGCCAGGCATGAGACCAGCACAACCACCTTTTTCCACTCCTATAGCCATGCTGGGGGTCCTCCCATTGCTCACTGCTCCCTTTTGGTCCAGGCAGTCAACCATCGCCATGCCTTGCAGCTAGGATCCTCGGTAGGCCTTGGCTGTAAAACAAACAGGTAATTTTATTGTACACAGCCTCATGCAAAGTTATTTTACCATCTGTTGGTAGAGACCATATGGGGAAGGGAGAATTTAAATGTCAGAGAATTATAAGAGGAGCAAGTTTATGTGTCTTTTAAAGGCAAGACTGCAGATAAAGAAAGGAAGGGCAGCAGAAGGCTGCAGAATATGATCAAGTCCATTGAGAAACATATGCAGGTGAGAGCACAAACAGGTCTGAGAACTTGCAATTTCTTCTCTTTTCTCATCTTAACAGAGGAAGATGGTTTTGGGTCACACCATGTCCTCAATACATCTCACACTGTATTTCAGTGTGAGTATGCATTTCCTGAGTGGTATGTTTGAAACATGAAGGGCTCCATTCAGTCCAGCTGCTGTACTCCGAGAAGTTGTTTGCTCCTTCACCAACAATTACTATTCCTGTAACAAAAAAGCGTGTGGGCTTATGACACATCCATTCAAGGTTATGGTCTGATGTATTAAATAGCATGCTAGATATTTGGCCTGTGGCAGCTGAGAGAAAGCACTTTGCCAGCTCTGCTATAGCAGTGCTAATTTGGTGGAGAGACCAACACATGCAGGTCAGAGCCCTGTGCTTGGAAGTTGGTTATATCCCCAGTAACTGATGGACAAAGAATAAGGCTCATCTTCAACAGGGACAGTGAAAAGTAGTTTATCTTGTATTGTAAAATTGTTGTGTTAGCTTTAAAAAATAGCGGTCAGAAATTGGGAGCTCTGAAGTCAATTGAACATGCTCATATTTGTGCTGACCTGTGATTCGTTCTGCAGATGAGAATAAAAGAGAAATTCATACTGGAAACTGGATGGGCAAAGTATCAGTTGCAGAGCAGATGTAATGAGAATAGGCTTCACCATCCTGGTCTCTATTTAGTCAACTGATATTGAAGAGATCTGAGCTTGATGCTGAGGCCTGTTACAGTTTTTGTAGTCTTGAGTGATGACAACGTTTCTTATATTCATGGCCACGCAGGCATGTATGTTTTTAGCAGGTGTGTCTTTATCCACAGCACATTTGACTGTTTCACTATGGCTTACAATGTAAGGGTTTTTCAAAATGGCACTGCCAATTTTTTTATTTTTTTTAATCTTTTACTGTAGTTTGAGTGTTTCCCATTGAGAAGTTGCATGCAGTCAGCAGAGCAACAATAACCTTTGCTGCTGTGAAGCTACTGAAGGTTTAGGGTTAATTTGTATAGAAAAGAAATTGCAAAATCAACCAGGGCATAAATATAAAATACAATAGTGCTTTTGCTTCATTGTACCACAGCATAAATGCCTGTGCCAGGGTAGCACTATATCCAAGCTGCAGACACATTAACTTTTAAGTAAATCTAAAATGTCAGTGAGGGCAAAGCATCCTGAAATTTAACAACCAAAGGGACTGAACTCAATTTTATAATATGCATTTTTTTTTTTTTCTTGTTACTCAAATCCAAATAACCCCTGACTATCTGCACTAGGAGCATGCCTTCATTCAAGCACTGAGACCTATGAAGTTCCGTTTTTGTTTGAAATACATACTGGTAGGACTTGCTGCTGTGATATTGATATTAGACAGACAAGAAGAGGAGAAAAGTTAGTGTCACAGTGTTCCCATTCACCTCCCTCTCCATTCTTTGCAAATAAGAAAAAAGGTGCTACAACTGCTGTGTTTACACTTCATAACTTGTTGTCATGTTCTGTACTTCAGGCAAGTATTTATGACTGCCAGGTGCATGTGGCTCAGTTCTTTAGGGTGATGCCTTCTCACTTCATAAAATGACTTGAGTTGGAAGGGACCCCAAGAACCATCAGGTTCCAACCCCCCACCACTTGAGTCTGAGACAGATGTTGGTTAAGGATGGTTCCTTGTATACACATCTGTGCTGTTGTATGTCAGTCATAAGATCTGCCAGGCTTGTGTAAGCATGTGGTGAGCTCTTCTGGCATTGGATTTTCTGTGTACAGATCATTGCCAAGTATTTCAGCAAGAATGAGGACTCTACACTTTGACAGACTGTTCCCCATTGCTCACACTTACGGTTCCAAAATCATCTGCACAGATTGTTTTCCTCCTTTGACAAAGCCAAGTTTCATTATATCATGGTACTGGTAAATTTTCAGCAGAAGATTGTTTTAAAAAGAAATCTCAATGCTCTTTATTCACCAGTCTGTTTTGAAGAGAATCTTAAACTTCTTCCTGAGGTTTTCTAGTTTGTTTCAGCTAGAATTTACTACATAGCACAACAGCAAAGAGCACAAGTGTTTTCATAAAAACCTTTTTATTAGTAAACTTTGTGATCCGCACTGGCAAAACTCCCATACCTAAATTCCACCCTATTACCCGGCAGTAGGTGTGACCAGCCAGTGACGTTAGTTTTGCATTTTGAGGCTCAAAAAAAAAACCCCCAAACAAAACCAATGTTTAATAATTTGCAGATGTTGGCAGCCTGCAGTGATGCCTGAGTTGAAGCTCTCTTTGGGTGCCAAACCACAAATATATATCATTTTTTATAATCTACAATTCCTGGAACTGAAAGAGGCTTCAAAACAATCAATATGTAAACATGAATATAGAGCGCTACTTTCTGAGCATCACCAGTGCTGCTACTGCCACGAGCTGCCTGCTCGGTGCAGATGGTTTTTTCTCAGTAATGGTGTCTGTCTTCAAAACAAGTTTGCTTTTTACCCTCTGTTTAGAGGTATGGGCGTGCAGGGCTAGTACAACCCCTTCAAGAAGAGGAAAGGTATTTACAGTTTCAGAAATTAGTAAGGCATTAAGAAATGCAGAATGTTTAAACCAGAAGCAGGAATGATATACTGCTACATTTCCCTGTATGCTGTCTACTTGATATTACAACGTTCAATAGCCTCGAAACCTGAAGTTTACTCTTTACACTTTGAACCGATGTGGCCCTTTAACCCCTTCGCTGTTGTCATATTCTAAACTGAAGGGACCACCTTTGAAAACAAGCTTTCCTTTCACTTCAAGGCCATGCAGCAGTGGCCATGAAACTTGCTTTGAGATGTATTTTGGGTGCTTTTTTAACAAATTTGATCACTGGGAAATAGCTGATATCATCACTTTGCTACACCAAGGAGTAACAAGTTGTGGTCAGATGCAAATGACTTGCATCGGGGTTGAGGTTCCAATATGAAGCAGGGGTGTTTGTTGTCAGACAGTGTCTAGGACACCAGTAACAAACTGGGAAACCACAACATGGGGTTCTATATATACATCTTGAAGAGATGCATCTTTCCCCAAAAAAGTGTGATAGAAATGCAAGACAGAAGATGATGGGTGAAGATGATGAGTGATGATGGGTGAAGAAAAGAGGTGAGGGTGGAATAAGGATGCAACACAACTGTGCTAGCCAAAAGGATATTCAGTGTTCTCAACTCACCTAACATTAATTTTATATTCATTTCTGTACTTATTTTTGTTCCAGTAGATAAGTTTTTAAGAAAAGCTTGATGGATAGTAAAGTTCCTGGGAGTCTCTTTGTAGTTGCAGAAAATGTGCCCTGAAGCTCAAGGGGAATTTTGAAGAAGTCCCTGAATTATTTGTTCATAATGCAGCAAGCTGAAGATGCAAGAGACTCTGCTGTCCTAACATACTGTAGGCTGGAAGCCTGTGGAAAATGAGAGATGATGGTGACAAGCTGCTGATGGTTAGATTTGTCAGGAAACGTGGGAGGGACTCACCAGGTCTCAGTAAGCTAAGGGGGGCTGTGGTCATACTGTTTAAATCCCAAATGATACAAACATGGTGGAGAAGCCAGATGAAAAACGGATGCTATTTCATCTGCCTTAGACAACAAGGTCTAATGGAAAGAATCATAGCTATGCCAGTGGATTAAAGGCAGGGAGGAGCTCAGAGTGAGCCCCAATAGAATACAAGTAGTCAGTGATGACAGGATGGAATCTGCAAAAATACATATGCGTAGTGACTGAGTGTGAAGACAAAGGTTAAAAGATTACACATAGAGAAACTGGAAAATCAATGGAAAGCAAGGGAAGAAAGAGCAAAGTGAAGTAAGCAGCCTTTCGGGTGAGTGGGAGAGTGAAGCTTGGCTGCAGATGTGATGCTAATGAGAGATGAAAGAGACTGAAGAAGGGAGGTAGACAGAGGGACAGGAATAGTGCATGAGAGAAGGACAAAGAAGTGAGGACATAGCCTCAGGAATGAAGGTGAAAGCTGGGCGAGACGGGAGCAGCAAGTGTGCAGAGCTGCGTACCTGCAGTGGTAATGAGGGGAGACTTGTGGATGAATGGGTTCTAGTAAGAAATGTGCCAGGTACAGTCCTGCAGAGCTTCCCATAGAAGCAGCTGCCTTCCTTCCAGTAGTGCCAGATGCTTGCTGGAGACTGCAAGACTCTTCACCTTTTGAATTGAAACTACAGATGTTTCTCCTCAGGGTAGAACTGGGGGCTTTCGTGTTTTAGGAAGAGAAACTAGAGCCAGCTATTTAAATTTTGTGCGTGTCTCAAGAGACCTGTATCTTTGTGTATTAACTTGAGATGAAACAGTGCATGTGTTTGAGCAAGAGGCCGTAAAGGTTTTCTGGGTAAATACTACATAGTTTACAATCAGTTTCAATGGCAGCAGTGTTCTCCTCCAGCTGGTGAGTGAAGGCAGCCCTCTGTACCGGGTTCATTGCCTGGAATCTGCTGGCACCTGAAGCAACCTTTATTTGGCTGTACTCAAAAGCTGAGCAACATCCCCCAGAGTGGAGAGAGCTGGCTGGGACACCCAGAGGGTGACACTTCCTTGGCAGGTCTTCCGCACAGCCTTTGCCACCAGGGCAGTGGGAAGCTGGAAGAACCATCAGCTCTTCTCTTCTGCCCCGTTGACAGGGAAGAGGGGTCACCTCATTTCTGAGGGCCAGGAACTGCTTATCGACCAGGCATTGCTGTGCCATGCTTACCTTGGATAGCTTTGAAAGAACAAGTAACCCAAGTTTGAATCCATTTCATAGAATCGTAGAATCACAGAGTCAAATATTCGAGTTAGAAGGGGCCTTTGAAGGTCATCCATTCCAACTGCCTTGCAGTGAACAAGGACACCTACAGCTACATCAGGTTGCTCAGAGTCCCCTCCAGCCTGACCTTGAGTGTCTTCAGGGATGGGGCATCCACCACCTCTCCAGACAACCTGTTCATGTGCTTCGCTACCGCTGTTGTAAAAAACTTCTTCCTTACACCCAATGTAAATCTCCTCTCTTTTAGTCTGAAACCATTTTTTCTTGTCCTATCACAACAGCCCCTGCTAAAGAGTCTGTCCCCTACTTTCTTTAGCTCCTCTTTAGCTACTGAAAGGCCACTATCAGGTCCCCGTGGAGTCTTTTCCTCTCCAGGCTGAACAGCTCTAGCTCATTCATCCTGTCCTAGTAGGGGAGGCGTTCCATTCCTTGGATCATGTTTTTGACTCTCCTCTGGACACACTCCAACAGGTCCATGGCTCTCTTCTTCTGAGGACTCCACAACTGGACTCAGTACTCCAGCTTCAAGTTCAGCTTGCCATCCACCAGTACCCCCAAGTCCTTTTAGTCAGGGCTGTGCTCAATATTTCATCCCCCAGCTTTTACTGATAGTGGCAATTGCCATGACCCAGGTGCAAGACCTTGCATTTGGATTTGTTGAACCTCATGAGGTTTTCCTGGCCCACTGCTTGAGCCTATCTAAGACTCTCTGGATGGCATCCTGTCCCTCAGCGTGTTGACGACACCACACAGCTTGGTGGCATTTCTAAACTTGCACTCGATCCCACTGTTGATATAATTGATGAAGACATTAAACAGCAGTAGTTCCAGTACTAACCCCTGAGGAACACAATTTATCACTGATCTCCATCTGAACATTGAGCCATTCACCACCACTCTGTGGATACCATCTTGCAACCAGTTCCTCATCTATTGCACAGTCAACTCATCAAATCCATATATTTCCAATTTGAAGAGAAGATTGTTATGGGGGGGCTGTGTCAAAGGCCTTAGTGAAGTCCAGGTAGATGACATCAGTGGCTCTTCCCTTGTCCATTGACACAGTTATGCTATCAGAGGCTATTTGGTTGGTCAGGCAGGACTTACTGATTATCCCATATAACTTCTGTATCTTCCATATACCTTAGCATAGCTCCCAGGAGCATCTGCTCTGTAATCTTCCCTGGCACAGACGCGAGGCTGACAGATCGGCTGTTCCCTGGGTTGTCATTTCTACCCTTCTTAAAAATGGATGTGATACTTACTGTCTTTTTTTCCAGTCATGAGGGAATTCATTTGACCACCATGACTTCTCAAGAGTGGCTTGGTGACTACATCAGTCAGTTCCCTCGGGACTCTGGCATACATCTCATTGGGACCTATTTCTCGTGGCCTGTTTCTTAGAGAATGCACAAACTTACCCTGCACTGGAATTGAAGTTCTTTGTAAAAACCAGACTAATTTCCTCTTTTGTGTTTATTTATTTATTTATTTTAATAGAACATTATCAGGACATTGCTTCTTGCTCAGGAATTCTACAGTATCAGATTAATGGTGTCTGAAACATGTCACGATGATGCATAATCTTACACAACGATCTCTTGTTCTGGGACTAAAAGCTGTTTGTTTACATAGTATAAGATGACCTTTTGAAAATACGGTTCTGGCTGAGTTTAATGACACTTTTGAATTTCGTAAGATCACGATGCAGGAGAGAAGTGATGTTGCGCAACCAAGAGCACAATTTCCCATGCCTGCTGTGACTCAGTTTGCTGCTGGTGTCTTAGAAGTCAAAATAGGAAAGCAAAGGATGAAATTCTTGCACTACAAAAGTCAGTTTGATGGTTTTTTTAAAAATTATCATTATTTTCTTCCCCCATGGGAGCAGCAGCCTGCCCAGTTCTTATGCAGAATGAGAGTGCTCTATTTTTCCAGCCAGCAACACCAGGAGGTTTATCAAGCAGGATTCCTGTGAGCTAGTCCCCCTTAATCCCTTTTACAGGAGAGAAACAAATGCAAATTACATGCAGTCCCCCTGTTCTGGAGTGTCTGCAAGATGCACTGCCATTAAATTCAATTACAGAGGGGAGCTGAAACCCAGCAGCATGCACTCCCAGCAAGACATCTGCTTTACAAATAGGACATGAAGCTCAACAACTGATTGCAGTTGTTGTCTGCTGGCTTCTTGGCTGTACTGAAGACTAAAATTTAAGGGGTGTTGACTCCTATTTCCAAAAATCTTTGTTGACCTAGATATCATCTGATTCCTCCCTGTGCCCTGAATCTGCAGATAGGAGTCTCTCCTGAGCTTTGTCTTCCTCATCTATGAACACAAGGGCTGTCTGAGGCTGGCTCTGGGGGGCTTCCTCCAAAACATTTCCCCCTCAGGTCTGCTCTGATATGAGGTGCAGGGAAACAGAGCTGAGGATAAAATTTGCTTTCTGGAAATGATCACACATTTGTATCTGCACTGGCATGCCAAGGAGAGATGTGATGCTTTTTGGCTAGCATGTTTTCAATACAAAATATGAATAGTTTGTCTTAAGCAATGCTTCTGAGTAATGAATTTTGGTTATACTGTAGTTTCAATGTCTAAATAACAATACAGAATTCTTATGGAGTGAATTTAATGAGCTGTCATTAATCATAAGGACTCTATATTGTTAATAAGGCTGAATATTTAAAACGCTTTGTGTCACAAGTTGTCACAGGAAGAAAATACTTGTCAGAAGCCTAAGTGCTAAATAGGCAAAAGAGATATTATCTTATCACCATTTTAACAAAGCAAGCCTTTGAGATGTTGGTTACACCAAAAGTATGTGTCAGAGACGAGTCAAAAGAAACAACGCATCTCCAGGTATAGTGAAATTCACACCATTATGTTAATCTCAAACATGTCTTAAATGCCTAATAAATGAAAGTGTAATTTCCTCAAAAATACAGTTGGTTGATTCTCAGAGTGAGGATTAACATTTGGGTCCCAACTTCAAGCCTTTGCTTCGACTACTACAGACTACTGAAGTCTGGCGTCTATTTGTCAGACCTTCTCCTCAGTTCCATCCACAGCAGGCAAGCACTTGTTTGTCGTGTTTCCATCCAAGAATTCTGGTTGTGGATGTTCAGTCATTTGATTTTTTTTCCTTTCTTTTCCTGAATAAGATTTTGTTTCACTAATAAAATTCAACACATATAATCACACCAAAGACCTTCACGTTGTTGAATCCAATAATACTGTAAATAATTTAAACAATTCTGTACCAGCCTTCTCAATGGGTTGGCACTGATATTTTAGAATACATTTCTCTTTCATTTCCCCTCTTTCTTTCTTTAACAGATCATTTTTATGAATCCTTCTCTTACAGATACATGGAAGTCAGAACTCTATATTAGAATTTCATCTAGATACTCTTTTCAAGTACATAGTTTGACTTTGCAAAACAACCATGCTCCTTGGAGATTCTTTCTTGTAATTTTATAAAGCATTATTAACTGTGGGAAAAATCTTGTTGCTGATGAAAATCATTGTGGAATGGTGTCTTTTTCTTTCTTTTTTTTTTCCCCTCCAGAGACAATTGATTTATGGGAGCTGTCTCCACCAGCTCTTCTAATTAACTGGCTGTTCTTTTATGCTTCAATAGGAAATAAAATCTGCATTTAAACATCTCCTGTGGATCTCCACCAATTGGTGCCCCCTGCACTGTGAATGTTTGCCTTGGAGCCCACTTTTATGTATTTATGCTGTCATGGCTCTTTTTTTTTGTGCTTCTGAAGACATATTCCCAACTATTGGAAGGAGTCAAAATGCCATACTATCATTTTTTCTCACATGCATTTTTCTTCCAGAGGTGATGAATTGGCTGTGGATAAAAATAACAAAAAGGGAAAAATGGGATATGAGACAAGTTAAAATGTTGGGCTGGGTCTGAGGAGTTTTGTTGCCTCTCTTGACAGTATGGTATTAATGCAGCTGTCTATATAATGATCTTGATACTACTGAATGTCAAAATATATGTTTAGGTAGATGAATCTGGAAAGAAAAATTAGGAAGAGGACTCCCAACTGCTAATGAGTGTACAGGTAGCTTTTGGGGCTCTTCTTTTCAGAGGAACTTTTTAGAAATTAGGCTCCATCTGCTTGTTGGAGGCTCAAAAAAAAAAAAAAAGAAAAAAAAAAAAAAAAGAGAATATTATAGTAGTAATATAATTAATAATTCAATAATTCCAATATTTCCATAGTAATTATGGAATACCTGGAGACTCTGTATGACCATGTCACATGCAGGATACCTGGTGTCCCTGGATACATTCAAGGTTTGTCTAGGTGGGGATCTGAGCAACCTGATCTAGTTGCAGATGTCCCTGTTCACTGCAGGAGATTTGGATTAGATGACTTTAAAAATTCCTTTCCAACTCAAACAATTCTATGATTGTGTGATACAAGGCCAAAGCTGATGTCACCACACTCAAGTATTGCAAGCTGTCAGAGCTTCAGTTATGCCTGAACTTAGCTCCATGGGACAGACAGATATAAACTGTGATAGCTTTATCCAAAACTGCATGGATGCATGCAGATGTATAAGCTGAGATCTTGGTCCCTCACATCCTCTGGGAGATGTTGTGCAAAGGATGCCTGCAGCTAGTGGTGCGGTTTCAGAGTAAGACTCCAGCTGCAGAAGCTGACAACAGCTCAGCCAGGCTCTGCAAAGTTGTTGGGGCAAGCTGAGTGCACTGCTTCTGGAAAACAAGACCAGCAGATCTGATTAGTGACATCTGCCACGTGCTTATGGCACAGCTTCTGCAACGCCATCCCAGACATGCTGTTGCTATATGCCAAGAGCCACAGGCAATGTAGTTAGTTCTGACAGGTATCTGTGGTATGGGAAGTATATTTCGATGAGTGTCTTCACTCTTTCCCTGTCCTTGCCAATGTGGGGAGACTTGCACCAGAGGACACATCAATCTGAGTTTGGGTGAAAGACCAGTCCAAGATCACTCTTCTGATGGGAACAGCCCAGTTGTCCTCTGACTGGAGACACTAAGCACACAGATGAACTTGCCTACACTGTGAATTTCATTAGCCCATCCCTTTATTTTTGGTACGTGCTTTGTTTCTATACTTAATGTGCTTATTAATCTCAATTATCAAATCAGCTGCTGAAAGCAGGACAGTCAGCTGGCTACATGCCTTGTACCACTTGCCAGTCTGGTCCCAGTTATCCTTCTGCTCTCATTGCCCAGTATTCACCAGGGCAATCCATCCTTGCAGGGCTGAGACCTCCCGGTTCTGATGTTTGAAACATGTTCTGTTTTTCTTTAGAAATGTAAACGCTCATTTCATTGCTTCCTTTCTTTCATATTTCCAAGGGATTTTCAAATTCTGTATTTCAAGAGCAGACAATGCCCATCAGGGACTAAATTCATACCTGTTTGTAATAATCTCCAAAATCTCTTACAGACATTTATATGATACTTCTGATGGATGATAGAATGAATCTCCACAGATTCAAAATATATAAATACATGTGCTGCTTTAAAACATGCATTGGAAGTCTGGAAGGCCTGTGAGACTCAGCTTTTCATTTTTATAGAAGGTGCAGATGTTTGTGAAGACAAAGTGATTCAGAGTGAAATTCAAACCTCAGTCTAACTTTTCAGCTGTAACCACTGATGTCACAAGCTCCACTCCCACTTGTCCAAGCTCAACACAGAAGACCTATTTTTTTCTAATGAAAAGTGACAAACAAGCAGAGTTTCTGGTTCATGGGAAATCTTGTGAAAGTTTTAATTTCATTTTATTCCTATTTCCCAGAAACTGGGAATATACTTCTTAAAAATACTGAAACACACTGTTTACTAATGAAATAAATAACAGCAGCTGGGGAGTCCAGGATGGTGCCAATTTCACAAGGAGCTGCCAGAATAACAGGGATCTGTGGCTCTGTAGCAGGCAGGGAGCCTGGGAGCAATCAAAGCCCTGGCTTTACCTTGAAAGCAAAGAATTTCCAGATTGCCAGCTAGAGAAGAAAAAACTCTAAACAGATCTGGCTCTTTGTGGAGGAGATCGGGGTTTGATGAAGAGTCCACTAGTTCTGGTCGTAGAATCACAGAATTATAGAATCATAGAACTATCAAGGTTGGAAATACCACTAAGAATCTAGACTAACCATTAGCCCATCGCCACCATACCACAGAGAATCATTAAGGTGTCCCTAACTGCCTCAGGTGCCCCTAAAGGCCAAGTCACACACCTGGTCTGAGCTCACCTTTCCTTGCTTTGATTACCACAGACTCCCAGGTCTGCATGTATGTAATGGGAAATATCCTTCTGGGACATGGCACTGGGTGTCCCTCATCTGCGCTTCTTCCAGTGAACATCTTTGGACTCTGTGCTCCAGGAGGATGTGCTACCCATGCTACCCATGAGGTTAGCTCTGTTCTAACATCAGAGCAGGATACAGGAACATTTTTTTATCAACACTCAGTGTAGTGTAGCTTGTGACATTGTACAAATGCACCTAAGCAAAGCCTGTGGCAAATTTCCACCTCATTTTTCTCTCTCACCTCTCTTTCTCTTTAATTATAACACTTTGAGAGGGCAGGGGACATTTTCCCCCCTAATCAGTGCCCTTGTTTCAGCTTTGGAAAAGGTTTTTGCTAACCAATTGTATGAGTTAGTCTCTCTCCTTGAGGCCTTGGAGTAATCAAGAGCAAATCCCTCTTTATAAAAACTCTGAGCTAAAATCTCCTATTGTTTTATCAGAATTGTGTTACCCTCTGTAATCTAACACTGTAACAAGCTTTATCCACCCAAACTTGACGCACAGTTCTAGCTAAAGACATTTTTCTGCTTTGATTGGCTTATTAATATTCTAGCAGTCCATCTTGCATCATGTTAGTCAAAGTTTGCCTTTGCTTCTCTGATAGTTACTAATAAGAAGGCTAATAGGTATGCTGATAGACAAAGAATAAATCCTTGTCATGCTCTGTTTCTCTGAAAAGTTGCAATTTGAATCACATTTTGTTATGACTTCTCTCCCTGTGTCTGATGGCCCAAGGTTTAGCAGCAGTAAGGCCCACCTGCTTTAAGTCTCGCTTCTCGCACTGGTTTCTTAGGCTGAATACTTGCTAATATTTAACATTAGAATATGCCAATTTCCCACACAAATGTATGCCAGGTAATTGGAAGTATCCCCTGTACTAATGCCAAGTATTAAAACTGGCTCTGCAGTACTTTTAAAAACTTTGAAGTTTTATAGCAACATCTTCTTCAAGATATTAGGGGATTTTGCATTCATTTTCGATGGTTGAGAATGCAACATGCTTGGGGCCAGCCAACATAGGCCAGACCTCCATCATTTACATGAATTTACATAGTATACAGACCAAGCATAATTTGATGTAATGATAAATAATTTAAAAGTAGGTAAGCAAAAGCAAACCTGCAATTCAATTTGTGGCCACTACTGAGCAGATAGATAGAAACAAAATTTGCTTCTTTCAACCATTCCCTTCTCATCGTTCCCATAGCTTTCTTTAGCCTGTGCTGTGTTTCATATCTGTCCTTAATATCCAACACTTCCAAACAGATCCACTGCAGCACAGAGAACAGTGTTGCTCACAGCCCCCTTTTAATTATGTGAATGGGCGTTAGCATGTGTTGGTAAATTGTTGTGATATAGACATGGTGGCAATGCCTGACTTCTGTAGGGGGATGCAGCTCTGCTTTGCTCCTGTCCCACTCAGCCCGATTGCAGCACAGCTCACAGGTTAACACTCCAGGGGCCGCCTTGGGTGTGACATGATGGGTGTCTGGGAATGAGCTGTGTGGGGATGGATTCCGGGAGAGAAGATAAAAATAATTGGAAATGTTTCTCTTTGCCATGAAACATCGGACGTTTACATGAGTTATGAGCAGCCAATATGTCTTGTTCTCAAGAGAGGCAGGTAGGAAACGGGTTTATAGCTGGCAAGATAAGCCTTCTCCTAGAAGTTGTTGTTGACTAATACATCTAGAAATAGCCCTCGGTTTTCAAAGCCTTGGGGACTGACCAGTGAACCAGAAAAAAATTACATCAAAACAGAAAGCTGGCACTTTTTCAGTGCAGCCGGGTTGAAAAGTGAAGGGAATCAATCAGGAAGGACCAGTATAAAATACTGTCATTGGAATTAAATAGATGATAACTTGTGAGACGGGGAAGTTTCCCCAGATAGAGGTTGGCTACGTGCCTGCTCCAATTAAGTGCTTTCTGACGGTAAGGCGACAGCAGACAGAAACTGGGACTTTAAAGGAGGTTTATCTCCCCTTGTTGCAGTCTCATTCTCTAAGTGGTCTGGACTCTGGACCATTAAAAGAGTTGCCAGATGCTACTGGACTGAGAATATGAGTAACTGATGCAGTTAATGATCTTGAGTAGGCTTATTACAGGGGGGATGAATTCTTTATTTCATGGGGAATGTAAATGAACTTTGCCATAGGCATTAATTGCATTTAATTCCATGCTAGAGCCCATTCATCCACCAACATCTTGGATAAAAGCCCAAAAGTGAATGTGATTCTTTCTGAAAGTATTTCTTATGATCAAATACTTTAGATACAAAGAATTGAAAGTACTTTTGGAACATGGCTTTGAAAAATATTCCTTTTTTTTTTTTCTTTTTTAAAGTTAAATGAAAATAATCTGCCTCCATGAGTGTAGAAATTGGCAAGTAAAAACACGTAGGAGTACAGATGGGTGCAATATTTTTATTTTGTGCTTCAGATGATACCATATGCCGAGCCCTAGGAGGTGCTTTGTTGCCAGTAAAGTACAAATAGACATTTACAAAAGGTGAAACCAAAGGCTGTCTTCTTGCCATATTTTCAAGCAGCATACTCTAGTGAAATATCAGGCTGTCCTGAGAGAAACAGCAACTTCTCATCTTAGAAATTCAAATTTCACTTTCTGTCACTGTGTTTTCTCTTGAATTACTTTGTGTGTGATCCCTCAAGGTAGCTATGAACAAGATGCTCTGTTCTAGCTGAGGAAGTAAGTGGGCGACACTTTTGAAGGTGGGCAATATCACTCACTGCTGATGCTTGAGAACAGAGCAGAAGACTGAGGAATATTGATTAGCAATCATGCAATTAAGTATAATAAGATATTCACCTTTGATAGCGAGCCCTTAGGCAGCACATGCTGTGCTACATTTCAAAACAGTCTCTGATCTACTAGCATAGAAAGGCTGTTCAGAAAACAGGGTGGTTAGGAGGATCTCTGGGGCCAGCATGTTTATTCATCTTCGCCCTAAGAGAAGCTGCAGACAGCTGAGCTGTTTCCATAACACTTACCTTCATCTCACTAGTGTTTACATACCTTGTCATTTTATAAGGTTTATTTGTGGTATCTCTGTTGTTGCTAAGGTGGCAACGATGGCAGACATTGGGAAGGTGGGAGGTCTAGTTCAGTGCATCTTGACCAGCAGCACATGTTCCCTAAGGACAAAACCCAACTTGTGAGCTGCTTCAGCCTGAGCTGGAGCTCATCCCCTCACTCCCCACATGCTGTTCTGCACTGTGCCCACACAGGGCACAGGAGGATGTGGGAGAATCATAGAATCACAGAACCATAGAATGGCTGAGTTTGGAAGGGATGTCAAAGATGATCTAATTCCAATCCTGTGCTGTATGGTCAGGACTTCCCATGAACCACTGAGCGCTTCTCCCTGCTGACCCACAGCTCAGCGTATGTGGGTCTCAATTTCTGCTCCTTCTTGCTTCAGGAATTTACTTCAGTGCTGAGCCCCTCTGCTGCCAGGAGGAGCTGCCAAGCCCTAAGCAGCACAGTTTCTGACACAGTACCCTATTTCTCCATGGATAAAACTGGCTGAGAGAGGCACTTCCGTTTTGGAATTGTGAGGCTTTAGTACTTGTTTCCACTCATTTTTTTATGAATTCCCAAAACTCCCACACCCTGTGTGACTACTTTAATTGTCGTTAATACAGAACAGGAAACAAAACTGTAACTGGGCTGAGAAGTATTTTCTAATGGCAATATATTTTTTAGCCAGGGGGTTCTTTGCTTTTGAAATATACATGCTGTTTTACTGGACTTGTTGATTTACTGCAGTTTGCTTTTTCATAGGCTTTATTAAAAAAAAAAAAAAAATAGTAAACCGATAAACAAATTCTAACTTCCAAGTTCTCATGTCAGTGAAAGGGCTGAAACGCCAAAGGTGTATGGCAAGGCTCAGAGTGTTTATCAAACATGAAACAATCTCATCCTAGCCTTTGTTTCATAATATTGAACTTCTGTGTTTCTTCTTCAGATTGACAACTCCTATTTCTAACTAGCCTTGGGCTGCATTAAATCATCACTTAATCAGAGTAATTAATTTGTTTTTGTAGCAAACAGATTTTTTCCTTCATCTTCAGTGTTTCTTCAGTTTGCTGGAATGTTAATATTGTGTGTCTTCTGTTTATTAACAGGTTATCCTTGGACAGACCTAGCATGGAAATAAAGAAGTTAGAATTGCAGCTAAACATCTTTACCCTAAATTATCACAGAAAGCATTTAGAAGCTGAAGAGAAGCAGTGCTATTTGCTGAAATGTGACTTATTAAAACCTGTAAAAATGCCAGGCCAACCAGATGATTAGAGGGACCTGAGCTGCCGTGATTTTCTTGGCAGTATCACAATTATTAATTAGGAAGGATATACGATTCACCGTGATATAACTCTGCAACTGGAGATAATATTTTCACAGTTCACCATCTGAATGCTGTGTCCAGGAAACCACACTAGGTGGTTGGACTGGCACCAGCAGGACACAGCGATTCAGGCAGCCCAGTGCCAGAGACCAGAAGGAGCTGATGCTGAGTGCTCCCATATGTAGGTTGGTGGAGGGGCATAAATGTCAGGGTAGTCACGGCGAGCCAGAAGCCATGCTGAGCCTCACCAACAGGCCAAGTCTCTGCTCGCACAGCACCTGGGAGCCAGCAAGGTGGTAAGAGGAAGCTTGTTCTTGGCACACCTGTTTGTTCATGCCATGACACCGCAGAGTTTTGCTGAAGCTTGGTGCAGTGCCGAGCCCCCATGTTAGGTGGAGAAAAGGCAGATCTTGTGTGTGTTGCTTCATGATGCCTTGATGCTATCAAACTGGAGTAAACTGATCTGCAGCAGTGTGGCTTTGCTGGTCTATTTGTTTCCAGAGGAGATGGAAGAATAATTGTGGTCACCCACAGAGCCATTAAGTGGTACACTTAATGCTGCTACTGCTGCTGCTTGCTGTGTGTGTTTTCCTTGCTTGGCTCACCATCACGTCAGTTATTCATTCCAGACATTGAAATCTTGCCCAGATAGTAGGCATCCTGGCAGGACAAGCAGTCATTGCCTCTCCCATAGCCCTACTACAGGGGGTGACCAGGGAACCCAGGGCATTTGGGGAGTGTTGGGGCTGATTAAAGGTGAAACAGCAGGAGAACACATTTCCCCCTGAAACCTGCGTCAGCACACAGCTGAAGCAGGTTATAGGCCACCAGCTAGCTGTGTAGCCCATCTGCCCTTAGTGAAGACACAACAGGGATGCTTCTCACTGCAGTGATGGGAGCAGGCAGGCATGGACATCTCAGGTCATTATTGCAGTCGCTGCAGTTTTATCAAAGAATTACCCAACCACAGAATGGTTGGAAGGTTGGAAGGGCCCTAAAGTTGTCAAGCTCCAACCCCTGCAATGGTCAGGGCTGCCCCCCACCAGGTCAGGCTGCCCAGGGCCTGAGTGTCACTGGGAGGTGCCCAGGCAGAACAGATGAGATCCGCAGCGAGACTGGAGCAAAGCTGAGCTGTCTCAGTGGTGCTTGGGGTTACATACACACAGCTACAAATAAAAATGGACTGGTGACTGCTTTCCAGTGCTGAGGGCGTGCCTTGTGATTTCATGGTTTAGTTCCCTTCCCGGCACCCTTGACAAACAGGGCTGCCTGTCAGATATTCCCTTACATTTAACTGTAAAAAGCTCCCGAAAAGAATTCTGTTGTCAGCACAATCACAGAATCATAGAACCATACAATCATAGAATATCCTGAGTTAGAAGGGACACACAAAGACCACGAAGTTCAGCTCCTGCCTCCACACAAGACCACCCAAATCAGACCACAGGTTTGAGAGGATTGTTCAGACTCTCCTTGAGCTCCAGCACTGGTGGCCGTGCCCACAGCCCCGTGCATCCCGTTCCCCGCCCACCGCCCTGTGGTGCAGCCCCTTTCCCTGACCCCCAGCTGCCCTCCCCTGACGCAGCTCCATGCCGTTCCCTCGGGCCCTGTCGCTGTCACACAGAGCAGAGCTCAGCGCTGCCCCTCCGCTCCCTGTGAGGAGCTGCAGCCGCCATCAGGCCTCCCCTCAGCTCCTCTGCTCTGCGCTGAGCACAGCGAGGGTCTCAGCCGCTGCTCACACACCTTGCCCTCAGAGCCTTCACCATCTTTTTAACCCTCCTTTGGATGCTCTCTGACAGCTTTATGTTCTTTTTTTCTACTATAGTGCTCAAAACTGCACACAATACCCAATGATGCACTCTTTTTTTCAGGCTCCGTACTTCTCTTTGAGGGGAAAAAAAAAAAAAAAAAAAAAAAAAGAAAAAGAAAAAAAAAAAGCCCACAGCATTTTGGAGCACAACAACATGTTGCGCAAATAAATGTGCACCATGCATGTTTTCAGCCTGGCAAAAGTGACCTGCTTTTGTGAGGCGAGGGGTTAAGCCACGGCAAACAAAATGATGGATGGCCAGGGGATATTGTTAGCATGCGTCCCTGGCACAGAGGGAATCAAGCAATGAAATATCTGATTGGTCGTTTTCATCCTACATCAAACAAACTTTCCCTTACGTAAACAGAGATAATTAGTTAATCCACATATATTGTCGGACTCTGCGCTGCTACAAAATCAAACAGTGTCCTGCATTCGGGATATTTTTCCTGAGACAGGAACAACAACAGAAGTGATATATTCAAGTCTGGTGAAATGGACTGTAACATTTGGTGATGCATGCAGGTATTGGAATATGTGTTTCACCAGACTAAGCAGTGCTGAATATAATTCTTTGAGTTTCCCAATTCACACACATTCAGAAAAAATAAACAGCAGAGTGTTTATTGAGCAACTATCTTTGCCCCTCGACTCAAAGGAGGCATCGTGCTGTCCATGTGCAGATCTTCTTAACTTTCCTCCTGTTTTCTCCTCTTGATGAATGATGAAAGCTTTCCCATTTGAAAGGACAGAAAGGCTTTTCTTTTTTATATATATTTTTATTTAATTTTTTTTTTAAACAGCAAATTGCAGACATTAATATGTGAAATTTCCAGGCAGTGTAGTTTTAGTTTTAAAAATTACGAGGAGCCTCCATTCTTTGCCAGAGTTGCTGAAAGAGGAAGATGCTCAGCACCTTTGCTCCACGGTGTCTAGTTCCTTTGTAAACAGAATCATAGAATCATAGAATAGCTTAGGTTGGAAGGGACTTTAAAGATCATCTCATCCCAACCCATGCCATGGGCAGGGCTGCTCCCCACCAGCTCAGGCTGCCCAGGGCCCCATCCAACCTGGCCTTGAGCGCCTCCAGGGATGGGGCACCACAGCTTCTCTGGGCAGCTGTGCCAGCGCCTCACTGCCCTCTGGGAAAGAATTTCTTCCTAACATCTAGCCTAAATCTCCCCTTTTTTAGTTTAAAGCCACCCCCCTTGTTCTATCACTATCAGACTGTAAAAAGTCCCCATGGGCATCACGTGAGAGACTTGTGTGCACCTCCTGCCATTGCAACGTGTTACTCAAGCACAACATTACTATACATATGCTCATCAGGTCTGTGATACAGCAATGATGTATGGCACTCATATGGTCCTTGATGCTTTAGTAAACTATCTGGGGAATTACTCAGCTGTACTGTAGTAGCTGTGATGGTTTAATATAGCTCTTTCATTGAAACTCTCCCTCCTTGTGGCTGTGTTTCCAGTAGAACTAGTGACTGAGACGCTCAGAATTAGTCTGTTAAAGACATTTCTTGCAGAAAGGTAGGGTTTAAATGCTCTTGTGGCCATTCCCACTTGATTTTGCTTTACCTCTGGCTCCAAGGGAAGCTGAGGCTTTGCCACTGACTGTGGGTGGTAAATATGCTTAGCCAAGCAATCGCTGGGGTAATACAAAATCCAGTGACTCATGCAAAGCTGCTTCTTAAGAAGATCTGAAGTCTTTCAGGCTTCTCTGGCTCATTAAAATCCAAAGTGAATGGGAAGGACCCAGACCTGACTGCTGAATGAGTCGTATGAACTCTTACAACATTTATTTTGATACCATAAAACCTATAACCAAAAAGTGATGCTAAATCTCAATTTAGAGCTATTTGTGCGTGTTTGTCCTAATTTCACCTTGTTCACCACAAAAAAAGAAGAAAAGAAAAGAAAAGAAAAGAAAAGAAAAGAAAAGAAAAGAAAAAAAGAAAGAAAATGTTCTCCTACTGTAGTATAGCCTGCATGCTATTCTGGGCCAGCAGTCTGGATGCAAAGTACATACGTTAACTTCAGTTCTATCTACAGGACTGAAAAGTCTGCTGCTCCCATTACTTCTTTTCCTTTTGTAGGTGTTAATGTTTCTGGATACACTTTAAAGGACACTTTGCACATGTGTATGGATACTGCTCACCAGTACTGTATTGTAAACCAGGCATGCACTGCAAATTGCACAATACATCACTGCTATTACTAAGCCCCGATAAAATGACTTCTTCTGTGATAAATGTGCTCAAGCCCTTTGATATGTTACTTGAGTAAATGATAAAAGCTGCAGTTAAATTTTAATAGGATATGTTTACAAAGGCATTTTTAACTAATGCCAAAATATACAATCTGTAGTCTGTATTTTTATACGCCTCAAGGTGGAGTCTAGGTTATTTTTATGGTAAACATATGGAAACTTGTTTCACTTACTGTTTTTTTTTTTCCAAATATATATATATTTGGAAAATATATATATATATATTTTTTTTTTTCATTAGACTGGGCTTTTTTGTTGATATATTCAGGCTGTTGGAAGGACTAGGAATGGTGGAAGAATCATGATTGAATTTCTCCCCTTTTTAGGGGGAATAAAGGGTTGGCATGCATTCACAGCTTCATTTTGGTTAGAGACAAGTCCTTACAGAGCATATGTGAGCCTTTTGTTCCCTGCCTGTCCCTTAAACCCACTGCATGTGCAGACTATCATATTTGTAGCTGAGCGAGTTAGTCTGCAGGTGACACTATTAAGTCAGAAGAAAGCGTTGTCTATCCTAAACGCCTTCCAGTGTTACACCTTGATCTTAGCTGATAATGCTGGTGATAGATGAATGTCAATGCACAAGTACAGGCAGTGGGATTTATTTATATCTTGATCCCGTGCCTTGTGTGGGCGATGAGACTTGTGCACCAGTATGAGACTGGAAGACATCTGGCCGCTGGGCTTTTACAACCTTTCCTTCCTCGTTGTGAGGGAAGGTCCCTGAGCCAGCCATGTACTGAGGCTTTGGAGAGGTCCTATGTATTTTCCTGCTTTTCTTGCCTGTGACAACAGACCCCGGTGTAGGACTTAGAAGACTGCCAGACATAGCTGCATTTGAAAGGAGTCTGACCAATGCCTTCCCTTTCTGTGGCCATGAAGCTCTGTGCTTGTGGGCACGTGCTTCCCTTCACACATGGGCATGGTCCCAATGCAGGTAACACTACAACTCATGCATACAATTAAGCAAGTATGTGCATGCTTATAGAGTTGAGGCCAAAAATCAGATCATACTGGCTTAGCAAGGGGCAAATCTGACCAGCGGTTTTACCAGCCCTATGACATCACATTTTCTTAACCTATCATGAGTAATATAATTACTGCCCAGGATGAGCAAGGTGTGAAAAATAGGACAGGACAGGAAAGAAATTACAAGGTAGTGACAAGACAGAGAAATTAGTGTTGGATGCAGGTCCAGCATGAGTGAAGTGCAGAGGTCTGGGGAGATGGCTGCAAGTGATGAGAGCTGAAGAGAGGAGGGCTAAGTGACCTGACCAGGTTTAATTTTCCTTCATGCCAGCAGTCTCCAAGTGAGCTGCCACATTAAGCTGACCTATCAAGTATGGGGAGAAATGGATAACGTTGGGGGCCTGGGCTTCCTGCCAGTCCTAGATGAGTGAGCTCATGCATACACTGTCATCCTTCATGCCCCCATCCCTTCAACTAGTTTCATGCTCACAGGGGCTAGGATGGGGCTCTCCCAAGCTCCCTTTTGGGATGGGTATCAGGGATGGGAGTGGAATTACTGGACACAGAAACAAAAAGGCAAGCCCCAAAAGACAAGGGAAGCCTCTAGGCCACTCTTCCCTGGCCCACCACTAGCCAATTGTATTAGCTTTATGTGTGGATGGGATGGACTTGGCCAGAGAGTATTTCTGCTGTTGTGAAAAAAATAGGGAAAAAGATTTTTTCAGGCATAAATCATTGTTATTGTTGCATTTATAGAGTATGTGGCAGTATTTCAGAATACATTACACAGACAAAAAAGCATGGGTTTGTAATATACACTTGTGAGCGAACTTTTCTTTAATAAGAATGTAAGTATTGTTCTGGTAAACAAGGACTGAAGTTGTGAAACCCATAACTGAACCTACAGAAATGCTACATCTTCTGAGGATCATATCCCTAGGACTGGCCACTTCGCTGTTCTTGACAACAGCATTATTAAGTCCTGGAAGAACTGAACTGAGGAGAGCTACCGGTCTGGTTCCTTGATGAACATAAAACAAAACAAGCTGTCCCAAAAGAGACTAAAAATCACAAGGTGAGAGTCACTGCGAGTGAGCTCAGTGTAACTCTGGGGTACCTCCCTTTGCAAAGATGATATCACACAAGTGGGATCCTTTGGTGCAACTCCCACTGGTTAGCTTCATTAGCAACGATTACACACCTGTTAAAAACATCTTATATTGCAGGATGTGGCCCTAAGTGTCACGAAACGAGGCAGGTTGCATGGACAGCCCTGCGTAGTAGAAGTTTTGCAAGCACGTGTTCCAGACAAATGTTGCAATCTCTGTCCACCCATCATATGAGACTTGTAGGCAGCATGGATGGGATGTCAAACGTGATGAAGCCATAGCACCACTTCATCTCTTGAAAGGGCTGTTGTGATGAGCAACACAGTCCTTCGTTTGCTATTTAAGTGTAAACATAGCTGGTAGAACTGGGAAGGGGGTTGTGGCCAAACGAAAGGGACATATGTGTAGCAGCAGGAAAATACTGACCGTGAAAATAGAGAGTAATGTGGAATTCAAACAGTCAAAGGAATTCTCCCTTGCTGGCATTGTGTCAGCGTCAAGGGGCCCAAGTGAATGCTCAGAACATCCCTGTGCTAGTGGAAAAGACTTTTGTACCTGGTCGCTGGTACATGAACTCTCATGACCTGGCCAGAAAGGAAAGACTTGAAAGAACAGAATTTTTGCAAAGTATTCTGTACTTTTGTTTCTGAGTTAACAAATGGTATTTGCATTACCTTGAAGATTACTGTAGTGGCACTGAATGGTGAAGATCCATTGCTGTATTTTCTAAAATGTACCTGTGCACCTAATCACACTGTGCACCTAAACACTAGTTAAAAGCAAACTGTTAAAAATTGTGGAGAGGATCCTAGAATTTGCAGACTCTATGTGGAGAGATTATACATGTAAACAATGCAGTGAAGACACCAGATCAAGCCACTGCTTTTCTGTATGGTACTTGCAGTGCTTGACATTACTATTTGCTGAAGCAGCAGTTCCAGGGACATGACCTTCTGAAATTACAGTGTGGCCAACTTAGTCAAGCTCGGGACTGAGCTTTGTGAATTCCTGCATTCTCATGGACTGTGATATATGTGTGGCAGCTCCAGTTAAAAACAGGTGTCAACCACTCATGTTTTTTGCTCTAAAGTGTCTCAGGTTAGTCTTTGATAGGCCGGTTTCAATGCCAGGCACAACACAAACTTGTGTGAATTCTCTCGGATCTTGCAAAATGAGTATATTTCTGGGTTTTTTTGTGTGTGTTTTTTTTTTTTCCTGTTGTGCTGAGCTGCCAGTTAGTTACATGGAGAAATTTCATGGGTGTATGTGTCTGTGGGATTAAGTTTGGGCTGTATGTACACTAAACATTCTGGTCTTCAAGAGATCAGAATAAAATGGGAAGTGCACACATAGAAGTCCAAAAACACAGCGAGTAAATAAAAGGAACATTACAGTAATATGAAAACTAAAAGATTCTTGAAAGAAAAAAAAAAAGGTTTTGAATTCGGAACTTTCCAGTAGACTTTTTCTTCTTTTTGTAAGCTTACAATTTAATATGATAATGTAGTTATCTTATCTATTGTAAAATTAAGTGATATAAACCCCTTCCAATTGTTTTTCCTTCTGAGGGGCAAGAAGCAGTTTCCAGTAAATGAACGACAATCAACTGCTGAATCATCTCTGTTGAGCAGAGGTTTCAAAACATGAGCCAGATAATAGTGTGAGAGCTGTTGGCACTGTGTTCCTCCTCTCTGACTGATGGAGCCAACCTTGGGCTCACCTTACTTGAGCGTGTGGTTTGTTTGGCTTCAGGATTGCTCTGGCAAGTAAAGATTGCCAGAGCCAGCCCCAGGAGGTGAGGAATGAGGGACCTGTGAGTATTTGTCAGTGTGTTCAGTAATGCAGTTTAGTAAATGTTCCCCCCACTTGGCAGCCCCTCTGTCCATATGGTGAAAATATTTACTCTAAGAAGAAGACAACTTCAGGCTGGGTTTTGTGCCTTCTGGCTGAGCAGTCAAATAAATAGACCTTAATTTCAGTCCTGTGTTCCCAAAATGTGCAAATATGTCTCGTTTAACAGGAAAATAATAACACATAATACAGAAGTGTGTGCATTCAAGCCTCTTCCTTTAGTCTGACCTATTTCTAGAAATGAGGGAGGATTCATCTGTCTTGACCTTAGACTTTTACACTGTGTCTCGAACACAGCTAATCACACATGCACCTTTATACACAATGTCCTTCCAGAGCAAGAATCACCCACTTCTACTGTGAGCGCCTAAAATGGACCATAAGATCTAACTGCACAAGGGTATTATCCCCATGACTGTGGCATCTCAGTCCTGGTGAGAGGAATCCCATTCTCAGCTGTTGCGAAAGCACGTCATTGTGGAGGTACTTTTGCATTCACTTTGCCTGGGGGGTACGGTGGAATCCAGAAGCTGGTGTGTGGTGACCCTGTGAAGACCAAAGCAGGGACAGCAGAGGTTCCTGAACTGTATTCAGAGCCCACGTTTCACCTTGCTTTGTCCCTGTCACCTGGGCACATGCTTGCTGTGGCCTGCTCTCTGACACCATCACCCCACCATGGAGACTGCTCTCTCAGAAAGTCCTCGGTCACAGCTGTGAGCTTTTCCAGTAGGTGTGAAATGGCCCTATGTCATCAACATGCTGTTTGTATCTGCCCACACAGAGCAGAGACTAAAGTTGTGTGCTCAGCAGTGATGGATGAAAACACCTGGGATCCCTTGTCAGTCTTGTCTGGGATAATGGTTTACTGAATCCAGAATCTAACTCTTTCTGTTGGAAGATAACTTTTCTTCAGCAACAGTAAAATGTATTTTTATGCAGTCCCCTTTTTTTAGTGTCATCACTGTGAAAAACTGTACCTGAAGAAAGACCAGATTTCCTTGTTTCTGTCTGTCTTCGAGAGCTGCAGTGGGGACATCAGAAATGTGGCTCAGAAAAGGAATTTTCCCTTAGAAAGCCTCCTCCAGTGGAATATTAAGGTATTTGTTTATTCATTATGATGACATGGTACCTTTACTCAATCTCATTTAAAAGTTAGTTTTTACAAGTTGTTATCCACCCACAAGGCCGGGGTTGATTGGTTTAGGTTCAAATTGTACTGTGCTGTACACACCTGTGACTAAACATCAGCAGGTTTTCATAACCAACTTGTCTGTGAGTGTCCTGCAGAAGATCAAATGAAAAGAAAGACAACTGATGAAAGTGTGATGGACACCTTGCCATTTCCAATACGTTGGATTGCTTGAAGCTTGGGAAGACAGAAAAAGAGTGAAGCTGCAATAGCCCAAGTTTAAAATGGTGGAATGGGGATTTCCAGTTGTGGTAGTAAGCAAGCAAAAAAGAGTAATAGTTCCAATATAACACTATGGGCAGATGTAAAAAAGGTGAAAAGGTGACTTCAAAATATATGGCTTAAATACAAACACTTAGAAGTGCATACGTTACAAAACAAATAAGCAAAGCTCAGTGAAATGAGGTTGGCTACAGGGCTATGGGTCAGCCTGCACATGAAGGTTGTGTAAGAAATGAAATGTTTAAGCGATGGCAGTGATATGAGAAACACATAAGTACCAGCACTTGCTGCTGTGAGCACTGGAGGGAGGAGCTCAATGGAGCATGTCCTCTCATGACAGAATTTGAGAGGTTGAAGATTTTTCCCACTGTATATCAGGATGTTTTTCAAGCTCATCTGTTTGACACAGAAAAAGTGTGCAAACGTTATATCACCAAATTAGAAAACTCCCTCTGCTCTCCACTGCTACATTTCTTGGAGGTGATGTGTAGGTTAATGAATTAAACGTAAGACGTACTGGAACAATAGACATAGACTTTTTACTGATGGGAGGAAGTTTGATTTCACTTAGTATACAAAGCAAATAACAACAACAAAAAACAGTGGTGGAGATTAGAATGAGTGAGAATCACAGCAGTAAAGGTGTTGCTGTCCTTCACACGTGGGAGGTGGTGGCATGAGGAAAGGGAGGTGAAGCTGTTGGACTACAGGAAGAAGAGGTGATGGTGATAAATAAGGATTTAAAACATGCAGTGGAGATGATCACTGATTTCAGTAATGACTCAGGAGCTGAACGTGTGTGTTTAGACATACGTGACACCACGACATCAGAAGGAAAAATACATATCTGTGAGGGGTGTTGTATGCAATTTCCATGAATTGCAGTAGCAGCCTTACTCATGAATATCATTGACAGAGGTGAATAAAATAAACTTAATGAGTGAAAAAGCCAGCGGGCAGTTCGCCGCACCCTTGGAAGCATGCAGCTAGCTTGCTTCATGGGGGAGGAGCATCCTGGGATTGCAGTTTCCATTTCAGTGGCATGGGATCTACACACAGTGGGAAATGGCTGTGGGTTTTGAATAAAGGAACACGTGCTAATATGGCAAGAAAGGCAGCAGAGTGTCTCAGGAAGGTGTGGATACCTCTTTCACTGTGGCAGAGGGATGATGAGCACAGGGATGCCTGACATGCAGAGGTGTGACTGTGTAGGCTTACGGGACCTGTAAGGTTTTCTGATTAATCCACTCCAGTGGTAGCTGGGTCCTGGGGGCCCTTGAAGTCAAATGATGCGTGGATTGAAGAAGAACTGGAGACAAACCTAAAATCCAGGTGGGGACCTTCTCAGTAGCACCTGTTGTAGGGTATGCGACATCCCTCCTGAGATTCCTGAGCTCCTGTTCCCAGCATGGCTGCCCATTTCCTGCCACCACCACTGGCAGATCTGACACCAGAACCAACAGCTGAGTGCTTCACTCTGAGTGAGCCCAAGTCAGACTGTCTCAACAGCCAACTGGAGAGGCAAATTTCTTCTTTTTTGAAACAAAAGTTTGTGCTTCACCATCTTTCAAGAACACAGACCTTTGTGGTACATATGATATGTACCTGAAAGGAGGTGGTGAGGTAGGGATCAGCCTCTTCTCCCAGGTAACAGTGTTACGATGAAACGTAATGGCCTCAAATTGTGCCAGGGGAGGTTCGTGTTAGATATGAGGAAAAACTCAGCAAGAGCAGTGATGCAGTGGCACAGGCTACCCTGGGAGGTGGTGCAGTCACCGTCCCTGGAGGTGTTCAGGAGCCGTGTGGATGTGGCACTGAGGGACGTGGGCAGTGGGCGTGGGGGGGGTGGGCTGGTGGTTGGAGTAGGTGATCTTAGTGGCCTTTTCCAACCTTAATGATTTCATGCTGGAAACAAGAAAACAAAAAGCTGTAAATAGATAGATAGATAGATAGATAGATAGATAAAATGCTGATTATTTTTCACGCTGAATACTGGAAAGCCCTTTCTGAGTGGTGTTTGTAAAAATATATTCTCTCTTGCTACCACAGAAATTCCAATATATTTCCTCACTCATCTGACAACCACTGTTTATGTCTTCCAGTGTTTCAAAAGAAACTGCAATTAACAAAGCTATTTATATTCCGAAATAAATTTTTAAAAGTTATGTCGTAACATATTTGCTGTATCTCCATCATCTGCTTAGTCCAGAGTTTTGAAGAACATTTATTTGCTGGGAGTTTAATTTGAAAGATTTCCAAAAGATGCTATGGTGCTGTCCAGTGGTGCAGAAGCTCATTCTTGCCTAGTGCTTTGGCAGCAGTCTGAGGTAATTCTTCTGCCTTTTTCTGCATTAAGTCACCTTTATCTGATCTGCCCACACATACAAATGGCTCAAGTGCCTTTTTAGACCTATCTAGATAGGGATAAACTGCTCCTTGGGTGGAGTACTGGTAGGCATAGCTAGCTTCCTCCCCAGGTAGATGTCTCAAATACTTCATCTTTGAAAATTAAAGGCTCCAATTGCCCCATGAGGAGCTGCTCACGTGGGATGTCACCTCCCTGGGTAGCAAGTATATGAAGAAAGGCTGAGTGAACTGGGTCTGTTCAGCCTTGAGAAAAGAAGACTGAGAGGGGACCTGATCCAGGTCTATAAATATCTAAGGTGTGGGGGGCAGAATGGCGAGGCCGGACTCTTTTCAGTGGTGAGTGGAGACAGGACAAGGGGAAATGGCCAGAAACTGCAGCATAGGAAGTTCCGCACAAACATGCGCAAGAACTTCTTTACAGTGAGGTGACGGAGCACTGGAACAGGCTGCCCAGGGAGGTGGTGGAGTCTCCTTCTCTGGAGATGTTCAAGACCTGCCTGGATGCCTACCTGTGCAACCTGCTGTAGGGAACCTGCTTTGGCAGGGGGGTTGGACTCGATGATCTCTGGAGGTCCCTTCCAACCCCTACAATTCTGTGATTCTGTGATTCTGTGAAGTGCTGGCAACCTGCCTGCCCTGATCAGATGGGACAAGTGAAAATAGCTGGGCAGAAGAGGCAGTGGCAGGATTTCAAAGCTAAACAGTGAGAATCACTTGGAAACAACAGTGGTTTCTCTTTCCATTTTTTCCAACACATCCTCTTGTCAGAGGGCCATGAAGATGTGATTATTGCAGTGCTACTGCCATGCTGTCCAGGCTGGTGGATTTTCTAGAAGCCCATTTACCTGAGTGAGTGAACTGGAAGCATCCAAAGCCTGCAGCAGCAAAAACTGATCTCCATTTTGGCAAACTAGTGGAAGAGCTGATGTTCACACCCTTGCTCCCTCTTCTGTAGATTTCATAATGACTTATGGGCAAGACGATGGTGGGCCCTGTAACACTAAGAGGGTCTCATGGAGGCTTTTTCTCTCAGATCCACCCTTACACAAATGTGTTTGGGGAACAAAGGAAGTTTTGTTGGCTTATTTTTAATGAGAAATCTAATTCAGTGTTACATAGAATATGTTACAAAGGCAAATTATACTTGCAAGCTGCCCAGAGAAAGAAATGCTGTAGAGCTTCACCTGGAAGACACATGAACTTGAAGCACAAAGCCACAATTTGGGGAGGTGGACTTGGGCTGGTTGAGGATGACTGCACAAAACAGAGTCCCAACAGACTACAGCAACACCCGCCCAGCATTAATCCCAACATGGGAAAAAGAAATAAAACAGGAAAATAAAAGAAAAAAAACATCCCAAGCAAAATAATGTTCCCAGGGCTTTGGCCAGGCATGCTGGTATGCTTATTCATCGAGCAGCAATTCCTGAACAGATGTCCTCTATCTGAGTGGCTATAGCCCACCCACTTTCCTCCTTTATCAGAGATCAGCACCCCAACAATCTTATTTTTTATTATTTTCCTGCACCACTTAAAAAGAACCACTGCAGTAGATCCAAATATATTTGCTTAGCATTCACTGCTTGAGGTTCATGGACTGGAGGAGAAGAAAGGGATTTAGGCTCAGATGCATGAGCAGAAGTGAAACGAGCAGAGGTCACACTGCAAAGCAAGACTTTAATGTCAGCAACATCCACATGGTGTGTTGTAGCTCACCACACCTGGGTTGCTTACATGGGTGCTGGATGCTGTATGTGTACGGATCCTACTGAAGGGACATCTCCAAGAGTCTTGTGGAAACATTAGCACTTCTCCCCAGTTTAGCAGGTGAATTTGAAACCGCAAAATGAGCATGAATTGCCTGGGTCTAGCAAAGAAACCAGCCAGTCACTGCTGCTGGAATAAAAGCTGTTATGCAGGAAGATGAAAATGCCAAAAATAGCAGAGTTTGGGTAAAGTTTGGGTAAATCTTCATATTTACTTACAGATTTTGAGGGTGTTTGTAAAGCCTAAAGGAGATGCATATGGTCATTTTAAACTTACAGCCATGCTTGCACCATTCAGGATGAGGAACATAGCAAAGAAACTGGGTTTTCTGTGGTTCTGAACACCAATGTTGCTCCTTCCCTCCTTGGCAGTACCTGTGGAAAATGTCAAGAAAGACCAACAATATGGAACTCTTTGGACAAGCATGTTTTCACCACTCATCCTCTTTCTTCTCTTTAACCTCTGAGATGCATCTTTTCCAATTTCACCCAAGTCAATTTAATGACTGGCTTTATTTTCCCTTGGCGCTATTGAAGCACGCAACCACTTGACATATTTTACTATTAGAAGGACATGGTGTCCATTCTTAGAGTACCAAGAGTGTTCATTGAAGTACTCCTTTGCAAGGGCTTTCCAAGAAAAAAATCACTTATGAGCTAAAAGTGATCCTGGGAAATTTCAAACCAACAGGAAGCAGACAGGAACACAGACAGGGAGTGAGAAAGCAGGCAGCACACTGAATGCTCCTGCTTGTGGTGTTGCTCCAGCAGAAGGAAACAGGCTCAGGCTGCAGCGGATCAAAAGAAACAAAGGCCTGGCTGGGCTTCACTCACCATCCCTGGCAAGCTGTATGTATTCAGAAACAGCTAGAAGCAAACTATTGTTTTCCTCCTCCAAGTGTAAATTCTCAACCAATTCTCATCTGTGAACTGGAGTATGTAAAAGCTTCCAAAGCAGGGAACAAATTATTTTACTTGAATCAGGGCTAGCAGGTTGTTTCATTGCATGTCAGGTTTAGGAAAATACTGCAGGGCAGTGGGAGGAGAAAATACCACTTCAGACATGCATTTTAACTAGCAGCACAGCACATGCATTTGGTGGTAGTAGTGGACTCACCAACCCTAGAGGTGTTCAAGGAATGTTTAGATGTTGTGTTGAGGGACATAGTTTAGTGAAAACTATTGGTGATAGGCAGACGGTTGGACTGGATGTTTTTGTAGGCCTTTTACAACCTTGATTCTGTAATACTATGATTTAGCTGTGTTCTGAAGGGAAAAAAAATTGTGCATGGTAGTGTTTGTGTAGAAGGGCATCAAGCTTTGTTTTGTGAGTTGTAATGCCAAGACATCTTCCCAGACTTTTTAATTTAAATACAAAAACATAAATATATTGTAATATCATATCAAGTATATAACCCTTAAGAATAATAGGTTAAAAATTTTACAGCTCACTGTACAGTTTCAGTTTGTTTTGTTCTGTAAAGAAAGAGCATCACTGAAAGTACACTATATTTTTCCATAGAAGTTGGTCTAACTCAGTTTATAGGATAGCTGGTGGTCTTGAAAGATTCAAAGTCAAACTTTAACAGTCACGTCCAACAGTATTAACTTTACAACTAATGAAAACAGTCAGAACTAACTGCTGCTAGACGTGGTTGTACAAGCGCAAATTAAAGCACGCTCTAATTTACCCAGAGCTATGCCATATATCATGTTTTATGCTAGTTATCATCAACTAGCCGGTTGTCCAGCACTTTAGATGTTATTACTTCAAGGAGAGGTTGCAGCTGCTCAGTGCCAAAATTGCCAGTTGCACTGGGTTGGGACAGCCATTAAACTCCTGCAGATTGAAGCCAATTTCATTATGAATCATGAATTTTGTGGATTACCACATGCTTGCTTAAAAGGACAAATAGCTTTGCTACTACAAGAATAACAGTCTTGGTGAGATCAAAAGCAAGAAGGAAAAAAAATGCCTCCAGTCATGAAGAACACTCAAAGCAAGTGGTGGCACAAGGATTATATATTACCCGTGCATGCAGAGCAAAGCAAACTGTCATTAAGTGTTCCTAGGAAGGCAGCTGAAGAGAACTGGCAAACTCTTGTAGGCCGTGGACATACACAGGCCAAGATATTTTTTTTTAATTTATTTTTTAATGAGAGGTTTTTGTTAAGTGCATTACAACAGCTAGAAGAAGATGTCAGGCTTCCCTTGGACTTTTATGAGCACTTTTGAAAATCAGGGCCAGGGCTTATTATCTGGAGCTTAAGGAATTAGGAACTCAGCAGTAGATGGGAGCAAAAGGTGGCTACTGGCTTTTAACACAGCCCTGGCAATCAGCTGCTCTGGTTGTCAGTTCTGAAAATCTAGATCCTTATGGAAACTTACTCTAACTTACATACATGAGTCTTTGGTAGAGCCATAAACACTGAAATTGTGCATAGTTCAAGAAGTGAGAAAGCTCTCAGATGTATGGTCTCATTTTTGAGTGGTCTCCTGTGGAGCCTGGATTTGGACTTGTCCCTTCCAACTTGTGATATTCTTTGATTCTAAAAAGCTCATCTCCAAGTATGTGGAAGAAGAAGCTGGAGGAAACATCTATTTTGACCAAGTGGCAATATATCCCCAGTGAAGTCTTGGTGTGTTTGCAAAGAAACTCAGCTTTCCTCCTCCCAGACTCTGTATTGTACTATTGTACACATGTCCCTATGTGTCTCTTCAGTTTTAAGGAGCAATACCAGAGTTTCAGTCAGTAGCAGTTTTTCTTTCCAGGGCCTGTTTTTAAAAGATTCCAAATAAATAGTCAAATAACACATGTGACAATTGAGCTAAAGGTTATTTCAACGCAGTCTTCCAGGCAGTCTTCATGAAGGGTTTTGAGTAGCAAGTTGATGCTGCATGTTGACCCACGAGGGGAGACAGAATGGTGCTTAGTGCTGCATTCAAGGGCCATGGGCTGAGTGTTCAGTGCAATTGAGATCTTTCATTCTGGCTTTGTTTCATGGCAGATGTCTTTGATTTTGTTGACATTACAAGTGTGTAAGAGTGCTGAGGATTTTAAAACATCACTCATTTTCAGGATGAAGTACTGAGAGACACCTGCTAGCTTTATACAAGGGAGTTGGAGCTGACTTCTGCAAAAATCATGGAGAAAGAGACATGGAACGCTGTTAAGAGCTGATGTGAGAGGGAACCAATGCATCCCATGCCTGTGACATGGACTGGGAGAGATATAGCCACATATAGCCACATCATCCCTTCTAACTTGTGCCAGGGCTGTGACCATGTCTGAGATAGGCGTCTAGCAGGAACTATGTGAGAACAAATTGCTTGGACATCTGAAGAGCTCTAGTGCATGTTCTGATGTGCAGTGTGAGGTCAGGCCACACATGGCACTGTGCTGCTGTGCAATGTGACCTCCGTCAGCTGCAGGGAATGGAAGTCTTTCCTAATCCAGTGCCTTCCTAGCTGTGAATAGTTATTTTAATGAAGCCACCGTGTAATTTGCACAGCCTGGCCTTGGATTTAACAATTGCAGAGTGCTTAGTCAGTTGAAAATACTGCACTGTCTTGCAGAGAAAATTTTCCTTCAGCAGTGTGTAAAGAGGGGTGAGTGCTTGCGTAGCAGTGAGGGAGTGGATCACAGGAGATAAATGAGCCAGGTGACACAGCCTATGTGACGTGGTGCAGTCCCATGACAGGTGCAGAACATGCTAGGTCACAGTTCCACCTCCTTCAGCTCTTGAAAACACGGCACAGGCCGTGCTTCTCCTCTGTACCTCGGCATGGCCAGGAGGATCGTAGTTCAGCCTCCTTTGCAACAGGCGTGATGGGACATTTCCTCCTCGTGCTCACCCTGCTACAAGCCGCACTGTGGTGGTACAGCCACCAAGGTTGTGATCTGCTGGCATTGCTCCATCAACGTGAATAGTGTGAAACGCATTGAACAAAAACTGAAGATCTGTTCCGCAGCAGGCCAAGAGAAGAGCAGGTCTGGTAGGCCTGCAGGTCTTCTCCAGTCACATTCTGACCCCTGGTCACCCCTGAGGTTGCCCCAACCCTTCCTCTGCATCCTGGGGCACCTTTGTTCTCCACTCCTGAATTGAGGTTAACATCAACAGGTCAGGGGAGGTAGTCCTTCCCTTCTACTCTGCCACATCTGGGGCACCTAGTCCTGGGCTTCTCAGATTAAAAAAAAAAAAAAAAGACAACAAAAAACCAAACCCAAAAAACAGAGATCTTTTAGAGAGAATCCAGTGGAGGGCGATGAAGGTTATGAGGGGCTGGGAGCACAGGAGGAAAGGTTGGGAGACCTGGGACTGTTCAATCTGGAGAAGAGAAGGCTGAGAGAGGATCTCATCATTGTTTATAAATATCTGAAGTGTGGGAGTCAAGCTGATGGGGGCAGACTCTGTTCAGTGATGAGCAGTGTCAAGACAAGGGGCAGTGGGAAGAGGCTGGAAAATTCCATACTAACACAAGGAAGAGCTTTACTGTGAGAGTAACAGAGTAACTGGAACAGGCTGCCCAGGGAGGTGGTGTGATCTCCTTCTCTGGTCATATTTAAGACCCATTTTGACACTATCCTATGTGACTGTTGTAAGGAGCCTTGCTTTAGTAGGGGGGTGGTCTCAATGGTCTCTAGATGTCCTCTCCAGCTCCTACCATTCTGTGATTCGGTGATCACCCGCTGTGATAGTGACCAACCGATGATCTCTGGAGGTCCCTTCCAACCCTTCCAAGTGATTCTGTGATTCTGTGATTGACAACTTCCCACTTTCTGCTTTATAAGGGCCATGCTTGCTTAAAAGAGGTGAGCAGTTTGCAGTCTGGAAGGACAAAGTTCCCTCAGCAGGTGATACGGCTCATCTGGCAGCCCTGAACTTTCCTACAGAGAACACCTCCTACGTGGCTGGGAAGCCAGCCAGGAGCTGCACCCACAAGAGCTCGCCCCATCAGGATGAAAACAAGCAGCTGGCTGGCTGCTGGCATGGTATTTTGACAGGCTGTGGGTTTGGGGTTTTTCCTCCCCTCTTTCTCCCTCTCTTGAAAACAGTTTAGTTTTGCCTCATTCTTACTCTTTTTCTCTCTGCCAGAAGCCTGTCCATATTCTTCCCAATTGTGTTTAAAGCCTTCTCCAACCTGTGAATAAAAACAGAAAAAGCTGAAGTGCTAAGGATGGCTACTGATGACCAATTGTAAAGTGAGATCATCCACCAGGCAGCATTGCTAAATGCTGGCTTGGGTAGCCTTTTTACTCCTTTCCATAGTGCTCTCAACACCCCAGCAGCCTTATCAGTGTTACTTACTGCTGCACCATTGCTCAACATGGAAGTCCTGGGTTGTATAGCAAAGCACTGAAACCTTTGCTTGTTCAGACAGACGAATGGAGAGCCAGCACATTTGGTGCTCCCTACTCCTCCTTCCGCTCCAAGGACAAGGCTGCTCACTGTCCCTAATTCATCCAGGGATCAGGACCTAGGGTGCCAAGCCTCACTTCTGAGTCAAGTCATAAAATGGGTTTATGAGATCCTGAGAGTATTGTAAAAGCTGACACACCCTTGCTTATATTGTATGCATCTGTAAGTAGGTGCTACTTCAATAATTGCAGCCTTGTAAATATATCCAACTCTCGCTGCTGTCCTTTGTATGTGCCCTACTGCCCCAGGGGGCCCCAGAGGGGCTCTTTGGTTGCTCACCCCTTGTGTAGCTCTTCAGTGAACTCCCAGCAAATGCTGCACATGGAGGATTCCCTCCTTCATTGCCACTGCCAGTATCAGGCAGCTGGGACAGAGCTAATCCTGGCCAAGGCAGCCACAAGACAGTAAGTAGTGCAACTCCAGGCTGGTTTTGAGTGAGCTGCCCGGAGAGCTATGTTGGTTTCCAGGGGCACAGCAGGGGAAGGAAGACTACCTAAGGTACTTGAGGCTGCTCTGCAGGATATTAACCCTGAACGTCTTCATTGCTGGACTCTTGCATGCCCACCCTCCTTCCGCTCCATAAAAACAAAAACAAACAAACAAACAAAAAACCCACCAAACCCTCTGGATGTTATTAGTAGCTGGAAACAAGTTTTGTCAGGTTTTAACGATCTTGAGGAGCATAGCTGAACTGATAGGCTGGCAAAGGCACAGCCAATCCTCTCCTTACACATATGCTGCTTCTGCAGATCTCTTTCAGTTATGTTTTGAGTCCCCAGGGAACATGGAGTAGGACTGCTGCTGTTCTTAGAGGGAAAAAACAGACTCCACGTGCTCCAGAGGGGACTTCGCTTGCAAAGGCTTGTTCCTAATTTGCCAGAATCTATCACTTTCAAGTTAGTTAAGGGCTGATTTAACTGTCAAAGATAATTACCGGATGGGGCTTGCTTTTCCTGTAAAGATTATGTTCACTCAAAACCATCTTTTCTGAATACACTTTGCAGACAATAAAATGTTATTGGTAGCTATTAAGTCCTAAACATTGTTTATCTGCTGCAGAGTTGGGACGCAAAGGTGGCAACAGTTCAAATTCCATCAAAGGGATCAGACTAAACCTGTCCCATTGCACCTGAGATCAAACAGCAGCTTTGTCTGGAGGGACATTCATGTGGCTGGGGTTGGAGAGAACCTCAGTGCCTTGTCCCAGCTAAAAGAGAAGAGATAAGTTTCTTTCACTTGTACTAGAGACCAGGATGTCCTCCTTTGTCCCCACTCTCACCCTCACCAAAGGAGCCTACCATATTCTATTACAGTTTCCTCTAAATATAGATAGATAGATAGATAGATAGATATAGATATAGATATAGATATAGACTTTTTTTTTTTTTCTTTTTTGGAATTGGGTCTCAGTTCTTTTCCTTCCTTCCTCCCTTCCTCCCTTCCTCCCTTCCTCCCTTCCTCCCTTCCTCCCTTCCTCCCTTCCTCCCTTCCTCCCTTCCTCCCTTCCTCCCTTCCTCCCTTCCTCCCTTCCTCCCTTCCTCCCTTCCTCCCTTCCTCCCTTCCTCCCTTCCTCCCTTCCTCCCTTCCTCCCTTCCTCCCTTCCTCCCTTCCTCCCTTCCTCCCTTCCTCCCTTCCTCCCTT
>NW_024962262.1:71816304-71887846 GCF_019238085.1 Lagopus leucura
TCCTTCCTTCCTTCCTTCCTTCCTTCCTTCCTTCCTTTTCTCTCTCTTTCTTCCTTTCTTCCTTTCTTTCTCCTTTCTTTCCTTTCTTTCTTTTCTTTCTTTTTCTTTCTTCCTCTCTCTCTCCCCCCATCTTTCTCTCTCACTTTCTAACCCTTACAAACTATTTTGAATATAGAATTATGAGATTTTTCTCATAATTAGGATGAGACTAACCTTCCCAGGACTAAAATCTCACACAGTATTTGATAATCTCATCCTAACTATAAGCCTGTGTACTACTGTAGATGCGTTTACACTATATTCCCTGCACCAATTTTATAGGTCCTACTAATAGATTTTCACAGATAAGTTTACATCTCTTCTGCCAGGACATCAGTAGATTTGTTTTCCAAAATTACTTTAGGCTGATCTCTCATATACACCTTTGCGTGTGCTTTTGCTCCTGATACTTGGTGTTAGGATACATTCTGACCTTCAGGGAGCTCTCTTTGTGATATGAACTTTGAGTTTGTCCAAACACAGTATTTTATGGAGCTAGTATCTCTTGGAGGTGTCGTGCCTCCACGTTAGAAATGTAGCAGTCTTCAGTCCAAGATTCTCCCAACTGTTAATCCATTGAACTCACTGTGATTTATAAAGGTTTAATAATATATAATCCTTTTATAAAGGATTGCTTCTAGCAGTGCTTGTATAGGTCTACATTCACATCATATGTGTCATTCCTACTGATTTCTTTGGCGTATGGAATATGAATGTGGTTTGAAAGTCTTGATTTGGCATCCTAACTGAATTTAAAATAACCATGTAGTGTATAAATATGTGACATGTGTATGTACATACGTGCATACAGTGTATCTTTTTGTTGTTGTCAATGCTATGAGATGTGCTTATTATTTTTGTTAAAGATCAAGTTCTTGTGTTCAGTCATTCCTATACTCTTCTGCAATGGCTAAATAATAAGCATCTGATTTTGATTAAAAAAATAAAACATGGGAAGAGGTTTTCCATTTTCTGTAGGACCTTGCATAGGTTGGTTGTATTTCAGTGCCAAATCACATTTTTGGCTAACATGGAAACATCGTGTTTTGGCAGTACATTGAATGAGCCTGGCTTTGCTTGAGGGATTAACCGTGCAAACTCAGTTGCCATAAACTTTTGTTTTAACTACTCTTTTTCTTTCAAGGCAACTTGATATACCATGTTTGATATTAGTGCCAAATGGATGAAAGAATTGAACTCGCTTCCAAAATGGTTTTAATGAAAGAGAAACTTTGACTTGATCTATTCTGATAAAAGAAATATGACCAGGATCATTGCCAAGGGCTGACACCTGCAGACACAGATCAGACAAGGTGGTAAACTATTTCACTGTCCAAAGCAAGGTTGCTGTGTGCAAGTACACCTTTTGGGAGTGACCCCTGAAATGCTCTAGCAAGTCATGCCCCAAAATTATTTGGGGATAGTGCTAGTCAAACATTGAATTTAGGTCTTCTTCTACTTTACTAACATAACTGGTTGTGTGGGAGGGCCTGATCACACATAAAGATATTCGGTTTGTCATAACGTTGCATCTTGTGTGCAGTACAGGAACTAAATTTTCAGCTGATGGGCAGTGTATGGAGAATTTAAATCAAATTTCCAAAGCCATTTGCTCATCCTTCTTGTGGTGTACTGCATAAATGTTTGCAGATAATCAGTGCTGCCTGGACTGCTTCTGATACAGGAATACTATTGAATCACAAAAACTATTCATTTTTAGATGGCATATTTGGCTCATCCATCTAAAAGGGCTAAACACCCACAGTTCACAGAATCTGTGTGAAAGGCAGGTTGTTAGTGATGTGTGTTCTCATGGGTTGCACTGAGTGTGATTTTGCTTGCTGTGATCTCACTGCAGTATGCATACCTGGCATTACTGAATTGCCTTTATGAACTAACACTCTTCCCTTGGCAAAGAGAGTTGCTGTTCTCTGTTAGTCACTTCTCTATGGCCAGTATATCCCCAAGAGGTATCTCAAGACTCTTTTTTAAAAAAAAGGAATATTCCACTGCTTCACTCTTCCATCATACTGCTGGATACTCATAAACACAGAGGTTAAGAAAGAACCAGTTTGACTCTATGTATGTCTAATATAGAATAATTTAAGTGTAGATGACTGCAAGTACTCTCTTCATTCCTGTAAGGAATAAATGGCTATGGAAATTAGCGTGGATAGAGGAACACACAAACTTATCTTCACTGAATTTATGCAAGAAACCATATACTTCTGTTCCATCAGAACAGTGAGGTCCACAGACAGTTTTTAGTAAGAGCATGGGGCAACTTCTTTCCAATCCTGAATAGTTTCTAAGTAGAGTTTATTATTATTTCTGAATTGTTTTATTGGAAGTGGTACCAAGAGAACATACTAAGCAATCCACAGACCTCCTGTCATACTTTCCTACTGGCAACCCAGAGCATCTGGACTGCTTGACATCAAGAGATTTCGACTGGGAAATTCAAGAGTTTTACACAATGACTTTATGGCAAGCTGCTGGAAGGGTTCACTGTTCAAAACCACTGCTTTAGTCAGCAAACTGTACTGTTTAATGGCCATCATTTTGTAAGACAAAACAGAAATTAACCAAAAGCAACGTAGGATTCCCTGACTGGGACTTAAGATCTGCCCCATAATGATTATGTATCATATCTACATCTAACTGCTGCAGCTAAACTGCATACTGTGTTTTGCCTCCAGCTCATGTGTCAACACAATTCACAAAGCACTAAATGCAGGAACATTTATCTTCACTTCCACATGGGTCTGTGAAAGTACAACAAATTGAAGTTTTCAAAAGGAAAGGGTCTGCCTCTTCTTCAGATTTCATTATTTTTACAGATAAATTTCAAGCAGTGTAAATTTATTTTACTTCCAAAGTAATAACTTCTAAAGAACTCCACATGCTCTCTAAAGTCATGCATTTGTAACTGCATGGCCGTGCCACACTATATGGAAGCAACTCCTAGTAATAGCTATTCATGCCAATTGCACGCATGAGAAACATAAAGTATTAGCTCTTATTGTTGTTCTCCTCCTCACTTCACTTCCCACAGCTTGACATTTGTAACTAATTTTTTGTAAGAGTAGTTCTACTCTAAGGCAGTCTTGGAGCAGTTTCAGCTTTGTCCTCTGTGCCCATGCAATGCCTCTTGGAAGTGCTCAGACTGAAGTGGCAGGGGAGCAAATCCAGCTGGGGTAGACTCCCTAGCCTGGCATTACTTAAAGCTGGATTGGATTTCTCAAGGGGTAGTTGTTGCTGAAAGGTTTGCAAGACTTACTGTTTCATTTTAATGACAAAAGTGTTCACAGTATTTTTATGACTGTGGTTTCTGATAACTGATTGACCCTTCAGATGTTCTTGGGTTCCACCTGAACTGTCTACCTGAATGGTGAGTCACAGTCTAGTTTCACCTGAGGGCAGACTTACGAAGAGTTCCCCTATGTGTGTTCTTTCATTTTCAGGTATCACAGTGAGAAAGGAGTTATCACTAGGTTATGTCAAAAGAAAGCCACCATAACCCTCCATAAGATGAACAGTGTGCCTCATGGGTGTAAAAGATTTCCACTCTTTATGAGGAACATGGTGAAAGAAAAGAGGCTTGCTTACTAAAGGATTTCTGTACAGTTGTTTGTTTGTTTTCTGTTTGTTTCTCCTCTTTGGACACTGAAGCCAGTTTAAGCAATTTTATGAGAGGTAACTTTCCTTGAGACATCACATTGATGGCCCATCTCCTAGGCTGTTGGGTTGCATGTTATTTCAAGACAAAATACTCTGGTCATAGGACTTGAAATGATAACTTATTTGTCTTCAGCAGAATTTCAGTCAAGTGTCTCACTCTGGACCATTTGGATTTGTGGTCAAGAGAAAAGAACAAAGGTTCCCCCTCAAATAGCTGCAATAATTTTCAATGTCAAGAGCTCTGAAACAAGCAATGCAGAGTATGGGCAAATATGTCTTTGCTTTGCTTTGTTGTAAGGATTTGTGACTTCATAATCCATTTGATTTGTGATCCTTAACTGAAAGGAAACAGACCATGCAACCCACATGCTGCTTTTTTTTTTTTTTAGCTTGTCCTCTGAATTGAACATATCTTTGCCACTAGAAGAGCTTGTGATGTGCGTTGTGTGCTGGTCTGACAGATACATCTGTAAAAAATGTGTGTCTAATCTTTGTAACTACAGTTGATTACAATTTATTCCCCTGTCTTGAGGGGGTTTTCAGCCTTTTGAATGCCTAGCTGACAGTTGTCCATGAATGATGCATCAGAGAGGTGATCTATACCCAATTCAGAGACATAGATGTTCAGACACACACACATTTTCTGAGAAAAGTGGATTTTCATGGGACACCAAATCTTATTACCTTGCTGCATCCTTCAGTCTTGTGATAGAAAATATTTCCCACCCTTTTAACATAGGATTCAGATTTGAGTGCTGCTCAGATACTCCTGCTATGCCTTGCTGCCCCAACTTTGGAAAAGTAGTGGAAGAATTAAACCAGGTAACATTTCTACATGTGTGTCATGGCTTCTGCTGGTTGCTCTGTGTTGTCCAGATGAATTCCAAGCAGAAGGTCCATGCAACTATGCTCCCAGGAAATGCCACCCATGATGGTATGTCTCCTCTTCCACTATGAGAAAAAAGAGGGCTTGATCTGTGATTGGATATCTTAATTATTGTCTCCATACTGCTTGTCCAGATGTGGTCTCAGACTGGACACTAGTGTAGAGTACAGCACTGGCAGGCCAAACCCTGTCAACATCTTTTTTTTTTTCTTTTTTTTCTTCCCCTTTTTTCTTCCTTTTTATTTATTTATTTATTTTTAATTAACTAGTGGCTTTCATTATCCCATTTTCAATTTTGTCCACAATAAATTATTGGCTGTAACAAGTGTACGTCATGCAGCTTGTTTTTAAGCTGGTCGTGCAATGGCTCCTGATCTCTAGCTGTTCCTCCCCACTGCGGCCGGTGTGTAGAAGGTGAGAGAATTCACCCATGGTCTCACATTTCTGAAGCGTGAGGAGCATTCCCACATCCAATGGTTGTGCTGCAGCTATGTGATGCACACCCAAAATACAGAAATACAGCGCTGCAGGCAGAGTTATACAACCTCAAAATAGCACCTGTTAATTGTGAGACTGCCGTGACACTCAGCAGGAAACCAAAGAGTACAACCACTTCCAGAAACAAAACCGGCCCCTTTTCTTGAAATGTCATTCTTTTGAGAGCATGGAAAGAATGAGGATTAAACTGCAATGCCTCTTTAATGACACATCAAACGATGTTGAGCAACACTGAGAGGCTGCCTGCATGTTAGAGCATTACTTTGAATGCTTGGTAGAAATGGTTTATAGAAAGTCTTTCCAGGCATTTGTACAAACAAAGCTCCATTAAATGGCATACCAAATTAAAGCCTTCATTTGGTGAGCAAAGCAAGGAGAATTTAGAGAGATCAGAGAGGCTGTAATGGGCACAAGGAGAAGACAGCAAAAGAAAGGATGAGGAGGTATTTCTTCTTTTCTTTCTATTGCACAGTCCCCCAGCTGCAAGTTCCTGTTGAAGGATTGTAAATTGTTCCATTGCCACTCTGTAAAAGGTTAAAGCTTAGAGAGAATCACAGCGCAAGATAGGAACTGTGAGGTTTCCCACTGAGAGGGTTATGGGACCAACCTGATCTGTGACAGTGTTTGACCTCTGAAATGTCATGTCACCTCTTGGATTTCCTTGAACTGCATTTTCATTGAAATGATGTTCATGTAAACGTAAGTGCATCAGCAAAAAAATAAAAGCAACAACCCTTTCTGTGTGTTGATGATGACATTTCTTGAAATCAGGAATCTAGCACACCACACAAGATGTTTTACATTGGTTAATTCCCTTCATTATGAGAAATGTGCTTATTTTTTGTAGTTCACTCATATCTGGCTTTAGTTTTGAGACACTGAGTCTTGTGTATTCATCTGTCTCAGATGAATATTAGATAAATAGATGAATAATTTGCTTTTTCCAAGGACACATTACTGACCCATTGCTCTACCTTTTTTATGTTAAGAAAGTTAGACTGAGTTTTCGAAGTTCTTCAAAGAAAATACTAGTTTCTGTTTAAAAGTTTGTTGTTTTTTTTTGTTTGTCTGTTTGTTTTTCCTAGAAAGCTGTGCAGAACTGATACACTTTTATACAATTATTAAATTTAATTGTTGCACCAGAAGCCCCTTGTACCCTAATGGTCCTGCTAAGTCTTGCTGTGAATTTCCGTGTAACAGTACCCCATTGGATCCAACTGAAGGCTCAGCCATGATACATACATAGGGTGGTCTGTGCAGTCCAAAAGGGTAACTAGCACACAGCATCACCTGTTCACTGCATTTGGTCATGGGCAATATGCATGTTAGGAGCCACAATTCAGAATTGCTTTCCAAACCACCCCCCTTTAGAATTAGCTGCCATACTTGGGGAGCCTAGGGAAAGTATGGGACACCATTACATTTCATGATGTACAAATGGTAACCATGGCTGGGGGCAAGGCAGGGAGACAAGAGATGGCAGCATTGCTAGGGCAGATAATGGGGTCCCTGAAGCAGTTGGATCTTTTGCCAGCTGTTTGGCAGTGAGCACAGTGGTGGAAGGCTGGAAAGGAACTAGAAAAGAGTATGTGTAAATGTTTGTGGAGAATAGTTCATCATGTAGAAAGTGTGTCTTCAAGCTGTAGCACTGTGTAGTAATGAGAGGACATGCCATGAGCCAACCATCAGGCAGGGGTTGCATTCTCAGAGTACACTGAGGAAATGGTTGAGGCAGAGACAGGCTGTAGAGGAATAAGATCAGACTTGATTCTTGGACTGTAAGACTTGAAGATACTGGGGGTCTTGTGAGACAAGAAGTCTGGTGCTTTAGAAACTTTAAACTCAGAAGACACATCAGCTTTCTGTTTTTAATTTTGGTGTTCTCCTACCTACACACCCAAAGACGGTGTTAGGTCTCCAGTCAAGTGTCGTACTGTGATGATATGCACATCTGGTTGAAAGAGACATAATCATTATCAGTTTCTCCTTCACTAGCCTATATATTTTCTTGCCCCAGGCTTTATGATTTTCATACCTGTCTCAATACACAGTTTATTTTTTCCATCTTACCAGTTGTCTCTGTATCAATAATCTGTTCGGTCTGTTATCTTCTTTGATGGCTATCAGGTCTCAGAAATGTTCCACGAGGCTGACTGTTTTGCACTGTTTGCTTCCTTCCTTAGAGAGAAATGCAGAAGGCACTAAAAAGTGACTGCTACAGGCATCGTAAGCAGTCTGTTACCAAACTCCATCTTAGAAGGCTCAGTTACGGAAATGCAGGTGTTGGGTCACACATGCTGCCATTTACCAGACGACAGCGTTGCACAGTTTCAGCAGTTCTATCCCATTTTAAGGCCCATTCTTGGAGTATAGCTTTATGTGGCCTGTGGGAATTACTTCTGAGTGTTGTTCTGGGAGTCAGTAACTGGAGCAGTCATGAAACCCAAAGCAGAGATCTAAGGAAGCTATCTTCTTTGCTACTGGACTCCCAGCAAGGTATGAAGGTCAAAGCCCTTGGTCAGATAAGGACCAAGGGTGAGCAGGAGCTTCAGGTTATTGTGTTCCCAGTCTCTGAACCTTGTAGGCTACTGTACCACAGCTCAAGTTGGTCCCTCATTTGCTCCCCCTGCATAGGCATGTGCTGCCAGCTCTGGAGGTCCAGTCCCAGTCTAGCCCCAGGGGAGATGGAGTTGTCATACATCTTCAGATTTTGTTTCCAACATTTTCCAGAACAGGGAGGAGTTAATCTCACAAGTGTTTTGTGAGTAGTAAGTGCATTTGGTCACACTGTGTATCACGTCAGGAATGGGATATGTTTTCCAAGGTGATAAATTTTCAAAATGTGGACAACAACTAAAATGTTTGCAGTTTCAGCAGGAAATCTACTCTCATCTTTGCATACAAATCCAGATGATTTTTTCTGTTGGTATTAATTTTTATTCTGTGATCAAAGTCATGGACAATAATTAGATTTCTTTATGTTTCTATCTGAATTTACAAATAAAAGAACACTAAGAAAATAATCAAAACCTGTTTCACTAAATCTGATAAAAAGCACTTGCCGGATCTAAGAAAAAAAAAAACAGTTGAAATCCTCCTGCCTGTTACCCCTTCAGATTTTCTTGTGAAATGCTACATAGCCGCTTGTTTTCTTTTAAATAAACAAACAACCAGAGAACAGACTGCTTCTCTAAATTAGGTTTATCAGTGTTTGTTTGTTTTCCTCCATAGAAATTCAGGACTTGTCCAGACTTGGAGCCTTTAACAATGACCAATATTATATTAGGAGAGATGAGAAAGAGGAACTCAGCTGAGGAACGGATATGCTGTCAGGACTTTCATGGGCTGAGCTATGCTGCCTTGTTCTTGCTTGTCTTTTCCATCAGTACAAAAGAGAATCACATTAGAAATGAAGACATGATGATGCAAGTAATTTTATTCCATAAATATGTATTTTAAAACGTAACACTTAAACTGCTTTGTGCATTGCATGCAAATACACCCCATTTCCAGCAAGGGAACTATCTAAAACACCTTGTCTTGGTTTTCATGCTCTCCCAATTCATTCAAATAACAGGGCAATAAAGATACAACATTCCTTGTTTAGAATGCCAAAACTAAAACTGTGTTTTTGAGTGTCATTTCCCTATCCCCAAATATAACACTTATTTTCAATCAGATAAAACACTTCATTAATAATGTACGTAAAGGTCTGTTTTCAAGTTTTCATTTCAGGCAAAATTGGCAGAGGGGAGGCACAAACAAAGAAAGGAAAAAGCAAATCTGTTGGGAAAGCGTTTTGAAACAAGATTACAGGAAAGAGGCAAGACAGAACAGTATTAAAACAAGTAGAAAAACTGAAAATATGAAAAGCAGCTTCTGCTTTGTGATGCTGCTGAATGCCTTCTGAATGCTGACATACGTGATTACTTTACGAAGCCAGCACTTATTCCTGACATGCAAGCCCGTCAGAGCCAAAATAGTAGGGACATTTACAATACCATGATGTAACCTTCTCCTACACTTTGTAAATGTGGTTGCATGTTGCAACTTTCCTTGTTTTATAATAGCTGAGCAGCAATATCCAGCGCACAGTCTGTACTGCAATGTTACAACTCCTTCCTAGCAGGTCAGGAGGCGTTTCGTAACTGGATGAAAAAAATCTGTGTTCACATAGTTATCACCCCATGTCTTCATCTGGGTACAACTTTCGGTTCCTCTGTTTTTGCACGCGGAGCTGGCAGGTGCTGTTCTTGTTGCTCTGTGGTGAATGGCATTTCATCAGCCACACATGTGTGGGAATGAGGGACAAGTGGGGTCCCAGCCTGCTCTCTGCCTGCATTCCAGGCCCCTTCCCTGATGTATGGAACTAAGGAAAAAGTATTATGGGAGAAGACAAGCCGGGTAGCAGCAGCCCCATCAGGGAGATGTTCTACCCAGAGATAAGGTGGAGGTGGAATAGCACTATTATTACACTAAACACTATAACACAAACACTAAATAACTATAACAGGTGGAAAACACTATTCCATGCCTTATTTTAACACCTGAAGATGTAAGGCTTGCTAGCAGGATGGAAGAGCCTATCTATACTGGCAACTGTGAGCAATTTAAGAGTCAACTCTGTTTCTAAGGGCCCAGAAGTGCTGACTTTACTACTAGGCCTTGTACATCTGGTTGGGAGCCCCACAGCTCCAGCAGCACAGTGACTGTTGTGTGGCCCCTCTGCCATGCTGGACCATGGTCACTCCTGTCCCTTGAGGACATCCCACATCTTTGAGAAGGTGTCAAGGCACAAATTTTGCAGTCCCTTGACTCCATACAACAGACTTGCTCACACAGTTGGGTGAAGGAAGGTGCTTTCAGAAGACAGGCAGCCAACAAAAATAGCTGTTCTTGTTGTCATGGCATGACCTTGCAATATCAGAGTGAAGGATGTGTTGGGTTGTTGCAAACAAAAGACCAAGACATGCAGTAACTGAGGCTGGCAGTGTTTGTAGCGCAGTGTCTACTTGAAGCAGGGCATCTCCAAGGCTACATGAGCTTGCAGAGAAGGCATGTCTGTCATAAGTACTTTGTGACAACACAGGATGAGAGAAAAGGTAAAAACAAAACCTGACAGACCCAGAGGGTTTGGGTTGTATGCATGTTGTTAATGGCTCCTGATTGTCCCCTGCAGCTCTGTTAGTGATAATCACAGAATTACAGAATTGCAGGGACTGGAAGGGACCTCAAGAGATCATTGAGTCCAACCTTCCTGCTAAAGCAAGCAGGACAAAAAAAAAGCAACCCTACCTTTGTACAGGTAGGAGTCCAGATGGGTCTTGAAAATCTCCATATAAGGAGACTTCACAACCTCTCTGGGCAACCTGTTCCAGTGCTCCATCATCTTTACCGTAAAAAAGTTCTTCTGCATGTTTGTATGGAACACCCTATGTTCAAATTTTAGGCCATTACTCCTTGTCCTATCACTATGCACCACCAAAAAGAGCTTATCCTCATGAATTTGCCTCCCACCTCCTTTCTAACATTTATAAATATTAATCAGACCCCACCACCACCCCAGTCTCTTTTTCCACAGGCAGAACAGACCCAGGTTACTCAGCCTTTACATACAGGAGATGCTCCAGGCCCTTTATTATCTTTGTGGCCCTCCACTGGACTCCTTCCAGGAGATCTCTGTCTTTTTTGAATTGGGAAGCCAAGAACTGGACACAAGTATTCTACGTGTGGCCTTACCAGGGCAGAGTAGAGGGTGAGGATCACCTCCCTCGACCTGCTGGCCACGCTGTTTTTAATGCACCCCAAGATACCTTTGGCCTTCTTGGCCACAAGGGCACACTGCTGGCTCATGGCCAACCTGTCGTCCACTAGAATACCCAGGTCCTCCTCCACAGAGCTCCTGTCCAGCAGGTCATCCCTTAAGCTGTACTGATACATGCAGTTATTCCTCTCCAGGTGCAAGACTCTGTACTTGGTCTTGTTAAACTTCATCAGCTTTCTCCCTGCCCACCTCTCCAGCTTGTCCAGATCTTATTGAATGGTAGCACGGCCTTCCAGTGTATCAGCCACTCCTCCCAGCTTTGTGTCACCAGCAAACTTGCTAAGGGTGGATTTTATCCCCTCATCCAGGATGTTAGTGAAGGTCTCGAACAAGACCAGACCCAACACCAACACCTGGGGAGCACTGCTAGTTACAGGCCTCCAACCAGACCTCTGAGCTCTGTCAGTCAGCCAGTTCTTAATCCACCTCACCATCTACTCATCTATCCCACACTTTCTAAGTTTCATAACAAGGATGTTGTGGGAGATGATATCACAGAATCACAGAATCACAGAATTGTAGGGGTTGGAAGGGACCTCCTGAGATCATCGAGTCCAACCCCAGATCATCGAGTCCAACCCTATCTAACTCCTTGCTGAAGTCAAGGCAAACAACATCCACTGCGCTTTCCACAAAGTAGAGAAGTCAATCCCTGCAGTAAAGAAGCTGCAGAAACATTGCTGTCGTGACCTGTTCCTTGTCACAGCCATAACCTGGAGAATGCCTTCCATTCTCCAGGGAGGAGCTGGGAGAGTTTCCACCTACCACTGTGGTGTGAGAGCAGAGAGAGAGCAGGACAGCAGAAACTCAGGGAAACCTTACTTCAGCTGGATTCACTGCGTATCCCTTTCTGGTATGAAGAAAATTGGGACAGTAATTGGCACGGAACAGCATCTTGGCTGTGCTAATGACTGTGAATACCATGGGAGATATTAAAGGGCTGCTGTTAAGGTACTACTAATAATTTTCGGAATCATTTCCATTCCTATTCTTCCCCTGACAGCCTGAATCTGCTGTGGGTCCTGTTAAAACTGTTCTGTCTACTAATGGTTTATTGCCTTATTTGATGGGTTGCTTAGGGATGGCAAGGAAGCTTGTGGTTTTTTTCCCCTCCTCCCTTTACATAGAGAAAGCATTTTAATATTTCTTGGAGAAAAATGGATGCAATAAAATACAAATGCTTTGGGTCCAATCATACTGCAGTGGAAAGCACTGCCCTGAGAAGCTGTTCTGTTGCTGTGCTCTGAAGAGAACTGGCATCGTTGCGGCTCTGGCTCCTCGTAAACATCTCTGTGCTGAAACTAGTGGAAAGATTCACTCATTTAGGAAGGGAAGATGGAGCATATCTGGACCTCTGTGGTCTCCACTGATGTTTTTCTGAATGAACAATTGCTCATGGCCGATCTGGGAAAAGTCACATGGCAGTGGCCAAAATTGCTCAAGCACTGGTGTTACTGCTAGCAGTGTCATTTTAGACTGCGGTCTTCAAAGTTGGGTAAATACACGAGTGGTAGTACCTCCACTGAGATCTAGTTGTACTGACCCACTGGAGAACAGTCAGTGGTTACACGTTGGTAACGGCATTGCAGCAGGCACCATGAATGTTAACAGCATTTGAATGAGTATCGGTAAGGTCTGAACAAAGCTCCTTCAAGGGAAATGACAAATTTTCCCATTTCTGAATCACTTAAAATTGGATCAGGCAGAGAAACAGGGAGGACTACACCAGGAAAGATCATTCTGGCAACTCTAGCTGTTCCTTCTTAGCCGTGAACCATGCTTGGGGGAGTGTCCTTCCTTTGCCATGTGCAAGTCATCAGATGGGAACTCAGCTGTGGCACCGGGCTCTAGTTGGAGATGCCATAGATTGCTCAAAAAAGGGAAATAAAATTCATGTGTATGAAAGAGGGGAGAGAGCCTTGAGTTTTGGGGGGGGCTGCCTATGGAAAAGATCCATTCTGAGCCTTCAGTTGCTGGCAAAGCTCCTGCAGGAGAAAGTGGAATTTTCCCTGCATAAGCAACAATGCATATACTTGTTTAAAAGAAAAAAAAAAAAAAAGGGAAGCCAGCAGATGTAGAGTCCTAGTGAGAAAGAAAAGGAGCGTTGTGTCCAGGACATTGGGGAAACTGTTCAAAAACAGTTCATCCTTATGCAAGAAATCGTCCCTGTTTGTTTACCAGTGGCAGTGTTAGCTTGAGTTAGTGCTGGCTCTGCAGAGGGTAGAGCATGAGAACACAGTTTTGGGACCTGGTCCTAACTTCAAGGCGATACCTGAGTTCTTGGTTGGCACTCTCCTAGGGGCTGGCACTCAGGATGGGGAAAACAAACAAACAGATCTGTTCAAAGGCATGCAGGAGGGATAATTTCTTTTGGAATATCTCTTCTTCCTCAAGGGAACTGGTGCGCTGTAACAGAATAAAATCTCCCTGCAAATGGGAGGAAGCTAAATGGAAGAACTGCATCTTTGCCCTCTGTCAAAAATAAAGAAAAAAAAAAGGAAAAAAAAAAGATTAAGGGGGAAAAAAAAGAGACTATTGATTCAAGATTTATCAAGTCAAAGAAACACAAGAAGGAATACATACATCTCTTTAGCCTAAAAAGTAGGCATCCATCTGAAAGAGGGGACAATTGCCTGAAATGGTGTTTTAACTTGTTACTACCTCATAGATAGTTCCTTCCTCCTTTTCTTCATAATGACATGGCTTTGCTTGGATTTCAAAGATGGGAAATGGGCACTGGAAATGCTCCTGTGGCACAGCAGTCTGACCCCAGACCTTTCTATGCAGGTGAGCAGGTTGTACACCAAGGTGAGTGGGAACCACCTCTCCACCAGTGTCCCCTTTGACCAAACTTAAGCATGGCAATCTCAGCCCCAGTTTTCCAGGAAGGTCAGGTATGGCATCAGCTTGTGTTGCCTTCAGGCCCATGTATAAGTATCCGGATTGGGCTAGGAGGGCCCCAGTGCACAGTGATGTTGAGCTGGAAGGGATTCACTGCTCAGTGTGTTGGATCCTTCCATTTCCCCATCATTCACTTTCTGCTCTATTTATCCACCTCCTTCTCAGCTCCAGTTTTCACACCACGGCCCAAGAACTGGAATATTACATATTACACAGCCAAAACTGTTTTCAGTTCTGGCTCTCCTTGTTCTCCTTACAGTGAAAGAAAACAATAAAGAAGTCCTTTTTGGATATTCATGCTTCAGAGGAATGGCATTATGATACATTTATACTCCCATTTTAGGATGTGATGCAAAAAGTCACTGCAAACCTTTTACATGAGAGAGTGGGACATTTTGTTAGTACATCCTACTTTTCTGCTCATGTGGTGATTTCATTATGCTTGTTATGCTTGTTAAATATTATATTTTGTTAAATTCATCATTTTCTTGGAACAGGCTGCTCTGGGAGGTGGTGGAATCACTGTCCCTGGAGGTGTTCAAGAGCTGTGTGGAGGTGGCACTGAGGGACATGGTCAGAGGGCATGGTGGGGATGGGCTGGTGATTGGACTTAATGATCTTAATGATCTTTCCAACCTTTATTATTCTATGATTCTATTATTTACATCAGTGTAAATTACCAAAAGACTTAGAAACAGAAGGGAGAAAAGTAGTGAGATCTTACGCTTCATCCCAAAAACACAGAATTGTTGTCAAACTCTTCCATTCGTAAATGACACTAATCACTTGAAAATCTGTTTTCACAGAGCATATTACGTTAGCCAGTGTATTTTACTTATTTTTCATATCTTTCTGTATTGTGTGGTTTCAAAATACACATCACATGGCACCCATTACAAATGAGATACTAGAGATTTTTCTCAAATATTGTACACAGTGGGCTGAGTTTTTAATTCTTCTTGCTTACAGGGACGTCTTTTATTCCCTCTTTAGCATGTTGACTGTTCACATGTCTAGCATATGAAGCCTGTTTGAGTCACATGGCTGTGTGACCACATGCGGTTGAACTGGTGTTCAGCTTCACACAGGCCAAAAAAAGAAGCATGAGACAAGACAGACTGAGATAGCTGACATCTGGCAATTCCTTACCATCAAAATTTGGACCATCCTTGAAGAGGGCATCAAAAATACTAACTAGCGCTCTGAACATATGCTCTGGTATATGGTCTGATTTTTGGACGACTCCTTGTGGAGCCAGGAGTTGAACTCGAACTTTATGGATCCCTTCCAACCTGGGATATTTTACGATTCTATGAGTGTGTATATGCCTTTTTAGTTCTTGCTTCCTCTTCAATTCCAAGAGGCTAATTCAATAAGGATATGAGAGGTTCCAGGTGCGGTCCCACATCACAAGAATGGTGGCCCATAACCTATTCATGGTGAGGGAAATCCTACAAAAGATTTAGCAGAACAATGCCTCAGGGCCAGTAGCAGCACACATAATTATAGTGTCATAGAATCATAGAATCATTGAAAGGTTTGGGCTGGAAGGGACCTTTAAGATCATCTACTTCCAATTGCCCTCCTATAGGCAAGGACACTCCCTCTACACCAGGTTGCTCAAAGCCCCATCCAGCCTGCCCTTGAGTGCTTCCAGGGAAGGGACATCCACAACCTCACGGAGCAACCTGTTCCAGTGTCTCACCACCCGCACAGTAAAGAATTTCTTCAGGATATATAGTCTAAATCTACCCTCTTCCAGTTTAAAGCCATTTTCCCTCATCCTGTCACTACCTGCCCTTATACAAAGTCCCACCCAAGTTTTTCTGTAGGCCCCCTTCAGGTACTGGAAGGCTGCTGTGAAGTCCCACAAGAACCTTCTCTTCTCCATGCTGAAGCGCCCCAACTCTCTCAGCCTGTCCTCACAGGAGAGGTGCTCCAGCTCTCTGATCATCTTTGTGGCTCTCCTCTGGACCCACTCCAACAGCTCGATGTCCTTCTTGTGCTGGGGTTTCCAGAACTGGGCCCAGTACTCCAAGTGGGGTAGAAGGGCAGAATCATCTCCCTCAACCTACTTCTCTTGATGCATCCCAGGATACAGTTGGCCCACTGGCCTTCAAGCAAACACTGACTGCTCATGTAGAGCCTTTCACCAACCAACACCCAAAAATCCTTCTCCTCAAGGCTGCTCTCAAGTCATTCTCCACCCAGTATGTATCTCTGCTTGGATGGCCACAACCCAGCTGCTGGATCTTGTACTTGGCCTTGCTGAACTTCATGAGGTTAGTTTGGACCCACCTCTCAAGCCTGTCCAGATCCCTCTGGATGGCATCCCTTCCCTCTAGAGTGTCAACTGCACTGCTCAGCTTGGTGTTGTCTGCAAACTTCATGAAGGTGCGCTGGATAACACTGTCCATTGTGACCTTCAAAGATGTTAAATAACACCAGTACCAGTACCAATCCCTGAGGAATACCACTTGTCACTGGTCTCCACTTGGACACGGAGTGTGACCATCTAGCCAATTCCTTATCCATTGAGTAGTCCATCCATCAAATCCATTTTTCTCCAATTTGGTGACCAGAGTGTCATGTGGGACAGCATCAAATGCTTTGCACAAGTCCAAGTAGATGATGTCCGTTACTCTTTCTTTACCCACTGACACTATAACTCCATCACAAAAGGCCACCAAGTTTGTCAGGCATGACTTGCCCTTGGTGAATCCATGTTGGTTACCACCAATGGCCTCATCTCTATTTTCCAGGTGCCTTAGTAGGGCCTTCAGAAGGATCTGCTCCATGATCTTGCCAGGTACAGAGGTGAGAGGTTCTTTATATGGTCTTGATTCTGATCTTCACTTACAGCAGGCAGATCTTCCTTCTCCAGATTCTTACCTTTGTTTTCTGCAGCTTGAGCAGTGTGGCTAGAGCCCTTGCTGGTGAAGACTGAGGCAGAGAAGTCATTGAGTACATCAGCTTTCTCTATATCCCTTGTGACCAGGTCTACAGTTTCCTTCTAGAGAGGGCCCACATCTTCCCTGGCCTTCCTTTTATCACTGATAAACGTGTAGAATTTCTTCTCGTTCCCCTTTATGTCCCTGGCTGATTTAATTCTATCTGGGTTTTAGCTTTCCTCTTCTGATTCCTGGCTGCTCAGACAACTTCTTTGTAGTCCTCCCAGGTAACCCATTCCCACTTCCACTCCCTATAGACTTTCTTTTTTGCACTTTAGTATGTCCAGGAGCATGTTGTTGATGCAGAGGCATCCTGGCATTCTTGCTTACCTTCCTTTCTCTCAGGATGCACTGTTTCTGGCTTTGGATGAGATGGTCTTTGAATACTTACCAACTTTCTTGGGCCCCTCTTCCCCCCAGGGCTTTATGCTAAGTCACCCTGTCAAGCAGTGTCCTGAAGAGGTTGAAGTTTGCTCTCCTGAAGTCCAGAGCAGCAAGCTGGCTGCTAAACCTTGCTTGACACCTTAAGGATCTCAAACTTGAGAAACAGTGCTGAATCTTCCATTAGCCCTCTTGGCACTTAGCATAAGAATAGCCACCTTAGCTCCGACCAGGGGCAGAAATCATGGCTAATCCTGGACTAATGAGCAGTTGCTGAAATCTACAGGTTTGCAGATAATGCTGAGTAGTTTGAGTGGTCAAATGTCACAGAGACAGCATGAAACTCCAGAAAGGCCTCACAAGCTAGTGGACAAAATGTGGCAGATGAAAGTCAGTGTAGATTAATGTAAGGTAACACACTCAAAGAAAAATAACCTAGATAAACACTAGATGATGCCAACCTTGAAAATGGTAGTTATCAGGAAACAGATCAGAGTCATCACTGATAGCTCTCTGAAGTGATCACCTCAGTGTGCAGGGAAGACCAAAAAATCCAAAAAAAGGCCTTCCATCATGAGGAAGTGTACTGAGGAGAGAGTTTTATTTTGCTGCTGTTGAAATCTCGGTGTACTCTTACGTGAGCCCCTGTGTGAGGGGCTGGTCTTCCCTGCTTGAGGACAAGTCAGCAGAGAAAGGTCAAGAGGTCTCCTTACAGCTCAAGCAAGGCAAGAAATTCTTAAGTAGGTAGTAAAGGATGTGAGCAGGGTGTTCCCCCCTGCACACCAAACACAGGGCGTTGGAGCAGTACACGGGGAAGGAACAAGGTTGCTCATTCCATCTCCCACTTGCAGAATATAGGACTGGGCTGAGTGATCCATCATCTGTCCTGTTTCTAATGCTCTTATCCTGTACCTGATTGTGGTCAAAAGTTGAGCCTACAAATAGGGCACAGTAGATAAATATTTCCCAAAATAGCCTGTTGGACATCAAGCCCTTGTGGCTTACCAGACTTCCCAAGCCAGAGGAGGTGGTGTCTTTTTTTTTCTTTTTTTTTTAAAGAATGAAATTCTATTTTTATTTTTCCATATATATATATATAAAGGAGCAGACAGGGCTTTGAAATCAAACTTTGTTATTGGAGGTGACAGGCCAACTATGGGTAGGTGCCAACTGCAACACTTTATTTTGGCTGCCATCTCAAGAGGAAAGCTGGCAGTAGGAAGGGCAGGGAGGCATGTCCAGGAGAAGATGAAGAATTTAGCCAGACTTTCAACAGCCTCTTTGACTCTGGGTGGCTGAGAAAACAGAGCAGTGTTTTCTGTGTGCTCTGACAAAATACCCTTTAATGATTGTCTTCTGGGTCACACTGAGTTGCAGCTTGTACCACTGCACTGACCCAACCCAAGGCAGGATAGCAGATTTTGCTTCTGAAGATGCAGTGCAGGTTGTGTGGCAGCATGGTTGGTTCTTCTGCTTTTTCTGCTAAGTGAGCAAAGCAAATAACTTCCCTCCAGTCTCTAGGTTTAAGCTAGCATTGACTATGCAAGTAAGAAGCAAATTATCTTTCAGTGTAAATGAAAAACAGTTCTGTATTTAGGAAAACAGATTGAAAATGAAACTTCTACAGACTGAGAGAAAGATTACAGGTTAGTAGCCCAGTTGAAAGACACCCAGGGAAGAAAAAAAAAACCATTGTAGACTATACATTATTTCCTGAAAAATAATGTGCCTCATCTCAAAAGAGCCGACTTAGATGACCAAAGCAGATCATTCAAGCAGCTAAAGCGTAGCAATATCTTTTTAGGAATATTACTCGAAGCACAAGAAAAACTTCTTTTTTGTTTTCTCTTTTTGCCATGTTCTGTCTCAGCTCACGGAATTGCAGATTGCTTTACGCCCTTTCATCCTCTTCACCATCAGAATGAGACCATCTGTGGTCAGCACTCACTGGGTTGTACCTAAGCCAGCAGCAGTGGTTGGGGTGAAGGAGGAAGGATGCAGGAGGCTCCTTTTCCTTCTCAGGGATCATAAGAGTAAGACTAACAGAAGCTACCTGCAAATGTACAGGTATGACTGCAGCTACAGTGCAAGATGCAGGTCTACCCTTTCAGCTCCAGACATTTAGAAGGGCATACTCTTAAAAAATAAAAATACGTCCATTTTCTCCAAGTTGTTAACGTGCTGCTACACCAGGATGACAGTACTGAAAGCCAGATCAAGGTACTGCCACATTTTGATAGAAAGATGAAGAAACCTAGGGAAAGTCCCTCTTTAAAAAGCAATTAACATCGCATTTTCCTATTTCTTTAATAGATGATTTAAAGTGAATGGTTTCTTATTTCCTGCTTTTCTGTAACATGGGGGGATGGAGAAGAACACAAGATCAAGATAGCTACAACAGTAGGCTCACTGTGTGAGACAGAAGCAAGAACAGGTCAAGCACCAGCAGTCTTCACACACCTGCTCTCTCCTATATTTACCCATAGTTACACATTAATACGCAACACAGCTCAGAACCACCAGTTCTCTTTCAAACACACAGAACAAAGACATTAGCTTCCAATTTATACCTAAACAGAGAACACTGGCATGCCTTTAACTTGTCCAAGGCCATTAGCCTGCCAGAGTCTTACAGATTTTTCTTTAAGAAGCTTCCTGCTGCCCAATTTTCACTATTTTTCCCCCCATATAAATCCACAGAGATCCAGGCTGGAGGATTTCCTCCCCCCATCCTCCCTTACACTTTGTAATATTGAGGTAAAGAAGCACAGTACCTTCCTCTCCCTGGTTCAAGAGGTTTTAATAAGGACTCATTTTTAAACCTCTCACACTTTACAACATTTAAATGTACACCAAGCTCAGATAAAAAATAAAGCTTTCTTACAAAGTACATTTTTCCAGTGAATTGTTTTATGGTGTTTTTTTTCTTTTTTCTTTTTGTGCAGTAAAAATAGCTGCTACATAAATCCCTCCTGTTCTCTGAAAAGGAGTCACAGTTATTCCAAAAATAGAATTCATATCTTAATCATACAGGATAAACTGCAGGAAGAAGAGACAAGTCAACTGAAAAAATAAGGCTTGTATATAAATTTTTTTTTTTTTTTTTTTTTAAAAGGACATGCATAGAAGTTGAAAAACATATGCCATTTGTAAAGGAAAAAGTTAATTTTATCCATATTAGTATTTTCATTTTCAGTTAAAGAAGAAACCACAAATAGGCCCTTAATGTCCCAGAATATAATATTAGTTTCATGTAAAAATGCCAAAATGCACAAAGAAATGCCAGCTTCAGTCTTAACAAAACACTGAGCCAGCTTCCCACCGCACCCACCCCCCAGTGTCATGGCATTGGCATACCATATGCATGCATACTCAGTACTTATGTTGTCTCTGAGGCCAATTAAATATTTGCAGAAGGTTGTATATCCTAGACAAACATGAAATAGCCATTCAATAGATTTACATTCGTCCTATTTAAAAAAAAAAAAAAAAAACAACACACATACAATTAGTTTAATTTACACTATACAGATCTGTTAAATAGGAACATTACGTAGTTGCAAAAAGAATCACAGAATATATACAAAACTGAATATTGAAATGGTATGATTTTCCTTCCTTTCTCATGAGGGTTTTTTCTGTTTTTGACAGAGTTGCTACATCTGGTTTTGGACACAGAGTGTTGATGTACCTATGCAGCACATTTCTGGAGTAATAATAATAATAATTAAAAAAAACCATGCTTGAGAACAAAACATTAGTATCAATTCTTCTTACCACTCTTTCAAAATAAATTAGTTTTTCTTAAATAATTGCATGATAGGAGATGGAAGCAAGGATGATGGCATGTGAAAAAAGAATCTGAGCAATTGTTCAGCTCCATCACCAGTTTCCTCATCCAACCTTTGGTTTTAAAGCCAACCCATCATTACATGGCAGTGTAAGTAGCCAAAACATTTTATATGGCAGAATAGGCGGTCAAAACGCTCAACCCTAAAGCATTTTTGTGTCGTCGTGACAGAGCTGTGATCTGTATCGACTTCCATGCTGCTCAAGTGCCTGACACAGCAACATCTGAAGCCACTGATGAAATAAGGCCACTTCCTTCCAACTTTCCCTGGTTACAAAATCAGTCAAGGTCCTTATTTCATCACAGTTGCACCCATCCGAACAGCCAGAAGGACTGACTGCAGACGGCTCCTGGTCACAGTCCCAACAAGCGCTCCCTGCTCGTGCAGCACCAGATGGTTGGGCTCAGTCCTCAGTGTCGGGCTGCACCCCCAGCATGGCATGCAGCTCCTCCGCCGTGTATCCCAGCAAGTTCTGCAGGTCGCACACAAAGCGATAAACGTAGCGCTTCCCCGAGGTCTTGTGGATAATGTTCTTGTCGTAGTAGTAGCGCAGCCCTCGGCTGAGTTTCTCATAGTTCATTTTTGGCTTGTTTTTCCTCCTTCCCCACCTCCGTGCCACCTGCCAGTGCAAAAAGAAAACAAATGTAAAGGGTTTGTTCAAGTCACACTTTTCTGGTCAGCAGCTGATAAAGGCAGTTATTAAAAAGCCCATTTCAGTCAAAGCAGTTTACTTGTTTGGGTGTCCCAAACTTGAACAACACAGGAGTCGGTGGCTCAAACCCCGAGACAAGTATGAGCTACACGACAAAGTAGGTCATACAGGACAAAGTGGTGGTTGCAAATGACAGCAAGAACACTTCCTTGCAGAGGATGGGCACAAATATCTTTAAGAAGATCAAGCTTGAGTGAAATGTAGTCACCTCTCTCAAACAAGACACAAAGATTCAACTTGCTATTGAGAAGAAGGGACAGCTTTTTAAACGGAAGTTTAATTCTAAGAAGTTCCTTGGAGTTGATGATTCCCCTTCCCTTCTTGAAATAAAACAGGATTCAGGGGACTTTAAATCGTATCTCCTAATGCAGTAACTTTCCTACTGGTAGCAGCAGTCAGGAAACAAAGTTATGGTCTCCTAATTTTTCATGACTAAAGCCATAATTTCCCAACAAGTTTAAAATGCAGCACTATCACATTGGCTGTTTACTAGAAGAGCTGTAATACCTTCAGTGCTTTTCCCCTGGGAATTCGTGCAATCCCAGACATTGCTGATTCAACTGTATTCAGTAAGCAAGCCTACAGTATTGCTTAGCCTGTCAAAACATCTAACTTCGTATGCTTTAAGTTTCAAGCTACACAATGTGTTCTCATTACTATAAGCAAATGCTGATATCCCAGGAGAGGGGGAGCACATCCCACAGCAGTCCTGACCACGCAGTAAAGTATTTGCAGATGAAGAGATTTCAGCAAGTGTCTGATCTCACAAATGCTTTATAGTCTAGAGGAAGCCCAGAGATAACAGATGAGACCCTAAAATCTTTCTGTACACCACAATTAAACACATACCTCATCTGGGTCAGCAAGTTTAAATTCCCATCCATCTCCAGTCCAACTAATAAATGACTGGCAGGACTTGTCAGTCAGTAACTCCAGCAGGAATTGCCATAGCTGTATAGGTCCACTGCCTGTTAAGAGAGCAGGGGTGGGGAGAAGTCGTAATTAATAGTTCTGCAAGCTCATATCACCATTAATATATGCAACCATATTCAGATCACAAGGTCAATCTGGTGATTAGTCTTTTTGTTTGTTTGTTTTTAAATAGAAGGAAAAAAGCTTTATTGTTAAGATTTTTCCTCTACAAGTCTGTTCATAGATAGGTTAAAAATTAACATTTTTCATGGAAACATTGGATCTGATGCAAGCTATGTCTTCCATTGTTTGCAAGTAGATTCCTCATCCCTCCCTTCCACTCCCTTGGCTTGGCAGACTTTCTAGAGGAAAATCTGATTTTAGCAAGGACTGCAGGAACAAGGTCCTAACAGGCAAGCCATCATCTGCAGGAATCCAGAACTGGGGAAGGCTTTGTCCAAGCTTTCCTTCTTTCAAAATAATCAGAAGGTGCATTTGATATTCACAGCATTCTGATGTACCCATGTTTTCTTGCTTTAGACAGATAGTCCCATAAGACTTCTCCTATGTACACTTAAAATTGGAAATCTTCAAGAGTTGTGGACTTTGACCACACTACAAGGCATACTTCACAACTACACAACTCTATCAGCACTGATATGCATTTATAGAAAATATTTTGTAGCATGAGTAGTGACCATTTTGCTTCACGACTTACCAGTAAAGCCAGCTAGAATCGCTGCTGGTATAACTGGTTTCCCTTGCTCTACAGGATCGCTTCGATCTTGAATATAGTCCTTAAAAGACATTGTAGGTTTGCTCATACACAAGGACTGGCTACAGTCATCTTCAAAACTCTCATAGGATGGCACACGCTGTAAATCCACTAGTGATGACTGGCTGTTCCAGGACTGCAGCATCGAATCTGAGCTTTCATAGCTTTCTGCACCACTTTCACTAGATTCATGTTCTCTAAGTTTACCTTCATAAGAAAAAAAAAAAAGAGAAAAATGTTTTTCCTTCTCTTTTCAAGCTTGTATATAAACTATGCAAGGGAGGAAAAGACAAAGAATACTGCCTTGAATCCATTATTGTCATACAGACAGTAACTCACCAGAATTATCTATCAGCAAGTTCAGATTACTTCTTGTGAAATCTTGATTTACTCCACAGTAGTTCACACTAACTGCATCTACTTGGGTTTTAGGGAACAACGAAAAGTCTTGTTCTGGATTAAGGAGATTTGGTCCTGTGGAAGTCTGGCAGATATCACTCAGGAGATTGGGTTTGGGATAACTGAGGGCTTTAGGGTACCCAGGCATCTGCATACCATAGGGGGTCTGATCCACATTAACAGCTGAAAGAAAAAAAATATGAAAGAATGAATTAAGTGGTTTTCTCCTTGAACAGACTAATACACCTCAAGAACCCCACAAAAGCTGTGCCACTAAGTAGTTTTCCTCTTTAGAAATCTGACAGAGGTTTATTAGATGCTGTGGACCTCCTAGAAAGGCTACTGACATCAGTGATGAGACTCCCATTTACTGGTCTCCAAGTCAGACTCTGTTAATCTCCATCTGTATCTTCACACCACAAATACGTATATTGTTTGTTCTTGAAAGACACTGCAGGGCTGCAGAAAAAGCTGGAGAAACTTAAGTGGTTTTGAGGCAGGCCCTCATCATTAAGTGATGCAATAAGGCTAATCTAGAGATCAAACTGTGGTTTCAGTAAAACATGGCACCAAAAGCACAATCTGAAGGATCTAGCACTTGGTCTCTATGGTTATACCATACACTGTCAAAAGTTCTGTTACGCTTCCACAGCCCTCAGAAAAGCTAAACATAGCTCCTGCTGCTGCTTTTTGGCTGTTTGCTAGAGGTGGGAGTGGTCACTCTGCTCCACAGATGTAGGCTTTGGCATTCCAAGAGGAAATTTGTTGGCTTTTTTTTTTTTTCCCATACCCTTTATTCTTCAAAAGATTTCTGGTATGAGTTAGATGACAAACAATAGTAGGAAAAAGAACTGCAGCAATTGAAGTGTTCTCCTGATGCACAGTAAGTGTTCTGGTGCTTTTTCAAAAAATGGATCTGTGACATTCTTAGAATAAACTTACAATATCTGAAGTGTCAAATTTCTTAAGATACTTACTTAAGGAGTTATTATTGACCCAGTGAGGAACTGAGGTGAGATGAGAGCTCTCCACATATTGATCCTGTGCTTTTTCTTGGCTGTCTGAGAGGTAGAGAAAAAAGAAAGCTTGGTTTTACAATTCTGAGGATCTGACACGTATAAGAAAAGATTCAGACTCAAGCGTTTTAGGGTCATCATTTACATAGGCTTTACTAGTGCACTGCATCAAAATCTTTCAGAGGGGAAAAAATACCCCTAAAATGTCCCCAAAATCCCACAGAAAAACAAACATCAGAAGAAACCTCATAACTTCCAGCACACTTGAAAACCTCCATATGAATGGTATTTTAACAATGAAACAACATTAATTTAAAGGTCCAGATCTTAACATTTGCAACTATAGAGTGTTATGCTCCAAAAGCAAGGGAGCACATGGGTGAACACTGATGATGCTGCTAAAACTCCATATGCAAGTTCTGCCTTACTTCTGGTTGACTACATGTATTTTTAATAAATGAATATTACAGTAGCCTTAATCTCATTATTTCAATTATTAATGCAAATAGAACACAAATGCAAGAGGTACTTTGCCTGAACACAGAATGACTTCAGCAGATACCTGCATTTGCACTTTTCTTATGATGGATGCAGTACTACTTCTGATAATGCTTTCATTACCCACGCTTTACACTTCATCTTGACTTTTGATACGTAACAAAAATGCTTCACAGTGACATTAGCTTTTGAAAGAATCCTATTTCTGCTTCTGTCAGAAAAGCCTTAGCTTTTTCTGGCTCCATAGATACCTTTTATCATCTGCTCCAGGTGTTCCCACAGAATGTCACCCACATAGTCAGGCGCAAGTTCCAGGAAGCGTTCCTTGCCCAAGTTGCAGAGGTCTTGGCCACTCATAAGAAACTGATGGATGTTCACATTTGCCAAGCTAAATTCGTTGGTAGCCCACGAAAGCCACTGGCAAACTTGCTGTTCAGTCCACAGCCAGGGATCTGAAAGACAGAAAGCATCCAGCATTTGAGAGAAATCCTAACATTTGTCAGCTCCTGAAATAGTCTTCATTAAAAGGCAGTGAATGAAAGAAACTTTTAACCCAGTTACTTCTGAAGTTTAAGCTTCAGAATGAATGTATTCTTGAACTTAAAGAAAAGCAGCTCTCTATTTTCTTTCTGCATTCACTTCTAATCAGAGATGTCCTCAGCTTCGGCGACTCTCTTATGCTGCCAAAATATGAGCTGTCTATGCACCCATTTTTAATACCAGCAAGTTCACTCCTTCCAAGTCAAGCTGTGCCAGATTCACATAGGATCCATTCTTGTATTCCCTACTGACATCATTCTTTCTCTTTTGAAAGAACCGCTATTCAGTGCCCTCCTTAGCATCAAAAAAAGACCTTATAAATAGAAAACACTTACTATTTGGTATACCCAGCCGACACTGTTCCTTTGTGAAACCACTGAAAGTATCTTTCAGGGCTTGACTCATCACAGCCTTACTGCACGGGGTTAACAGAGGCAATTCACAGTTGTTGGACTCTACAAGAAAGAATAGGGGGAGGAGGGGAAAAAGGAGATGCATTAGCTTTTAGGCCAGTCAAAGAAGTGACAGGTTTTTGCTATGCCATTTGAAGAATAATAAAAGGCTGCTAGAAACTAGGTATTTTAAAACAAACAAGGTAGATCTGTTTTCAGATTATCTTAACATATTTTCAACACTACAGTCTTCGTAGTGCTGGGTTGCTAAAATTGCATCATGCTAAATTAAAGCTTCACTGCTGTTCATCACATAAATCATTACTGATTCTTCGTACTTGCACGACATGCCCTTGTTGTAGTGAACTTTTACTGTATTTTTTTCTTTAAAGGAAATATGCGACTGCTTATCCCTATTTTCTCATCTATAATTTGACCCCAGACTTCTTTATTGTAACTCCAGACAGCCTTAATTTAGTCTGAGAGCTATGCAACTGATAATAGGGTTATGAAGAACTAGCATGCACTACTCAACGATGTGATCCAGTGGACTGTTTCCAACCTTCCCATGTATCCCTCAAATCACCTCAACCAAACAGCTGTGACTGGTCACAAGCTGTCACTCAGCACCTAAAATAATACAATGAAATCCAAAAACAACATCATCCATAAATTACTAATCCACACGATTGATTTTTATGCTTGTTAATTAGTTATAGTCAAGCTAGATTTGAAATGACAAAATGATTACTATTACGGGTAGAATCATAGAATGGCCTGGGTTCAGAAGGACCTCAAAGATCATCTAGTTTCAACCTCCTGCTACACATAGGGTCACCAACCACCAGATCAGGCTGCCCAGATTTATTTTATAGACAAATTTTGTTTCCACTCCATCTTGTTGGAGAATTCTCATGGGAAGATGCCTCAGATTATTCTGAAAGTGCTCACAAGATGATGAAAAAAAGTCAACCAGACCACCTGAATGTTTCAGATTAAAAAAAAAAATAATAATAATCTTTCAATGGTATTTTGTTTGTGATTGACACTGCTAATCTAGGAATAATTTATGGACACCTGAACCACCTCACTATGGTACCCCTGAATAATATTTGGGAGCTTCTGAACACTAGCACACAGGTAGCACTTGAAAATTCTGCTATTTGAGAAGCATATAACGGTGATAAGGTATGTAAAGCCAGACTTCAAGTCCGTTCAGGAAGGTGTGTGGCTCTTCTTGTTTCCCTAGGTCCTGACAGGCTCCACTTGATCCAACAAGCAGAGCTCATGCCAGCCATGTTTTTACTTCTGTTTGCACCACACCCATCCTAAATATCAGTTAAGAACTGCTTTGCTGACCAGAGAAGGTGACTGATTAGAATCACAGCATAACAAAGGACTGGCAGTTTTTCCCATAGGTTTTAGGGCATTTTTTTTTCCCCCAAATCCATTTTCCAAGTAGGAAATAAAGGCAGCATTCGGTAGAATACTGACATACTGACTTTTTTTTTGGGGGGGGGGCCCGGCGCCCGGGGCGGGGCACTTAGAATAATAGCCAGGGAGTTCAGGCTAGGATTTACACAGAACTGTTGGCAGGTACTGTCCTATACACACACACATATGTAAACATCCTCTGTTTTTTAAGGTAAGGACTAAAACTCCTAAGGAAAAGAGAAGTAGGAAAGGAAACAAGCATTCCTGTGTTCTAGGATTTAATGCCAGAGGGTCAAAATAGGAGCTTGCCAAATATTTGCAGTGTCTCAACCATAGTTAATTTTTAAGTTTATACAGTTATAATTTTTTGTTTAAATTTAAATATTTTAAACGGGCTTGAACTAGATCTACTTTAATAACAGTTAAGGCCTCTTCCGTGGAGTGTCAGTCTATCTCAAACTGCTCAGTCCCAGTTCCCAGTCTTTTTCAGAGCAGATAACAGCAACTACCAACAGAGCAACTCACACGGTTTAAATCAAATATGTACACAGAAGTCCACGTAATAAAACAAAGTGTTATTTTTTGTTTGTTTTTAGGGAAATTATCTGGCACTCAGACTCCACATATTTCTTTCTGACCTACGGATTGGACCAAGGAACAGAGTTAAAAGTTACCGTAAGAAGTAGAATCAAATCCCGTCGGCACTTCCTGGAGTGTTTGATCTTCATTTAGCGATAAAAAATAGCCAGCAAACAGGGAGTTGGAGCTATCGAAGGTGTCAAACGCTGGTTGCCGCTGCAAAGCAACAGAATAACAGAAGCCCCAACATTAGATTTTTTTTCTAGAGCAGTGCTGCTAGGAAACCAAACCCAACCACTTCCTAAACTTTGAGATCATGCACAACCACTGCCTCGAATCAACTAACCCCTACCTTTGAAATACTTGAACACAATTGCAACACGGCTGTTTTGTATTCACGTACAAGAAGCCAATGCTCACAACACAGTGCTAACTGTGCAGCCCATTCTACAAGTCAGGTAAAGCCAAGGAAGGATATTCTTAGGTTTCCTGTGATTGATACTTTTAACAATAGAGAATGCAAATATATCTACACACACACACACACACACACACACACACACTCAGATATGCTCTGAAGAAATCTTAGCATTTCTTCTGTGAAATTCACTGATAGCTCGGGATTTTGATGGCAGAAGGATAAGTGCTGGAGAACCAATTGGTAGTGCATGGCCTACAATAGGTGTATGTAATTTTCAGGAGAAAAAAAAAAAAAAAAACAACAAAATCTAGCCTGAAGTACATCATTGCTTGTATCTTCAAGCAATACAGCCATCTTTAGAAGACTTAAGGACTTCTACGCTTGTGAGTTACATGATTTGCCAGCCACTACATTCTGCAGTCTTCAAGCATTCAGTGAAATACTGCTAATTAAATTGTACAGAAAGGGACAAACATGAGCATAATGAAAATAGTCCAGATAAAAACAAATTCTACTCATATATGGCAGCCTTACAGATACTGATACAGATGCATTTTAAAAACTTAAGTTTCTTGCCTTGACATATTTGACAAGCGTGCATCCTAGAAACACAGATTACAACCACTAGAGCTCTCCAGCCTCGTAAGGGGAAGGGAGGAAAATACAAAAGAGTAGAAAATAACTTTAAAAACAACTTATGCAGCTTGCCCTTTAGTCACAAGGAAACAGTACCTGTCATATCCAGAAGCAAAACAAGGTAAAAAGATGCCCCTGAGATTTTAAAAGCATCTGAAGATAGAAAACTGTTCTGAAAAGCTATAGCACAAACAGCAGCTATTGCAGCTCAGAGATGTGGAGACTAAGGCATCTTGCAAACACTTCCTTCTTTCATACATGCAGTGGCATACCAGCTTATGCCAAAGCAAAGTACAAACACGCTTTAGGGCTGTATTCAGTTATGAGGCAAAAGCAATCTGAATCGTGTTTCTGCAACTGCAAGGGTATTTCCATGTACCCACTAACTTTTCTTTTGGTGTCTCTATGAGGCTTTGACAAAAAAACAAGAAAAAGCTGTGGAAGAACATAATATGTCCCTAGGGGTTAACTGGCTTCAGGAATCCCCACTGGGAGCCAGACGGTGGAGACAAATTCTGTATAATCAGTCCAGGTGCCCACCACAGGTACTGGAAAGAGTCAGTGCCAACCCATGGAAAAAAAGCTCACAGCCACACAAAACAAGCTACTGGCACATTGGGCAACTGTTAATAAAGAATACTTGGTATGCTACGAGATAAAAGCACTGACTCATCGCTAGTACCTAGAAGAAAGGGCAAGTTCTTTCAACATAATCTGGAAACTCCTGCATTTTGTGTAAATAGCTGACCCTTATCCTGAGTCACTGGAAAAAATGCTGTGGCATGTGAATGAGTAAAATCTATACTGCACTAGTTTCATATTTCAAAAAGGGTTAGTGTTTAAATAGGTTCTTGTTTTAATGGTAACCAAAGGGAAGGAAAGAAAAAACAAAGTAATGTAGAAATAAACTCTGCTTGCCCTATCAGCCATGCAACCACTTTATGTGGCCTTTCAACATATGTTAAGACTAATTACCACAGAACAAAATAACAAAAAAAAAAAAAAAAAAAAAAAGAGCAGCTACAGAGTAGTAGAATCTACATATTGATTTTGACTTAATTATATCACAACTGAACATCTGCTTAAAAACAGCTACTGCATCCAGGAGTACACAGCTGTCAAGTTAGGGGATCTCTTTTGTACCCTACTGTTGTTGTTTGGGCAACAGAAAAAGGTAAGAGTGGCCATAAAACATCAGGAGTCAGAATACTAAAGATTCACTAAATGATTCTTCAAAACATGTACATTGCTCAAAGTTAATGAGAATTGAAAGTGTCCTCCTAACCCTTGCCTAGTTCACATTAATAAATGCTGTGTTAAAAAAATGACATTGGGATAAAAAAAGTAATTGGTGTGAATAAGAGGACAGAAGCACTTAATAAATGGAATCTTTGTAGTTTGCTTCTGATTTCTCTTCAGTTTGTAAGTTCATTTCAAAGCAAGGTAACAGAGACAGCTTATCTACCGATAAAAATATAATGAATAACTAGCCTTGGTCTCTTCCTAAGTGCTGGACTTAGTTGCATGTAATAAGAGAATAACCTCCTTTTTTCATAAAATGCTCTTGAACAAATTAGACTTAACTAGTCGCATCAGAACAGCACTTCACTAGTCGCATCAGAACAGCACTTCACTAGTCGCATCAGAACAGCACTTCACTACTCTCCTCGAAATAGACATATAAAGGTCAACCATGCTGCCAGTCCTGGGACCTTTATTTAGGAAAAATTTGATGAGATCAGAGGGGTTTAGAAGCTGCTCACTCAGGAGAGCTCACCTTGAGCATTCCTCTGTACATACTGGAGACAGGAGCTACTTGATCCATGTTTCTGATTGCAAATTCACTCATCTGAAAAACAAGAAGGATTATGTGAGATGCACTGCTACTGAGAAAGCAAGGATGTTAAGAGGCATCTTACTGCTTTAGCACAGACCGCAGAACAGCTCTGAGTGTGGTAAAGGCAAAGCTGTTTCTGTTGGGGGGGCCCCACCCCCACCGCCCCATGTTGTTTGCATCCCAATCATATACAGCAAAATTCTCATCTTGCTTACACAGCTTTTCCTGGAAGACTTCTCCCAGGAATCAGCACAGTCTTGTGAAACGAGTGCACAAGAGGATGATTAACTTCTGGTACCCTAAGTGAGTGCTTTCAGTAGCTCATCCCATTAGATGAGCATGAAAGCCTTCGTAAGTCCTTTGTCCATCAAGTACCTATTGCTTGCAGTTATTTTGTGCCTTCCACCCATTATTTTAAACATGAAGTGCTGTCTACCTTCACTTACTATATTCATGCTTACACACCACAATTCACTTTGGACTTTGCCTTTGAAGTACTGAAGAGAAGCAGCAGTGCTCACTGTAGCACCTTCAGACTGACATTTGCCTTGCTCACTCATCTCATGAATTATCTCTGAAAACGAGCTCCAGATACCAACAACCTGCTTCCTTCATTAGATCAGCATCTCTGACACGCATTATTTTGCCTATTTTATGAGCTCTGGATTAGTACACTTAAACTTGAGCCTACTAAAGGCATACTAGTCAAAAAGGGTTCACGCAATAAAACACCCTTCTCAGCGCTGAGACCACCAACAGCACTTTCATGCTGCTCAAGTCAAGGCTATCAAGTTCCCTGTGCCACCAGAAGCAGGGTTGTGTGAGGGCTGTATAACATGTTCTCTTATATATGATTCAAGGAACACAGTGATAAGATCCTTATCCCATGAGAGATCAAACACAATGAATAATGCAGATTTTACTGCCATTGTTCAAGTTTATCACGATGCTGTAATTCAGGTGTCGGTAAATGATACCTCATCAGGCTAGACTGTGGCAAGTTGTCTCAACAATTTTCCTTCTACTTTGTCACTGCATTGTGCTGCATTGTTTTGTTCCACAGAAACTGTCTGAAAACGCGTACTCCAATTTACACAAAGCAACTGAGGGCACTATTATTGCCACAAAACTGTGATTACTAAATACAAGCCATTTCTCTTAAGCCATTTCAATACACACAAAAATCAACGTACAATCCTGAACTTGAAAAAAAAAAAAATGGCAAATTAGAGCTTAAAAAAAAAAAAAACAACAATACAACAAATAAACCAAAGCCACAAAACAAGTAGAGCTGCTAAAATGACAACACATTCAACATCTGTCCACCTAGCAGAAGAAAAATACCCAACAGCCACAGATGCCTTTCATCCTCCTGTGTTTGCAATCACTTAAAAGTCAAGAGTCCTCAACCTGAGAGGCCCATTTCAACTTCACAGTTATTAGATGTATGGGGCTTATCACTGAAGCAACATAAATCAGACCAATATAAAAGGAATAGTCCACTTATCCTTCGTTAATGTTACCCAAAAGTGCAATCCACGGAATGATGGGTTTTACCTCAAATAGCATGCACTAATATTTGATCTAAATTACACATCTCATTGAGCACCAAAGAATTTCACACAGCATGAGTCTCACTCAGCAAGCATCCTCATTTTTCTCATTAAATTCACCAGTCTAAACAACCGTTCATCCTTAATTCAAATGGGCTTTTTTTTTTTTTAAAAAAAGAAACAAACAAAAAAACCTATGCATATGGAATTTTTAATGGCCTTCATAACCTGTACAGGTACATAGGAAAACTAGCTGCAAGCCTCAACAATTGGAAGGCATTCAAGAAGACACTACGCACATTTTCAGTAATCCTAGGTCCAATCTCCAGTGGGGGATAGAATTTCTGACAATTCAGGTGATAGCCAGGCCTTCACAGGACTCCTCTTTGGGACGTTCCCATTGATTGAGTCTCCCTCTCTGGACATATTCAAGACCCATCTGAACACTCTCCTGTGCAACCTGCTGAAGGGAACCTGCTTTAGCAGGGAGCTGGGCTAGATGATCTCCAGAGGTCCCTTCCAAGCCCTACAATTCTGTGATTAGGAGCTTCTTCCCTTCCTGATTTTTCTGTTTCCTCAGAAGTGCTTTGGGTGCTGAGATAAGAGATCTCCAAGAAGCCCTCACCACCCAGTGTTGCTCCTTAACCTGGCTCCTTGTATTTCTATGTCAGACTGTTCATTCTGTGGCCTTCCCATCAGGTTTCTCACAAGGCATGCAGCTCTCTGCTCTACCAACAACACAGGAAGAGCTGTTTCGCTCCAGTTTTCTCCCTCCCTCAGCACCACCAGCCCCAAACACCTGAGGAGGCACCACTGCACCGAGAGGACCGAGCAGCTCCAGCGATGCAGAGAGCTGCAGCTGGTTTTGAGTTGAGTTCAGACAAGACACACGGTGCGCCTGGGCCTGGCTTCCAGCTCCTCAGCAACGCCGATGACTGCTCCCTGCCAGCTGTAATTGGTTTAGCCGGCAGGACACCTTCCTCGCCTCCCCCGCATAGCTGAGTGGGTGAACCAGAACAGGGTCAACAGGATCAGGCACTTATTAACTAATACTCCTGAATTCTGATCGACTCCTTTTCAGCGAGGACCAGGTGCGCACCCACAGCCGGCACGCCACGATCCCACGGCAAGTCCTGAAAGCCGACAGACGGATTTCGCTCCCGATCGGTTCGGACACAGCAGCTCCCGGGGGCCCGGAGACAGAGAACCGCTTCGCCTCCCCACGCGCGCTCTTCTCCCACCTCAAAGTTGGGCGCAGCGATGGCACAGCTCAGCCCTCGGGGTCCCTCGGCAGCCAGTCCAGAGCGCCCTCCGCCCATTAACCCCTTCCCCCCACCGCCGCCAGGTCCCCGCCGCCGCCCGGGGGTGAGATGGGACGGCAAGGGGCGAGCAGCCCGGCTCACCTGGTCCTCCGCTTCGCAGCGGCGCCGCGCACACGCAATTCTCCCCAGAAAACGGCTAAAAGAAAGCGCCGCTGCCTCTGCGGGAGCCAAAATATCCTCGATGTGGCACAACCGACCGACAACAACAGCGGCACAGCCGACTCGATCCCAGCGGAGAGTCCCGGAGGAGGAGAAAAGGGGCGGGCGGGAGGCGGGCGCCTGCGTGGGCGCTGCCGGCCGTGCCGCTGGCCGCTTCGTAGGGCCGTGCCACCCTTTGCCGCGCTGTGCCGCGCTGTGCCGCGCCGCCCGGCCTGCCGGGCGCTTTCAGCGGGCAGGGGCGGGGTCGGCGGCGGGACCGCCCCCCCGGAGGCCGGCCTCTGCGTGCGGCCTGCCTCGGCGCTCATCTAGGGCGGCGGGCGGCGGGGCGGGATTCGGCCCTGCGGGGGCCTCGCTGGGTCTGGTGAGGTTGCCCCGGGGGCTTGTGAATCCCCCGCTGATTGTGTGCGTATGTGTGTAGGTCTGTCTGTCAGTCTGTCAGCACAAGAGTGAGGTTCCCTCCGGGCAACGGGAGGAGTGTTTGGTTTAACGCTGTGCTCAGAGTAGGGCCTGCGGGATTCGCTGGGGAGCATGGGAAGAGGATAGGATCTTTGGTGTCGTTCAGAAAGGCAGCTTTCTTCCCTTTGCTGTACAAGAGGTCGCAGCATCACAAAACTGTTTGGGTTGGAAGTTACCTCAAAGCCTGCCCACCCCCACCCGTGCCTTGGGCAGGGCTGCCCCCCACCAGCTCAGGCTGCCCAGGGCCCCATCCAACCTGGCCTTGAGCGCCTCCAGGGATGGGGCACCACAGCCTCTCCAGGCAGCTGTGCCAGCGCTTGGCAAATATTTTTGTATGCTTAATTAATACCTGTCCTTGGGAGGGCTAAGATTAGGAGAATCAACCCATGAAATCCCAAGTATCTGTATGACTAGTATATTTCATAATACACTGGGACACTTATTACTTAAAGGAACTCAGCAGTTCTGCCATGTTGCATGTTCTGTAGATGTCTTGGGGACTTTTTGATGACAGTAACACCCAAACACTACAGTCGGCTAAGCAGCTTCTCAGACCTCACACAAAGTTGGTAGCCCTGGGAGGGTCCCATGGAGCCCCGTGCCACCAACACACAGGCTGAGCACCACAGCACCTCAGCACTTCCACCCTCCACTTCTCCAGCTCTTCAGTGAGAGTCACGGACCTAAGCTGCCTTTGCAAAGCGTTCTTGGAGTTCACCGTTGCATGTTGCTTTATTTAAACTAGCTGCCATTTCAACTTACCATGCCGTTGTATCTTTTCTTGTAACAGGAACCAGAAAACTGCTACTCACCAGATTTCCAAAGACCCTCTGCCAAATGATTAAATGATGGTTATTTATACTGATAAGAACCTGTAGTGTCTGGCTGGTGGAGGTGCAGCTGACAAGGCCACTTCCTTCTATGCTCTCCATCTACTTCTGGCCGTAGCAAAGATCAAACCACAACACTTGGTTTACTAGTACTTCTTCCAAAACCTTCAGGATGCCTTTTCCTCTCTCTTCAGGACGGTGGCTGGTACTTCATTCCTTATGGCCAAATGTTACCAGGTGAATCATGACAGCACACGTTGAGATTGAATGGAAAGTTTTATGCCAGTAACATTTCTCACTTAGGGAGAGTTCTTATCTAATAAGGCAACATCTGTTATAATCTCAAGGGAAACCATTAAAAACTTTGTGTTGGCTGGATAGCAATTTTAATTATAATACTGACAAAAACAATTGTGCCACCCTTTATACAGGGGAAACATCTGTCAAAAAGATAAGATGAAAGGCTGGGTGTTACTTATTTCTTGCTAAATTGATGTTCCGGATCCAGAGCAAAATGATTAACTTGGCTGTATTTTCCTCTATTCAATTTCTAATTTTTAAAGTCATTCTTATTATATACACTATTTAATTTCATTACCACTTAGCGTAAAGTTCTCTGTTACTCCTTTACAAGTGCAGGATCTGGGTTCCACTGGTGTGGACAAGAGCAGGCTAATGTGGAATCTTGTTGCTGCTTTCAACTACTCAATGGAAGTTTCAGCAAAGAAGGAGCCAGACTTTTCTTAGAGGAGCACAGCTGCAGCAGAGAGCATGCCAGTTGGATATACAGAAATTAATGCTCCCAGAGCAAGGGAAAGCTGTGTCCTTGAAGGTCTCTGGGCTGGGCTGGTCAAAGCTCTGAGCAGCCTGGCTGAGCCCTGTAGGTAGCCCTTCTTTGAGCAGATTGGGACAAAGACCTGCAGAGCTCCTTTCCAACCTGAATTATTCTCTATTGTTCTCTCTATAATACCACTGTACTACACTTTTTCAAAATATTTAAGCTAGAGAGTTAAAGATAAGAAGAATATTTTTTGTTTTGTCTTGAAATAATTCCATAGTGTACCTATGTGTTTAATTCTCTTTTAGGAAGCTTAATCGTCCTCACAATCGCTTTAGTCCTTATCTGTGCTTTTGTGTGCATGTTGACATACTGACAATGAGAGATGACAGGAGTTCTGCATAACCTAATGCACAGTCGTGGTGTCAGCACCAGGCTGTAAAATTTGGAGATGTTTTGTTGAAGACCCACTGATGCTTTCTGTTGTTTTCAGCAATGATGTCTCAGAATTAGGCCAAGAAATGCTCTCTCATACTGAATTAAAGAAACGTGTTAGCATTTTTAAAAATATTAAGGTACGTGACATCTTGTGCTGAACACAATGGACCATTATCCAAGGGTATGATTTGTCCCTCCAAGGTGCTGCAGTGCTCATTTGGGAGTTCACTGGAGGAGGAATAGCTGACTGTTTGGGCATCCCAGGGAAGTATTCTCACTGCTGCCAAAACAGAGTGGGAATAAGATCCTAAAAATGTAGAGGTTTAAAGCACAAGGAGGGAACGAGAGGTGGCAGGTATGTGGCAGAGCTGCATTGCAGCCAGCGCTCCAGCGAAGGTATGACTTACTCCTCCAGAATTTCTCTTGCGACACTGGAGAGGACACTCAGGAGTGAAAACCCTGTCGTGCTTTCAAAGTATGTGCTGTGCACTCATCTGCATTTTGGCTCAGCTCCCCTGCCTGAGTGTTTCTGGCGCACGTGTGTGCCTCCTCCTCCTCCTGCCCAGCTGCGTGGGCTGAAGCATCTCCGGGTGCCCTGGAGCATGGGTGCCCAATACAGGGCTATGTTTGGTGCCTGGCCACCGTGTCCCACTGCAGCCAGTAAGGTGAACAACACCTTCCCCCTGCACTGGGAAGGGGGGGCTGCCTGCGTGTGCCTCCCCCAAAAACAGTTACCAATGGAATGCCAGCAGGGAGCATGTGTAAGATCACAGCCTCAAGGGTCTCGGGAAGTGAGGCTTTGGAAAGCAGAGACCTGGTTATCTCAGTTTGAAAGAGTGACTTCAAACAACACACTGTTATGGTTGAAACAAAGGATGAAACTCCCTGGCTCTGTGATTCAAATGGAGCTAAACCAAAATATTTATGCAGGGCTGGGGGAAGGGCAGTTTCGAGCAGTCTTTATATAGGTAGTGCATTCTTCACCTGATGAGGGAGAAGCTGATAAAATAAAACACCACTAACCATCCCCACTGAAAAGCTCTCCACGCAGTGCCTGGCAAACACACTGTGACCAAGATCATTTCTGCGAAGGCATCTCCGTGAGTCATAAAGTGTAGCAAGTTATTCATGTGTGTCATTATTCTTAGCACATGCAAACCAACACTAGTAATTACTGCGGAGAAAAAAAAAATACTATGTCAAAGTTCTGTCAGCATGTTTGAGCAGTAACAAAAATTGCTGCATTTCATGTTGCATAAAACTGAAGGAAATTAAATGAACTGCCAGCTTCGCAAGTGTTTCTCCTGCTTCTCATTTCTTAACTGAGTGAAAATGTTACAAGCATGCTTCAAGTAATGTTGCCAGTGGACAGAGAGAGATTCCTAACACATGAACTGTATGATGATGGATCATATGACAGAAAAAAATAAACCTTTACCCTTCATACTAAAGCAGAAGATCAGTCACTGAACTAGCTAGTGCTTAAGAGATTGCTCATACCATTTAGTGTGGATTGAATTCATTTCATGCAATTTGAGGCATAAAATAAAAAGCACATGTTAATACTTTAAGGCCAAGTGTATTCAGAAACTGAAGAGCTAATAATTACTTTTGGATGACTGTACTTAAAAAAATACACTTTAGCATCCTTTGGCATCAGAGCTTTTCTTTTTTCCCTGCACTATGCATACTGCTGGTTTCATTTAAAAACTACCTTGCTTGTGTCTAGGCTTACAGTCCTCTTGTTCAGCTCACGAATAACTGGGAGGTGACCTGCATCACCACATTTTCTCTCCCATCTGGGTAGACAAAAGTACTTCTCTAGGGCAGTACTTTGTGTTGCGGTTGACATGATTCCTCTTCTCCTTCCCCATCCCCAAAAATATCAGAGTTTTGCATTGTTTGTCAGTGGCTGTAAAGCTGCGTGCTGGTAGCAGTAAGATGCCACAAGCATTTTACAAACTTAAGTTTGTTTCAGGTTAATTGCTAATGATGTTTGTGCTACAGAATATGAAGGACCATTACTAGGTTTTATGTTACCTATTACCGTCTCTCAGCCTGCTTCTTTCTCATCTCCTATCTTCCAGAGCAAATCCTAACAGTTTGCTTTTTTATTTCATCGACTTGCTGTTATACAGCGACAATACAAGTGAAGAGCTAGGTGCCGGCAGAATTTGTGGAACAGAAAGGGAGCATGGGATCATGTCTAACTGATTGCTTCTTTCTGACAAGAAAATGCAATGATTGCATCCATATGTCCTCTTGCTGCATGCTTAATGTCTGCACACATTCTTACAGAAAGAGCAGCGGTGTGTCTTATTGTGATTAGCGGATAAGAGAGATAGCTTGTTTTACACAATATTTTAAAATTATGGATCTGAGCCTGGCTGGTACCACATGCCGGGACCTACAGAAGAAGATGCTATCCTCTTTCTTGACCTCAGCAAAAATTTAGACACAGAACACTGTAGTTGAGGTCATCCAGCCTGCTCAGTGCTGAGGATCTCATCTTGATGGGAAGATACCTATTGTGTGGCCTTAACTAGCACCTATGCAAAACCTATATCCCGTTTTAATACTCTCCTGTTAAAAGATTGTTTGGCCTTCTATCTCAAGTAATTTAACCTAAATCTCAAAGAAGCAGGAAGAGAAAGGGAGTACCAGCTTTAGCTGTAAGGGAGTATATATGTTATTGTGTCCGTCACTGTGTACATGAGTAGTCTTGGAAGCCACCCACCTTTGACTAGCAGACATCTTCACTGTGAAGCACTACTTAGTCCTAGCCAAGCCGGCTAACTTTTGCTTTTTCTTCCCCAAGGGCACAATGTCAAATTAGTCATTTTTATAAGAGAAGAAAGGCTCATAATAGCCACAACATACGTTCTCTGGAACTCTGACAAGACAAGTTTGCTTTATACAAATAGAAGCAGCAGTTGCTGTATCTGTCCTGTGGTGTCATTTTATTTTGTTTTGTGCTTTGTACAGTGGAGCAGGTGCAATGCCTGTGTCTGTTATCAGTGTCTAATATGGCTTAAGCAAACGCTGAATTGCTCATGCTGTCTAGGTGTTGCATATAGTATTATATTCGTCATCCCGCCCTGTGCTATCAGAATGCAAAAAAACAACATTTGAGGTGAGTCATTAAGATTCATTAAAGAATATCTGTGTCATAACAGTAAATGAAGTAGAAATATGGAAGGGATGGGTGGGAGTATGTTTGATGTTTGTGGAGGACATACGGCATATGCCATACACCAGGAATCTTGAAAATCATACTGGTTGGTTATTACTAGCAGAACAAAAAATGAGCTTAGTTGCACTGATTAACCCTAGTTAGAAAATTCCCCACTTGGAGTTCAAAATATTTAGCTTCTAGGGGAGACTGATTATAGGGTGTGGGGAAAGCTGATATCCTGCAGCAGTGTCAGGCTGGGGCCAGGCTACTCATCCCACGTGCAGTTCTGTTCATGGCAGAAGCTTGGGCATGGTGGTCCCCTAGCTCTTTGAGCAGCATCCCAGTGAAACAGATGTTCTCACATGGAGTGGCCGTGTCCCACGTGGCTGTGGCTGTCTGGTCACATATGAAGCCCAGGTGCTGGGAGTTCTCTGCAGGCACTTCATAGCATACAGCATAAAACCCATTTCCTCTGTGCCAGGCTGACACAGAACTAGGCTGAAATCCATGAGATTCTGTTGGAGCTTGGGCAGTTTTCCCACAGAAACAACAAAAATTGGTCTCAAAACTACTCAATGAATTGCATTTTGGAACAAAAACAAAAAACAAAAACAAAAAACCAACTTTAAAAACAAAGCAAAGCTAGCTGTGATTGATCAAACCTTTGCATTCTTTTTGCTTCTGGCTTTTATTTTTTAATTTTTTTAAATGTATTTATTTTAAATTGTCTTTTTATAAAAGTGGATTTTGGTGGAGCTCTGGACATACCAAGCAAAGGAATCATCTTGTGAGAGTGTACTGTAGACAGTTTCTCTATGCACAAATCTCTGTGCAGCTTTTCCCCCACTCTGGGCCAGATGCCCTATTCTCCTCCTACGGCTGAGTGTTCCCATCATTAAGGGGTTGGTCCTGCTGACAGCACTGAGATTTCTGGATTGATGCAGGTGTGAAGTGAATTGCCCAGAGAAGCAACCATAGGAATTTGTTATTTCACTGCCTTTCCCCAGCATTAGAAATCTTTTAATTGGAAGAGAAATAAATCGTCCGCTTGATTACAAATTTTCTCTCTTTTTTTTTTTTGTAGTATTTTGTAGTATCTTTCCTTCATCCCTGTACAAAGCACTTGTTTCTTTTTTTTGTTTGTTTTGTTTTTAACAGGGCTGATGATTGCACAAAGGACTTTAAATAAGTGTATATATTCTACTGTGACCTCTATGGTAATTATTCATTTGCTTTCTCATCTCTGTCATCCAAGGGATTGTTATCCACAATATAGCTATAACTTTGTGCTTGTATGGAGACTGAACTCTTGGTATGGAAGCTGTGCTCTTGGGTCCCATCTGGGTGGTGAACTCCGTTGATTTCCATTGGGTTTCTGTAAGCATAATCTGTATTGCTTTTAATGTTCCTAAGTCAACCAAGGAATAGCTAACTGCGGTGTGGAGCGCTTATCTCAGGGGAACACATGCTTTGGTCATGCAGGAAGCAAACTAAACGGGTTTTAGAAGACAAAGATTGTGGACCCACCTTCTTTAAATTCCTCCTGGGCTCCCTCAGGAACCCAGAGTTTCTGGGAAATCACACTCATCCTGTACCAGGGTTGGAGGTCAGCAATCATCTTTAAATGCCCTTTCCCTTCTGTTGGGCTCTTCGTGCCTTCCCAGCGCTTGTGCAGCTTGCAGCCCTGCCTTGTTCTGGTCAAGCTGCTGCTGCTGGCAGCCTCCAAGCACAGGCAAATCTGCACTGTGAGGATGCTTCCCAAAAGGACCTTGCTGGACTCTCAACTGCAAAGGCCAACATTTGTGCAGTATGGGCCTCCTATGTGCCTCCAATTGTATACATGTATATACATTTATACATATATACATATATATATAAAAGAGTTGAGAATTATGTATAAATTGCCCCATAAGTGCTATGCCTGCTTCCCATATCAGACACTTAACAATTAAAGTTTCCCTCACTTTCTTTGGCCCTCTGTATCCTGTTTTGTTTTGTGCTCCAGTGGAAAGTTTAGTTATTGATAAAGGGATAAAGAGATTCTCAATGAGCCTACTTCACTCCTTTTGCTGTTTTCAGGGATTCTGAGAATACCAATATGAATTTAGTTTTTCTAGTTTATCTATTTCATGTTTCTACATGTATACCTTTATTTTCCCTTGTAAGGAATATGTCCTCGTAGTTTGTTTATCAAATATTTTTTATTTAGGTTCGTTCTTTCTTTGCAATAATATATAGTAGCTTGAGATTTGCTCAAGGAAATGAGAGTCACGCAGTCACTCAGCCATTTTTTTGTTCTGGCTTCCTGTTTCCCCCCAACAACTTTTGAACCCTTTGGTCAGCTTTAATCAACCCTGGAAGGGAGCTCGTGTTCCTACGGGAAATAAAGTGCATATACTTCTCAGAAATAAAAGGCAGCAGAGTAGATAAAAGACACCAGAGCTAGTGCCCCTGTGGAGATAAAGGCAGAAACATGGGCTCAACTGTGTTTGTTCCCAGAGAATCACACAAGAAAGAAATGCTATTAAGGAGGACCTTTGATCAGAGCTCACACCTTATGAGGCTTAAGATAAGAGCTTGTAGCTTATTAGATGTGAGATAAGTCAACCTACAACACGAATCACAGCAGCAGGGCATCATTTGTTCTCCTCTTTGCAGAACTACTTGTTGCTTTGGTAAAGTATAGTATTTTATTTCTACTTAGTGGCTTCTCATCACTACTGAAGCTCTGTCTGAGCCAGCTCTCTTATGGGAATATTTGATGACATGTGAAAGGAGACTTGGGCTTTTGTTGCTGTTTCATTGTTGACTGAAGAGCTGAATTGCAAGGATCAACCTTAAATCGTTTGCCAGACCTACAAGTCGTGGGGTTGGGTGCCTCCCAGACCTCATGGGAAGATGGCAAATGGACACGCTCCTGTCCAAACAAGATCAACGGTGGCTGAATGTCATTACTGGCTGAAGACTATTCAAATGCTAATAATTAGTGAGTTGGCAGTTTCATTTGGGAACCTATTTGGCAAATGGCCACTGCCATTGATACTTAGGTTTGCCAAATCTGAGCAGGAATGAATGAGCAAGAATAGTAAATGGGCACCTATCCATCCCTAGAGAGTGAATTGCATATCTTGTTTCAATTCAGGGAGTTAAATACCTACATTCACTGTTCTTTTTTTTTTTTTTTTTTTTTTTTTTGGTTTGTTTATTGTGTGCAATTTCTTTGAGTAGTTTGGGAACCCCATGGTGGAAGCGAGGAAAGTGGCAGAGTTCTTTCTGCACTCCATTCCCTGTTGCGATAGCCTTTCTTCCAGGTTTCAGTGCTCCCTAACCTTCATCTCAACTTCTTCCCATGTTTTCAATATTTCAGTAAGAAGAATTTATCATATATATGTTTGTTACAAAGAGTATACTCCTTAACCAGAAGTGGTAGGATAGAAGATGCATTCTGATTTCTGATATTTGTAAGACTGATCATCAGATAATGATTCTAATTCCATTATGTGTGCTTAGCAATAAAACTTGGAATCTATACATCTTTTGTCTTCGGACTTCCAAATTTTTTTTTTTTATTTTTCTCAGATTTCTGACATCTTTTGTAAACAGTAAATTTAAGAGCAAACTTTGTAGAGCTCTTAATCCTAATCTTCCTTATCAACCTCAAAGTTACACTCTGTGTTTGTTTGCATCCTCTGGGTCTCAGTTTTCATTTTACTGGCTTGCTTTTGCTCCTAGGGATTCCGTGAAGCTGTTATCTGTGTCACATTTTGTACAAACAAAGGAATCAATTCCTTTTCCAAAGACCTGACGTCCAGCTTAAAGATGGCAGTGGACTACAAGCATGGCTAGAACTTTGTAGTGTTTAAATTAAAGATTTGTAGGTTTCAATTCAAGATTTTTGAAGGAGAAGTGAATTAATGTACAGAGGATAACAACTAGTTGTCTAACTCCATTATTTAATGTTTGCTTGTTTCTTTTTGTTTTGTTTTGTTTTTTTTTTACTCTGCGTGTGTGTGTGTTCACCCTCAGGAAGAAGCCCAGTGGATAGCCAGATGCTTTGTATTTTTCATGTGGAAAAAGAAACAAAGTCATTTTGGTCTGGAATACAGTGGGGGCTGCAGGAGCAGGTGAGAAGGTGCAAAGATTGGTGTGTAGGAAGGACTAAATGCCATGAGTCAAGTCCTTGGTAAGGGCTGGATGCCTGTGGCTAATGTGATATAGAGCCTTGAGGAAAAAAGGTGGTGAAGTGACAAACCACTAGGATGACTTCAGAGGCAGCAGTTTCTGTAGGACTTGAGGTGAAGAATTCAAGAGGAAAGTCAAGAGGAAAAAAGTAGGAAAATATCTGAATCAACTCAATGGTTTTTCAACTTGCCTTAACAAATCACATAGTCTATGTTTTACTTAAAGAAATAAGTGCATTTTACTTTACTCTTTTGAATTAAAACATGTCAGAAATGGCTTTTGGTGAACAAGTAGTTAAGAAATAAGCTCTAAGATGTGCTGTTAATGTGCTGTGCTGTTGGCTAACGCTTCAGTTCCTCTGCAGGGACAGCACACTGCTTCAGCCCCAGTCATGGCGTCCCTGAGAGGCAGGCTTGTGAGGAGCAGGTATGTGAAGGGACAGTTTGAATATTTGATAGCACACTCCAAGGTACCTGGATGAGCATCTAATTTAGAAACCAAAGCAATAGGCATGCATCTCGAGGGAATAGTAAACAAAGTTGGAGTCATTCCTAATTATTGGGATACGCTCTGTCATCAGCTCCTTCTCCAGATACTATTATTTATAGAAATAATTAGTGTGCAGCATTTACATTTGGGATGCACACAGTTCTTTAATTGGGGGCTGAACTTGTGTTTGGCGATCTGGATTCCTATCCTTACTCATCTGCCTATCATTTATAAAGATTATATATCTGGAACGTGACCTGTATATAATTACAATTAATTAACTAACCAGCAGTAATGCTGAAAAACTTGCATTTAAATCAGGGGTTGAATAATTAAAGCAATTAGTTAGAACTGACTATTTGTAATACGGCTTCTTGAAAATATGGAATAATTGCTAATCTTCTAGGCAGAGATGGACAGAACATCAGTTTGGTATTTAATTTTGTAAATATAAATTAAGTGAGGTGGTGCAAGTACAAAATCTGTTTTTTCAAGTTTTCAGATGTTGTGGGCAGCTACTGAGGTGACGGGCATCCCAGCAGTTGTCAGGACATGGTTATTTTAGGATATCCCCACGAATCCTTGAGCTATTGACACATTTCCCTCTCTTAGCATTCATCATCTGGATTTATAATCCTTAATTTGTGTGGTCAGGATGGTGCTGCTGGCAGAGTAACAGTCCTTACCACTCCTGAACGTGCTGGGGCTGGTGCTCGTGTCTCAGCAGGGCACTTACTCTGTGGTCCCTATGCCTCCTGTAGCCTGCTCCCTGTTCATTACTTACTTCAGGAGGGTGTGAGGGAATCATACACCCACGCCATGCAAACTCACCTCTCTGTCATCATGTGCTCACTGGCCACAGCTGGAGCGACTGTGTCACGTGCTGGAGAAATCAGGGGGAATACATCGTCTAGTGCACACAGTGAGGAGAAACTGGAACAAACCTCCCCTCCTGCCTCTCCTACATCATCTTGGACTTACAAAAGAGGCACACTTCTTCCAAGCCAGGGTTGCCAGCACTTTGCTTTGAGGTAGATGAACTAGATAGTGCAGCCCTCCTGCCTGGTGTCAGCCTCTGATCCCTACTTCGGGAAACATCCATGACTCAGAGGATGCAAATAGGAGCTGCCTAAGCAAGCCAGCCTCAGGGAGAAGAGCCAGCCCCAAGCCTCCTTGGACAGCGGTCGGGTGTCTTGCTCAATGCCATCATCGGGTGGTGATGGGCGATGTTATCTGCATCTTTCCCAATTCGCCTGCCAAATAAACGTGTCATGATACCATCCAGTATCAATCACAGTGCCTTACAGAGAAAGGGCTTTACTTGGGGGGCATCAGCTCCTCCCCCACCCACTCCCATCCCAGGACTAGGGCATCTGAGGCTCTTTAGGGGTTGCCCAAAGAAGCTATGGATGCCCCATCCCTGGAGGTGTGAAAGTTCTGCACACTTAATGCTAGGCACATGCACAGACATGGGACCTTGACAGAATGCCTCACTCCTATCCCTGCTTCAGCTCTTTATGCAGTTAAAGCAAACAGAATGCAAAAGCTCACGATTTGGTGTTCTGTGCAAGGGGAACAGCCGCTAGACAGCGTGGAGATATTTTTAGGTGCTGATAAAATTACGCTTTGTAGAATACCAATCACAAAAGAGGAAATAAGTTTGCAAAAGACTTCAGGAAAGCATTGCTGTATTTTTAATTATCAGTCCTTTCAATGTTGTCAGCCCCTACCTTAAGCAATGGGAATAATTGTTGAACTTCCTTCCTATTTGATATGGTCATCTTATTGCTGACAAAACCAGGTTTTTTTTGGCACCACCATTTATGGCCACGGTGGTGACATACAAGGGGTAGCAGGCTGCACAGCCACCCCGCTGCCTGTCCTCCTCCTGCCCATGCTCCCTGTATGCACCCACAAGATTCCCCTCCTGGATCTTCCAGGAGGATTGTGAAGTGGGGAGAGGGAGGGGGTTCATGCTCCTTGCTTTTGTGGGCACCTTGAAAAGTTGTCTCTTTGCACTCCTGTGCAGTGATTGTTGTTAAGCTCTGCTCAGCTGTGCCTCTGCTGCTTCGCTGTTATTTTTAAAGTCAAATTGGTGCTCATTGGCAATTATTACAGTAGCAAAGACCTTACAGAAACTTACAGACACTTACAGAAACTGAGTGCAGCTTTCTCCAACACCATTTTTTTTTTTTTTTAACAGAAAACAGAATTGCTGAAATGTAGTAAAAAATGCAAAAGCCTAAGATTAAAGCAAGACTTTATCATCCTTCATACAGTATAGCTGTGTCAGCTTCTCCTCACTCAATTCGGTCGGACCATACCAGTGGAAGTTCTGGCCCTGCAGACAAAGCCTACATTTATTTCTGAGGTGCTATTTGCAATTTTGATTCGTCCTCATGTAATGTGGCCTAGAGCAGGACTTACTCAGGTCTTCAGGTAAAGTTATCTCATTTTAGTGTGTTTTGACATTGCTTTCAGAATCACAAAGAAATGAAAGAATATTCTTTCAGTGGAAACACTTGTCTTTTCAAGAGTTAAACATGGTGAGAAAACAAGCAAAATATGATGATATCCACAACACGCTCACTGTTCAGTGTGATGGCCCATGGTCAGCATAGAGAGATCATCATACTGAGTAGACTCCCAGTGTGCCATGGAGCTTGTCCTCAGGGCATGTACTTCTCCTGTACATTATGGAAAGGAGCTTGGCTAAAATAAACAGTCCAATTTCCCTAGCCACTGACCCCAAAAAGGGACCTCTGGGATTCTGACTCCATTTGATGTGAACAGTTCAGTCAAAGAGAGCCACATTATTCCCCAGAGCTCCATGGATCCTCATCAGAAAGCATAATACCAAGGGATGATATTCCCATGTCTGCATCTTGCTCAGTGAGAGGATTTGACTCCTTGAACAATGCTGAGGAGTAGTGGTCTGCGTGGAGGCTCTGCGAAGATGCCTACATATATGTTCCCTCATCCACAAATCCTCTCCTTAGGAAACAGGTCTATGCTGGGTCTGCAAAACCAATGGCACAGGTATGCCTTGCATGTAAACACATGCACTGTGCAAAGTTTCCCTATGTGGCCAAAGAATGTCCAGGTAGCAAAGTAGCCCCTTTATGTTCTTCAGTAGTATGAAGGGGCTGCAGTAGCTGCAGAAGACAGGCTCTTTGCCTTAATTGGAAGGAACCATCCTTAAATGAGGAGGGTCCCACCACTCAAGTAGAGCAATGTATCTGCTTTTGTGCCCCATCATTAATAACAGTGAAAATCTAGTGATGGTGTCACAGTGCAGAGTGGGAAAGATATGTAATGGAGAAAATGAACAACTCTGAGAGACTTTCACATTTCTTGAGTTCAGAAGCATTCCTGGTTGTGTAGTGAAGAACATCTGTTGCAGAAAAGCTCTAACCCTGGAGAATTCCTCCTCATCTAATAAATTTGGAACTAAGCATTCACTTTTCTACCTTGTAAACATTCTTAATACATCTTTTCTTTGGAATATATACAAGCTGTACTGCACTGAAAGGCTGTTATATTTCTGCTGACTGATTCAGTTCATTGCATTTTTATTTCACGTTTCACTTGCTTTGATTGTCATCAAGAAACTTTCAACACGACATTTTTTGTTGTTGTAGGTGGTGGATGTTGTGTATGGGTAAGATAGAAGTTAAAGTTGGAATTTTCTAATCAGTCACTGTTCTTCATTGGTTGTAACCTGTGAGAAGACAAAGCCCAAGTGAAAAAGCCTGGTAGATTGATGAATCAGTGTAAGCAGTATCAGATGCTTTTGAATGAAAGACTCACAGAAGCACCTGGATGATCCGATGGCATTTACTAATTGTACTTGTGATACGTTGATTTGTTAAAGAATATTTAAGAGTTTGATCAGACTTTGGAGACCTTCATCTCATACCCTACTACAGTAGATCTTTGAGATCTTCCATGTGAACTGAGTTTTCCAACAGAAACTATTTTAAAGCTGTGTGTAAATGCTCATTCATGCTGAGCAATGTGTAACTGGATTTAGAACAGTAATCCTGGCAGTGTTTTTCTTTTCCTCTAGAATGCATATTTTCCATTAAGTAGTGTAGCTAATGAGTGTTGCTCCTTGTATGAAGGTTTTTTCCAAGTTAGCAGTGAATCACTTTGAGCTGTGACCTTATCTGATCTTGCATGCCTAGTAGGGCTGGGACTAATCAATACTTGGTGCAGTTTCATCACACAGCCTGTGGGTGCTGCAGGAAGCATTTTGGTGATTAAGCAGTTGACAGTCTTTCTCTCAGCTATTAATGAACCTCTGTCCCATCAAAGCACTAATAAGACTCTGCAGTCTTCTGCAGAAAATTGAGATCTTCGCCACTCATCATTCATAACTATCCGATGGCATTTTTTATGTGTGAGTGCAAGGCTAAGATTGTTCAGCCAGGCAGTTCTGGCTAAGTTCCAGTTTCAGTCATTGTTTTCTGCCTAGCTTCCTTGGTTTTCAATTCAGACTGTTATTCTTCTTTGTTTTTTTTCTAACCCATGGCGTTAAGCGCTGTCTTGAACACTTCCCAGGCCAGAGCTGGGAGTGCTGCATGGAAAAGGGTGATGTGATCCTGCTGCCTCTAAACTTTACTGAGTATTTGAAATCCTCTCAAAGGTGTCTCTCAGTGAATGCCTGATACAGCTAGCATGGTGTGGAAACATCTGGACAGGGCTAGCTTTTCAGCTTCCTGGGCCAGAAAGACTTCAGCTATTGAGTTGAACAGATGTAGTCTGATCTTCAGTTTGATGTTTAGCTCATAGACAAAAGTAGTCTTTTTTCTTTTTTTCCCCTGTGGCAGCCTCTGAGAATTATTAGTGGTGTTGTTAGAGTACTCTGTAAAATGTAGGGGACATGTCTGAACTTCTTGTTCGTTTGTCAGTGATACTTGTGAAGGCAGCCTGGAAAGCTCCTAGTGTTTGCTGCCCGAGTGTAGAAATTGGAGGGATTTAGCAGCTCATCTTTTTTTCTCCTGTTTCTGTCTCTCCAGGGATATTTCTAGTTCAGGCCATTCCTCTGGGCTAACAGGGAATTGGAAGTTGGAGAAGGGGCACAAACTCCTTATTTCTGGGAATCACAGATTTGGTACCTAACGAGGTATGTGCTACTGAATGGGCTACTGAAAATGTGCTACTGAAATAGCACTAGGTTTTAGAAGAATCTGTTTCCTCCCACCTATGTAAAACACTCAGGTTATAAAAATCATGGAGATTATTCCTGTGCATCACAGAGGAGGCCATTCCAGTCCCCTCACTCTCTCCTTCCCAGTCCAGCCGCTGGTTTTGCATGGTTTATTTCTTTGTGGCAAGAAAATTCAGAGTAGGAAGAGAAACTGACTTTTGTGGCTTGGAGCTGGTCAAAACCAGGTAAACAGAGAAAATCAGAACAAACTAAACCTGTGAGAATTAGGCTGGCTCATATACGTTGACATTTTTTGTGGGGAAAAATGAAAATCCTAAACCCTCAGCTGAAGTGCAAGCTATGGATGTATGCCTTATCCTGTCTGCAGCTGCACCAAATGGAGCTCATCTGTGCTTCCCCCATCCAAAAATTATTACTTGTCACATCTGGTGGATCTGTTTCTTTGGCAGGACTGTGAAGACTAAAAATGAGCAGGTTACCTCACACAGTACACACAAAGTTCTTGCTAACTGGATCTATGCAATCCTGAAGGAAGCCTCTGAGGTCTTTAGCTCTTCAGGATCTGGAACATATTTCATCCTCAGCTCAGTGCCTTGACACTTTTATGCCTTAACTTTCCTTAATGCTACCTGGCAGATAAGTTCTGACAGACAGGCTGCATTTGGGTCTGTGTCAGCTTGGAGAAGGGCTTGCATCACGTCACGTACATGGTTGCAGGTGCTGCTGCAGCCAGCCCCTTGCGTGCTGTGCTGGGTGAACTTACATGCCAGCCATCCTCGTGCTTCAGCCAAGCAATCCCTCCCCACAGGGTTGGCCTGTTGGGCCTGTTTGGGCACAAGTTGTTTTCACAAGATAATGTCACCTAAAGGGTCCCAATGGAAACTTTTGCCCTTGTGTCTGATAAGCCACATAAGCACATAAGGATGCCCTCCCCCGAAGAGCTGCCAGGGTGAATAGTGTAGGCTGAGAAAGGAGCTGGAAGCCTGGGCTTCCTTCCTGTTGCACTGCACTCACTCAAGGAAGGCCTGAACACCACTGGCTATGTAAACTGATGCCCGGCGTTCAGGACTTGCTTTTTCCTGGTATGAACTCTCCTATCGTTTTTAGGCACAGCTTTATTTTTAGATTGGCTTTACCTCAGCTGTGATTACATTTGTACCAATCAAAGTATGTGGTAATGTTCGTAGGTCTCTGACTTGTCATTTGGTGTACAAATTAACTGGAGGAGTTGGAAAAGGCAGAATGGCAGGTGTTTCGTGGTAGCATGTCATTGAGGTCTCACCTTCTCTGTAAGGCTACTAAAAGGTTAGGTCCCAAGAGAAGATAAGAACGGTAATGGGCACTTCAGTTACAAAATGGGTGTTGAGGGTCCTTCTGCACCTTCTTGTTTGAGAAGGGGTGCTCTGCTGCTGGCCAGGTCTTGGCCCTCTAACAGAAAGCAAGTTTTGAATGCTCGTTTATTAGAGAGTCAGATGCATTTGTGTAATCAGTGTGGGAGTACAAAATTGTTTTCTGATGAGGAATTGAGTCAAAGTTTGCTGGCATTTCATGTAGTGGCTGTTTATGTGTAAACTTGAAACCCAACCAAGCGAATAGTGTGAAACCATCCAAGGCCTTAAATGTCATCTGGCAGAAAGGAGCTCTGCAAATACCAGATTGAGAGAGCACAGAACCAGCTGGCTGCTGCTCGTGCTGAAATGAGTGCTCGATAGACACTTGAAAGCTGCCCATAAGGCCTTCTAAGGTTAACTGGTTTTAGCTCCTATAGTCAACATTGCTCAATTGGGGATTATAAGCAAGCATGAAGGATGCTTCTGCTGAGGTGTGGGAAAGAAGGCAGGGGAAACAGCAAGAAGTCAACATTTTTAGTGTTATTGCTTCACAGCAAAGACCTGACTTCTGCTCCCTCTGAAATCAGTTTCAAAGTTTTTGCTGATTTTCAGTAGGAGTAGGGTGAAACCAAAGTATAATGACAAGTCACAAAGGCTATATTAAAGAGTGACGCACACTCCCTAAGAAAACAGCTGCGGTGGTTTAAGAGGTTCTTGCCTGCTCTAGCTGTTTTGCTCCTACCCTTCTGACGGATGTTACTGCTCCCAAAACAATGCCAAAAGTGGAATATGAACCCATGTCTATTCTGCTTCACAATACTGGTGCAACCCCACGTTCCTGGGAAAGAAACCTGTTGGCAGTTGCAGGCAGTGGACCAGAGCAAAGCTGCTGGGATGCACACATGGCTTCTTGCATCTCTGCCGTGGGGTGGCTATCTTCAGCAGAAGGGCGGGACAGCCAGATGAGAATGATAAGAAACCCGCAGAAGCAAGATCTGTCAGATTCTATTGTGAGAGCCTGTCATTATTCATTGTTTCCTTTATTGAATGCAGTTGTGCCCATTCCATGTCTCTATACTTCATCTGACTTAAAAATTAGACCTGAAACACAATGGATTGAGCTTGCTGGTCAGGAAGTGTTTATTTTTATACATTAAAAAACAGGAGGCTTTGTTGTTGTAGCAGCAATATCCTGATACGTTTGTTGTGATGATGGATGAAGGAAGTTTCATTCTGAATTTAGCAAGTCTTACATTAGAAACATATTGCTTTGAGACCATTATGTCTGTAAGTAACGTGTTGAATTTCAGCTGTCACTGGAAAGGACGAGTTTCAAAAGTCACTTTTGAAAGATTATGTTTAAACCAAATCTTACACAAGTCTTTGGACTCAGAAACCTCTATCTTTATTTGTACATATGTATACATATATACTTCAGTCCTGCTGATGGAGTTGAATCCCATGTAGCTGTGTAAGTTAAGCCTGAATCGCAACTTGTAGCTACAAGAAAATGTGCATTTATATTGTGCTTTGGACAGTTTTTTTAATAGCTCTTGTAGTGTAGCTCCTTTCATTCCTTTTCTTTTTTCTTTTTTTTTTTCTTTTTTTTTTTTTTTTTTCCCCTGATTCTAATGTAGCTTATAGTTTCTTCAGATGAAACACTCACAGCATTTGGCAACCTGCCCTATGACATGTACCTGGAGCTCTTGCAATCTTCAGTGTCTTTAGTTTTACTGATGAGTGTGTAATTGATCTTACCCAGTCTTAAATGTTTTTATTATATTTTTCATAATGGCTTTTTGGTACTTGGCTATTTGTTTACCTCAGGACACCTATGCAATATATAACTCCACATGCTTTCCATATGAAACAACATATGGGGTTATGGTTATTTGGTCCTCATAAGGTGTGAGGATGAGAACACCCCAGGCCAAAGAGGGAAAAAATATTGGAAAAAAAAATATTATAAAAGAATTTAGCAAACTGCAAAGGGTTCTGTAAATTACTCTTCTTTCAGTGATATGATTAGTTAATTTATGAAAGCATCCAGTTGTTCAGCCTTTCTCTACAAGAGGCATTCATGGATTATGTTAGTGTAGCCTAAGGAAATTCACTTCAGAAAAAGAGTATGGGGGAGAGGGACTGAGAGATCTCTCTTGGTATTCATGTATTAGCTCTGCCGTGGGACCCATCTCAGTGGCAGGCACATCAGTATAAAATGGAAAATCTTAACTTCACATGAAGAGGGTCAAACTCATGCCAGATTATGACTGGAAAGATAGTCTACGTTTTACACTGCTCCAGTTTCATCATGGATCCATTTACAGGTACAGGGGAATTTCCTCCAGTTCTCCCCAGGATTTTGAAATGATTTCATTATTGTAGTAATCAAGAATATTCAGTAAAAAATATAAATATCATGACTGAATACCTCATCAAATACTACGAAAAACATGAAGATATTCAGATGATGCCTACATTTAATGAGTTTTCAGCCACGTTATTCACTGAACTATTTTCAGTGGAAAATCAAAGATTTCAATGCAATTCATTTAGTATTCCCATTTTAACATTTCCTCAAAGTCAATTGCAGCAGAAAACATGAGGCTTGATGTGCTTCAGAGCAGAGTATAAAACAATTGAGATCTGAAGCACAGTCCAAAAATTCTGAAATGCAACTTTTAGTACTAAGACCAGTGACATGGCATAAGGGCTGTACTATTTCAGTTTGCTGTCAAAGAAAAGATGTGTCTTCATTGCTGACTTAACTTCAGTGTTATTAACTAAAGTTCAATTTGTTTTGTTTTGGTTTAATTTGGTTTTGCTTGTCTTGGTTTGGTCTCATGTTGGTCTCATGTTACTTCATTGTAGATAAAAGCAGCACCTCCATGAAATGAATTTTGGGCTGTTGATTACCTGCTGGTCTTCTACTCAAGCATGTATTGTGCAAAGACTGCTATAGGGCTTAGCCTGGGCATCTCTACATTAATTTGAACAACACCATGAATTTTTAATTTTAATTTAATTTAATTTTAATTTTAATACAATATTATCTCAGCACCCAGGTTAGAGGAGTACCCAGAAAAAAAAAAAAAAAAAAAAAAAGTTGCCCAAATTGTTCTGTTAGCAAGCGAAACTGTGTGCTAGCTGAAAATTTAACCTATTTTTCCTGTAAAGCAACTGAGATTGGTTTAAAAGTTACTCACATGCAAGCAAAGTAGGCCTCCACTGAAAGGCAGCATTTGGGCTATAGGTTTTGCAATGAAGGACAGTCCATGAGCTTTTCTTTCAGAACTACTTATTATTGCTTCACTTATTAATGGCTTCACTGAAATTCCCTTTATAGTCAGATTTTGGGGGAATAATAGTATCAAGAAAGAGTCAACATAAGTGACTTCCCATCCTGCCCTTTAAAAATAGAAGTTAAAAGTGAAGTCCACCAATAACAGTTTGTTCTTTGGTAATGAATGGGCTAATGGGACACAGAACTTGGCATGCTGGAACAGCAACTGGAATGAAGATATTATCATAAAAATCACCTAAATCTTGACTTCATTAAAACATATTTAATAGGATCAACAATTTCTCCTGGCCAAAATTTCTTCGTTTATGTAATAAACTCTGTGTGCTTTATCCTCCAGGGTTATTTCCACACTCCATTAACAGGCTATAGCAGGTTTTTAAATATCCAACATGATATGGTGTGTACCTGGGAACAAGGAACAGAAAGTTCTGTTAAGGATTGTATGTACATATGTCTGTAGGCTGCATGAGCTTGCCTAAACAATTCACACCATTATCAAGCAGATCCTGGCAAGGAGAAAAAGAGATTCAAATAAGTTACATAACAAGCACATATCTCTTTCTTTTTTAAGCATATCTCTGTCTTTTTTAAGCTGTTTCCACTTAACAAACAATTTTTGTAAAAACTCTCAATAAAGTCAATTCCCATGGTCTGGTTTGGAAAGATACTGTTTACACATAGGATGGTAAAACACTGGCTTCAGTTGCCTTATTTTCTGGGAATTTTCTGACATTTATATCTCTGATTATTTAAAAATTTATACTAAAAATGTTTGTTGACAAGAGATAGATAGAACAAGTGTTAAGCTAGAAAGAAAAGTAGAAGAGCAAATAGTGTCTCCTTTCCCAAGCTGCAACAGACCTAACAGCACTGGACTTTAGCAAGAAATCCACCTGTACATTCCTCCAAACAGCTAATGAACATGTATAGATGATGTATTTCTGATTGTACCTAGATTTTTCAGACTTTTTAAGATGGTCAGATGACCCCACTTATTCACTGTGGTTGTGTTTGTATGCCCAAGTTCCAGTCTGGCTACCTTCCCCTGAGAACTGCACTCACTTTCACTGCTTATTTTTTCACCCTTGCTGCAAACATGAGATTTTTGAAAACAGTTATAGAAATTGAAGGAAACTGCCTCAGCATTTGCACAAATTTTTCACTCGGAGCTTGACAAGTGTTGAATACGACTCAGATTCCTGGGTAACTGCAAGTTTTAATCTAAGTATTTTTCCCGTGGCAGAAGAAAATTTGTGCTGCCAGAGACCTGCTCTGCCCCGGAGCCATCCAACACTAGATGCTGGAGCAGGCACATGCTCTCCTTTCTTCCAGTGCATCCTTCCCGCTCCCGGAAGCCTGCTGCATTGGGATTTCCTTATCCAGAGACCATGTTTGTGTTTTTGTGTTTAACAGCTTGCGGCGGACTTCTCTTCCATGAATTGGACTAATCTTTCCATGTGTATTTTTGGCTGCCATTACATCCGATGGTAATAAATTGCACAGTGTAGCAAGGCAGTTTGTGAAAGAATATTTATATATCTTTCCCCTCCTATCCACATCTTGTACTGTGGAAACAACGAAAGAATGCTCTGTTTGCCATCTCCCAGTAATTCAGGCTGTCACACTCTCACTGGAATTAGCAGTGGCATCATCTCTTGAACAAGCTTTTTTTCTTTTTCCTTTTTGCATGGAAGTGAAACTTCTTTATTTCTCCCTGATATCAATTAAAAAAAATAATAATCATCAAAGGTGTGGGTTCCACTCTGACATTAACATATCCTGTTTTGGACTACCATTGCTGATAGGACTATCTTGTGCTTAATCCACAGTGGTGCCATGATTTGATGAGGTCAGTGCCATTATTTTCCCGTGACAATGTAAATTCTCTCTGTTCCCTTAAATGACATTTCAGAATAACAGCTTTGAAAAACGAAAGGCAAACTTGATGGGAGTCTATCTTTGATGTGCTGAGTTAGCTCTTCAGCCAGCCAAGACAAGAAGGCTCTGGGAGTGAATTGCTTTGTCCAGAGGGGAAGAAGATTTTTCCACTCCTTTCCCACAGTTAAGAAACAACTTTTGTTTAGTTACATACTCTATGGCAGAAAGTTGGGCCAGCAAGATTTTGGGTGACTGGAAGTAGAACAAAGGGGAAAAAATGACATTTCCTTGCTGACTCAAAGTGAAAACCTCCCATTATGTTGGCACTTACTGCCTGACCACCATGTAATCTGTTTTTATACTAACTTAAATTGAGATTATCTTTGTGGATTTGTCACTCACTTACGTATGGGTTTCTGTGTTGAAAATGCATCAGTGTCACAGCTCTCAAACATCAGGAAATAACGTCTCCTCATGCTTTTACCCATACTCCTTTGGGACCTGTTCTGCTTCCCCCATGGCACCATTTTCTGTTCCATCTGTATTTCAGGGGGAGCAATTTTGGTTCCTCCACCTTGCCCTGCAGATGGTGGCTTTCCATCCTCAACTGTTGGCTCTGGGTGGGAGAGGATGGCAGAGACAGTTTGGTGAGACAAGCTTGCATGTGGGTGAAAGGAGGCTTCAGCTGGGACATCTCTCCACATGTTCCTGTGCCACTTCATCTTGGGAGTAGGACTGGAAACCTCACTGAGCCAAATGCAGGTCCTCCTCCTATGACTGCTACAAAATCTACTCTCTCCCTGTAGAAACCAGGAAGAAATGATGCTCTAGGGTCAGTGAATTCCTTTTAGCTTAGATATGTCAACATTGGCAGCTTTAGAACTAGGAGACATCTAACAAACAGACTTGCTCTGAGCATGGCTGTTTGGGGGCATTTCCAGGTGTGCAGAGCACAGGGTTGACTTTACTGGGTGTAACTAGCATTTATTTATTTACTCATTGTTTGAATTTTTGTTTGATGTCTGACAGTCTTGAAGAACTTTCCAGAATGCACATTGTAAACCATAGTTTTGATCATCTAGGCAGTCAGTTACCTATGTGCCATCATAGAAACTTTTGATCATGTCTGGAAATGATTCCTGACTCAGTGAACGTGTGTGTTTGTCTGAGATAAATCCATGTAAAGATTACCCAACTTTTCTGCTGGAGCGTCTTCCAAAATGGATTGGATCCAGGAGTCATCTTCCTATTTATGAGTAGTTTGTGACAGCACTTCAGTGAGTTCCCCTGAAGGCACCTCTAACATAACACACAAACCATGCAGGGCAATCTGAAAAACCAGTGGGCTGGCAGACTCCTCCTGAACTGCCCAAATCTTCAGGGCAACACTGAGAATCTTTCTACCACCTCCATTCAGGGGGAAAGGCAGGCTACTGAAACATGCATCATCATGCCAGAAGATTTACCTAAACAGTGACATACTCTCCAAGAAATAGAATGTTTCTGAGGGGAATCCTAGCCCCTGGCTATGTGGATGAGACACCAAGGTTTAGTTGTAAGCATTTTTTTTTTTGTACAGACATGCTAAAGTTTTTACTATAAAACAAAACCGTGTCAAACAAGTACAGGAAAAAACATATGTGATAGAAGCTGTGAGAGCAATTCCTCTGATTGTTTCAGAAACCTGAGTGGGACTATTTCCAGCTTGTGAGTCGTAGGGCTGCCTGCCACTTGGGAACATTGCCTTCAATAAAGTGTCCAGGTGCAAATTCTGTAGTCTATTGTTGTGCATTTTAGCACACTGATGACATGATTGATTGTGTCTTACGTACTAGCCTGACAAAAAGATGCAAAATTTCTTTATAGGTTGATATTTGGAAAGCAGCAAGCAATTTTAATAATGACTTATTTTTTTCTGTTATGTGTAAACATAAAATAATTGAGTATAGATAGCATAGATAAATACAACCTTAGGTTTAGGATGCGTAAATTTGCTTTATTTATATTGTACACTAATATATAAAAATACATGTGTTAATATGCATATACTTACACACGTGTAAGCATGAATTCGTTAGGTGCATTTATATACTAAAGCATTTGGTATCTGTAAACATTAGACTTTATTACATTCGGTAATGCTTAATTCATCTACAAGACTTAAAGAAATCCCTACACAGCAATATTATAAACAGCAAAGATTGATTTCTGTTTCTGATACGAAAGTCCCTGAGAGGACCAGAGGAGAGATTTTCTGAGTCTCCTTAGATTGTATCTAATTGTTCTGTTGAAGAAGGAAGAGAAACCATCCCTTATGAGTGCAGCAGAATATATAATGTGTCCCTGCATTCTCCAATTCACAACTGCAAGTTGCTAATGCAAACTCCCCGAATCAGTAGTGCTGATGGTTCTTCACTCCCTTCTCCCACTCTCACCACACTTGAAGCGCCTTGTTGCAGAGGCATACACATGGAAGTGGCCCACTGTCTGGCATAGTTGTGGAAGGCAAGCTTTTTGCTCCTCTGGACCTCAGCTGTGTTTTTGAGCATTGCTTAATTTCATGCATTAGCCTCCACAAGCACATTGTGAATCTTTGCCACTGTTCTTTCTCTTCTCTATCCTTGCTCTTCCCCCTCCCGCCTCCAAAATCCCTTATTTGCAATTATAGTCATCTTTAGTGAGAAGCAATGGCTTTTTAATTTTCCACAAGAAATGGAAGTGTGCAATTATGCAAAAGCAGCTTTCTTTTAATTCCCCAAAATTTCCGGTATACACTGTAATCAGTCATTTTCTACTGTATTTTTTACTGTCTGAAGCTGTAAGCCCAGCACATTAGAAAACCATAATAAATAATTCAGTGATTTCCTTTCAGCTTCATATTCTATTTTGCAGAACATATTTGGAGGTGTAAATGTCTCTCTGGAGGAGGATAATTTTAAGTTTAGTTTTCTAATTAGATTAAGGAAGTGGAGCCTGCCTGTTTCATCTGCAGGCATGAATTCTCATGCACCGGGGAGATGCTCAGATATCTGTGTAGGTATGTTTAATGTGTTCCACCTAATTGTATTTCCTTTTCACTAAATAAAAAAGAAGTTGCAGTGCAATGGGATTAATCTTTCCGTTTCCCATCACCTCCTTGTTTCTGCTTCTAATTGTGTTGCTGCTCCTCACAGTCACACAACACAGCAGTGTGTGCTCATACTGCATTTCCATGGAGCAAGCTCCATGCATGCCAGCAGCAGCCCAACATTGGAAGCTGATGTCTGAGAATCATAGAATCATAGAATCCTTAGTATTGGAAGGGACCTCTGAAGGCCATCTAGTCCAACTCCCCTGCAACAATCAGGGACACCACAGCTAGATCAGCTTGCCCAAAGCCTTATCCAGCCTTGCCTTAAAAGTCTCCAGCGATGGAGCATCAACCACAGCACTAGGTAATCTGTTCCAGTGCCTCACCACCTTCACTGTAAGATCTTCTCCATATAACCTAAATCTACCCTCTTTGAGCTTGAATCACAGAATCATTAATGTTGGAAAGACTGCTAAGATTATGTAGATGAAATGTCGGCCCATACCTGTGACTGCTCTAAACAGTGTCATTCAGTGTGACATCTACCCTTTTCTGAAAAACCTCTAGAGATAATGACTCCACGACCTCACTGGACAAACTGTTCCAAAGGTTGCTATGGATAACATGGTGCTTCAGCGCCATGGCTTCATCCATGTCACCACTGGTGGGTTGCTTGACATGGAGTGAATCCACAGGTTGCCCATGCAGTTACAATGCAAGACACACTCTTGATTTGTCTTGCTCTGGTTTCTTTGCCTCAGAGAGGGAAAGAAATGATATCTGCATGAAAGCAGATGTTCTATTCTCTCTATCTTAGGAGTAAAATAGAGGTCACATGAGATAGGTCAGTCTTTCAAGAAAGCAGCTTTTTTCTTCCTCCTTAAGGAGTTGTGGCTTGCAATTCACTGTGACAAAATAATGCATTCTGTTTAGCATTTTTTCAGAGGCTTTTTAATATATTTGAAGAGATGGATGTGATAAATCATTAGAACAAACATGGCCATGTTTTATATAAAAAAAAAAAAAAAAGAGAGAGAAAAACATGGCATTTCCTTGGAAGTACAGTTGAGCTTAAGATTGTATTTTATTTCTTACATAGGCTGAGGCTTTTGAATTTGTTTTCAGAGCCTGTATGATGAATTTGTCTTATCCTTTTGAGCTACTTTTTGAAGCCTTAAAAGCTCCAAACCCCACGTCTTTAAAACAATATGAAAATGAAAACCTTCACACAATTTCTCGGTTTCTGAAACTGAAATTTGAAGGGGAGTGGAGAAGCGAGCAAACACTGGGGTGGTTGTATTGAGATTACAAATGTTGGCGGTGATCTCCTGTGCATGGCAGGGGGGGATGTTAGTGTGGGTAGACACCTTCCACAAGGCAATGCATGTTTATCCCATCCATGCTACTGCAGAAATGGAATGGGCAAGCATGCCTAGCCATAGTGCCTACTTCTGCAATTTGTGTTTATATATGTATTCCTTCAGGGAAAATCTGTTCCCATCAAAATGTGCCAAGGTTTATTGGGTTGCTCTTTTCTCTCACAGATGTCATGACACCAACTAGTTTTTTCAGGTTTTGAAATTTAAAGGAGAAAACTGAACTGGCTAGTGATATTAATCATACCTGTGCACACAGATTACTAATACATGCAAAGCAATTTTGACCAATTCCATATTTAATTCCATAGTTCCTTTTAGAAACAATTGTAATGCACATCAGGCCTGCTTTGTGTTGCCTCTCCCAAGGCCTTCCTGAGCTTTTCTGAGACAAATTAGAACAGTCATTCACAGTAGGTGAAGTAGTGAGGAGATCACAGGTAGCAGTCAATCTGCATACTGTACTCATGGGTGAGACTGTGTAGGGCTCAGTAATTCAGTTTTCCTTACATTTTCAAGCCTGCACTGTGGCTGCTTGAATGTCTTCCATCAAAACACAGTAAGTCTATCACTTCTGAGGCTGAATAAACTGCTTTTTGAGGACTAATAAAACCAGAGAAATATAGAATCATATTATTACGGAAACATAGGATCATAGAATGGGTTGGATTGTAAAAGACCTTAAAGATCATCTAGTTCCAACCCCCTGATCTGGGCAGGGTTGCCATGCACTACATCCCAGGACCCCATGCAACCTGGCCACGAACATCTTCAGGGACAAGGCAAGACCTCATACTAACAAATTGTAAAAAAAAAAACTAAGCAAGAACATTTTGGAAATTGTCTCAATACTACTGCAGATAGATCTTTCTTTTCTTCGTAGTATCATGAGGTTATATGAGGGTTTGAGAACTCAGAAGCAGTTATGAACCCTCGTCTCATAAATCGTTCTGCCCCACAGTGCTGTTCCACTGCTTGCTTGCATGTCTTAGCCCTGATAGCACACGCCTTCCCGGATTCACACAGATGCAGCATTAACAGGAGGGCATGGCGTTCCTCAGTCAACCTGGAGATTAATGTGCTCTTTCGGAAAGCACATTCGACTCCCCACAGGCTGCAGAGTGTGTTGTTTCCAGCCCTTTCATTTCCTTGGAAGGCATGGTTGAACACTAACAAGCTGTGCACCTCCACCTGCTATAGTGCTATTTAAAAGAAATGTTTTTAAATTCCTTTGATGAGGAAACTGAGTCCGTGTTAGCTGTACTCTGAGCATGGTTGGCTGGTGGAGCGCTCCAGAGGATTAAGCTCAATTTCTGACACCTGTGGAATTAAAGTGAAAGCTGATGACACCAGAGAAGAGACGTGCAAAGAGCAGAGAGGTACCTAGACATTCCAGATCAGTACAAGAGATGGGCATCCTTTCTGGGGATTGTTTTGGAGGAAGGTTTTGTGGGGCCATTAGCTGTATGGCCATTTCTTAAGATGGCCCTTTGTCTTGGGATAGTTTGTGCTGCCCAGAGAGGTGGTGGATGCCCCATCCCTGGAGGCATTAAAGACCAGGCTGCATGGGGTTCTGAGCAACTTGGACTAGCTGTAGGTGTCCCTGTTCACTGCTTTGGGGTTGGACCATATGACTCTTAAGGGTCCCTTCCAACTCAAATGATCGTATGATTCTACAATTCTATGGTACAGCTGGTTCTTGAAAGCACTCTGGTTTCTGAGGAACAGGACTGCCTTTTGGGCCTCACCTTCCCTGTCATGAACCTTTGTATTTCTTAGCTCAGCTCAGGACCAAAACCAGGCATGCAGAAGCACTACCAAAAAAAAAAAACAAAATGCAGCTGGAACATTCTTGGCATGACTTGACATGTGGGAGCATAGAGATGGGAAACCTGATAGGTTTCCAGACTTGCCCTGCTGATTCAAGAAGTGCAAGCAATTGGATAAGCATCTGAACTTTTGTGTGTTTATCTGAACTGAACTCGAACTCCAAGCCACTTCAGAGTTTCCCTAGTGGTGGCTAATAATTACTATGTAGAATGCTTGTTAAAATTAGAAAGTAATATTAATCATGAATTAATTCATAAACAAAACCCTTCTGGGAATTGTGCTGTACTGGGAGTTTCGAAGATATTCCTCTCAGTACAGAGTCAAGAAAAACTTCGGATGAGAAAAAAATAAAAAAAAATTGTTAATTCTCTTCATCTTTAAAGATTGTTGGGACACTACAAAGCTGAAAAGACTGTTGGGGAACTGTGAAGCTGGAAAGAAAGCATATTGTACATAGGTGGCAGCTCTGATTCCAGTTCTTGTATGTCTTTGTGTGTCAGCATCAACACTACAAAGTTACCTGTCGCAGTGGTGTGAAAGTTAGCGTAAGACCAGCTCACATCCAATCATGCTTAAGGTAGAGATATGTTATTAAAACGAGGGTAGCTATTAAAGGCTCATTACTGTGAAAAATGTGTTTAGGATCCCGCCTAGGAACAGTATGGTTGGCTTTCTTAGTAAAGTACATTATTTGATTAAATAAATAAAGCCTGTTTGGTGATGTAGGCTTAGTTGTCATTTACTGCCTCCTTAGTGACGTTAAACTTTAACACAATAACAGCTTGCTGAACAGAGAGAACTGTTTCCTCCCACATGGATAAATATTGATCTCAGTGATAAAGAAGAATAAACATTCTGATGGAGTGGTATGAAAGAAATTGAATCTGATACAGGTTTATTTTTACTGAGTTGTAAAAGAGAGGTAGTCTTTCAACTAAGAACAGGGAAGGGCAAGGGAATGGCTTTATCAAAATGGTGTTTACAGGATAATAAATACTCTGACTTCAAACTTTAATATTTGCCAATTGGCTGTTCACAAAAACAACGAGATGGCTGAGGTGAAGTTCTGGTCACAGTCAAATAAGTGGCAGATTTCAGAATAGCCAGGTATTTTAGTATTTGTAGCTGAAGTGCTGTACAGGGGACACTGTGGAGGTCTCATTTGAGCAATCTGTTTTCTTCAGTCTTTTCTTTGACAATATCTTCTCAAAACTAAGTATTCACTTCTCTACTGTGCTAAACCAGGCACTGAAATTGATGATGAGTCTGACAGTTTAGAGAGGTTTGGATTGCTAAGATACAATGGACTTTTGTTTATCTGAGCTTGTCTGTATGATTTCTTGGTCCATTTGGATGCCCATTCCATCACCTAGAAGAGACAACTTTCTGCAGAGCCCCTTTGCTTCACTGAGCTCAACGTGAGAAAGCATGGCCAGCGCTCAGCAGCCATGCTAGGAGCAGGGAGAGTGACATGATGGACATGATGGAGTGATGTCCTCTTGTCACATGCCACCTTAGGGTGGTGAAGGAAGATGCAAATGAAAGCCTTGATCTTCAGGTTGGAAGAGCAGGTGTGATTTGAATTCTAAAAAAGAGTTACAGCACCAACCATACCTTCAAGAATGAGGCACATGGACTCTTAGGGGGAAGGAAGTATTTTGGGAGGTGGGAGATAGGAAGGTATCCATCTGATTGAAAATTAGTGTTCACAGTAACTATGTCAGAGTTAGTCATCTAGGCTCCATCTGCAGTCAATGGGGAGGTTCAGACACCTGTAGAGCATGACTCATCTATTGCACATATCAGATCAGATGAATTGCCTCCTGCTAGTTTCTCTCCACCAGCTGTGAAAGGAGCCCTGTGTGACTTGCAGGTATCTTACCTGTTGTCATATAAAGGTAGGACACATGGAAGCCCTGCCTTTGTTTTGGAAGCTAGCCATTGAAGAAATGTTTTGCACACTTGTAGAACCAAATCAACAAAGCTCTGATGTGATATTCAAACTGTATCTTCCCTGCTCTTCTCATGTCTTTCTGTGTGATCTTCCAGACAAATCATATCTATCCCTTTTCCTAATAGCTCATTTGAATGATGCCTAGTCACACTCATCAAATCTGACTTTCAACACAGAGTTTGCGCTACTCAGTACAGAGTGTGTGACAGCAGCACACTGCCACACACAATGATGTGATGCAGACATCTTTTTTTTTAATAGGTCACTCTAGAGCAGGCATGCCCAACCCTTGACCCATGGGTTGTACACTGCCCAGCCCAGCCTATTCTGCAGCTGCCAACTATTCCACACCGTCATGGTGGTTGTTCTGCCCCACTGTGGGGCCCAGCCTGGCCCCAATTCCTCTTCACTCAATGTGGTCCAGACAAGTGAAAAGTTTGGACACCCATGCCTTAGAGGAGGGTGCATAGTCCCAGTCCCTTAATATCTTAGCACCTTGTGAGCCTTAATACATTTTTCTTTAATATAAATATGTTACCTTCCCCTTCTCAACCTCCTGCCTGACTATTCCTCTTGGCTTATGAATGAACTAAGGTCAGTTAAGCTTACTGAGGAGCTCCCTTGGCTTTTGGACTATACTAGCAGCTCCGTTTGTCTGCCTTTCCCTCTCTTTACAATTGTGCAGTTGAGAGTCTACAAACTCCAGGTACCTCTGAACTTCTTTGCCTGCTGACTTGTGCCTCCTCCTCACGATGCAGAGAGGTTTTCCAGCCCAGTTACTCTTGGCTCATCAAGAGCTTTCTGACAGTCAGTAAGTCACATCACATCCTCTAGTCTTGACTGGAGCTTCTGCTGCCTAATGTCAGATACTCAGTGCAAATATTCCATTTCATTATGACATATTAAATCAGGTTTTAATCATTGCCATAGGTAACTATAGGGCAAGGCTGGAGGGGGCTTTTATGCCTTAGACATGGATCTGTGTGGTAGTAATAATACATGTGCACTCCAGAAGTTGCAGAGGTGATGAACTGAAGAGGGAAACAGTGGCTTGGAATCAGCAGGTCTCTGTATAGCAAACAAGCTCAATGGGATTTGGCTTTGATGGGATTACCTGCCTGCATTTATCTGTGACAGAAGGTGTGGCTCCTGCCTCAGGAAGTTTTGAAATGAAGATTTTTTTTTTCATAGCTATTCAAAAGTCAGGCAGAAGTGTGCAGAATAAAATAATCACTTCTCTTTCCAGCTTCTTCCTAGCTGAGTTTCTTTCTTAATCCTTCAGATTTCTGTCCCTGGGGTTAGGTTCCTTTCAAGTGCAGTAAGAATAAGCTATATTTCTGTTCACATTTTCCGAAGAAAACACCTTTGAATTTTCCTCTGAGCTCCTCTGTCTACATTATCCATCTCCAGTAAGTCTTTTCTCCTGGATTTCTTGGGATGTACTTAGTTTTCAGAAAAGTGGCATGTTGAACCCCCCATCACGTCTGGCTCCATCCCTGGTGTGAGATTGGTGTGAGCCCTGAATGCCCTTTCCAATAGTTGAGTGCAGTTTGCCTCTTCTGTAGAGTCATTAAGGCCACTAGGGCAGCGTGGAAATTCTTCACCTATGTCCTCATTGTCAGCAGGAACATCAGGAATGCACATGCAAGTGAAAACAAGATTATAAAACCTAGGGTTGCTTATCAACTCTACTGTACCATTACTGACCTGTATCTGAAATGAAAAAGGAGCTTCCTGTAGAGATCATGGATCCTCTCAGTTTCTGGAGCTGTGGTGTAGCACATGGCCTCATCTCCATGTGCACTCAAGAGGAGTCCAGTTCAGCTCAGTGCTACACAGTGCCACACATGATGTCAAAAGGGGAAAAGCAGAAGGCCACAGGAGGTGCCAGATGTAGCTGCCAGGACACCAAGCCTTCATGCTGGCCTTTTTTTTCCCATGCCTGTTTGCCATTTCCTGAGACTTCATTTGGCGCGAGGCAGCACACCTAGCAAGAAGTTTCCCACTTTTTAGGGCCATATATATATTTCCTAGGCTCTTACTTGAGTATTTTGTTCAGTTTGGGGCCCCTCATTACAAAAAAGACATTGAGGTCCTAGAGAGTGTTCAGAGAAGGGCAGCAGAGCCGTGAGGGATCTGGAGCACAAGTCTTTTGGGGTGCTGCTGAGGGAACTGGTGTTGTTCATTCTGGAGAAGAGGAGGCTCAGGGGAGACCTCATTGCTCTCTACAGCCACCTGAAAGGAGGTTGTGGCAAGGTAGGAGTCAGTCTCTTATCCCAGGTAACAGTGATAGGATGAGAAGGAATGGCCTCAAGTTGTGCCAGGGAGGTTCAGGTTAGAAGTTATGAAGAGTTCCTTCTCATAAGGATTGGTGAGGCAGTGGCACAGGCTGCCCGGGGAGGTGGTGAAGTCACTGTCCCTGGTTGTGTTCAAGAACTGTGTAGATGTGGCACTGAGGTTAGTGGGCACGGTGCTGGATGCGTTGCTGGTTGAGCTAGGTGATCTTAGTGATCTTTCCAACCATAATGGTTCTGTAATTCTGTGATTCTGATACACAAATACTTTAATTAAAATTCTGTCATTTTTCCCAGGTGTCTTGAAAAGATTCTGTCTTGTCTTCCTTCATATTTTCAACACTCAGACAGAAAACAGCTCTCCTGAACAGCCTCTCCTCTGTCACTGCTGTCACACGCTTGTTTCCCTTTGCCTCTATTGCAGGCTTCATCTTTCCCTTTCTGCCTCTTATTTAAGACACAGAGACCCTGCTTGGGTCCTGTCTACAATCAGCCTGCTGCTGAAGGGCTGTGTGACAGCCTAGGTTTCTCTTGTCAGGGGCTTTTATATTCTTTCTTCAGTCACTTCTCTGCTGCTAGGTTGCATTCAGTTATTTTAGCTAGTTTAGCTGAGGTTGCTTTCTGGGTTACAGAAAGATGATTTAGTTCTGCTGAAGCCTGGCAGTGAAACTACACAATAACAGCCTATATTTTTCATCTAGATTCACTTTCTGTGATTTATGGCACCAGGGAGAGCTGGATTTTGTGTCTTGAGGTGCCACTAGAAGATATGTATTATTTCCTGAGTGTTGATGATTGTGGTGAATTATCCCAGTTCTGTTTTAGAGCTGTTGTTTAGAGAGTTTTTAGTATTTATGTGCAAACCTAGCAAAACCAAACCAAACCAAACCAACAAAAAAAGCAGTATTTTTTTTTCTGAGTTCATGGATCATTCCAAAGTTAGGTTTGCATCCATAGTGGACAGAATCAATTCTTCATTCTCTTTGAAATCTCTGCTAGATTTGACTTTCTTCCTGAGATATAGGTACCCTGTGCAGCATTGCTTCTACCCCTTCTCAAGTTTGATCATCAATTTGGCACAGTTGCCTGGCATTTCCAGGGCTTCAGGGGGTCATCTATTCCCAAGGAGTTTGTGTTCTCCAGTAGAGGAGATCTGTAGGGTTCCTGGCCCTAAGGAGGACAGGGCAGGAATCACAATGCTGCTGAAAACAGTGAATCAAAGGTTGAGTGCACATAACACTGCAAGTTGAACAAACCAGCACTCTTCTGAGAGCCTATACTGCAGCATTTACTTGAAGATAAGAGTGAAGTTAGTCCTGCCTAGTGATATAATCTAGTGTTAAGACTTAACTCCAGATAAGACAAATGTTGTGAAATAAGGTCTGGAGCAATCCATGCCTTTCTTATCTGCAGGGTCTTCATGAGTTTCTGAAACCTCCAGTTCACCTGATTTTGAGGTGCTTTTCTGCTGGATGTGCTCTACTTCACTGCTTTATCATGAAACACCAGGGTTTTGGGGGCTGTCTCTGGGCAGTTTCCAAGGCTTTAGAGTCCCTGTGTTTTACCCATGCAGGCAACCCATGGGGTTTGTGTGGTTCCCCAGTTTTGATGGAGAAATATGACCCTTATACGCTGCCTGCAGCTCAGGGAAGGATGGTCAGGTAGTCCTCCTGAGCTTTCCAGTACCCACTGCTTGAAGAGTGCTGCTCCCTACCCAGTGGACATGCCTTGCAGAGGCACACTTGTTGCTAATCTGAATCAAGCATCACAAAATGACAGAAGACAGAAAAATGATGTTTCCTACAGCTGTTCTTGTCTGAGCTCTGTGTAGGAGGGGACTTGGCCTGACAAGAGTTGAGTACTCAGAGAAAATGTTATTGAAGCATTTCAGACTGGAGCTCTGTTGAGTTTGCATCACTGGCTAGCATGAACTGTAAAAGTGCTGTAAAATGAGGAAGGTAATGACTAAATCTGGGGAAAGAAATGACTTTCCTGGGTTTCTAGAAGAGACAAGATTAGCACATGAGATAGATCTCAAAAGCGTGATTTGGTGCTCTTCCTGATAGTGCTCCTGCTTACAGTCCTCTTGTGAAAAGGTGACCTCACTGGGGCCAAATCCTGCTCCTGCTTGCAGCACTGGTGGTCTTGCTCCTGATTCTCATGGTGAGCCCTCAGTAAAGCATGCACAGATGTCCAGGCAAGGCTTGCAGAGCACAGCATCCTTTAATTCCGCTACTGGGTGATCCTCGTTACATTACTAGCAAATTGTGCAATTCTTCCTAATTCTTCCTTTTCATCTGACCACTGCTGGAGAAGATGACACATCCGGAGGAGAAACAAGAGAGCTGGAGAAATAAGTCTGACATAAAGACAGCTGCTTAAAGTCTACGTTAAATCAAAGCATGTTAATTCATGGTGACTTGTCCACAGTGTGGCGATTGAGGAACTTCTGTAAGACTGTCCACGAGTATCTGTTGGGTGGATTGGCTACAACAAGTAGAGTGGCACAATGTCAAAGAGAAACATGAACTATTTCTCTACTGGAAACCCCTATCTGGTAGCTGATAAAGTCTAATTCAACTAATTTTTCCTAAGTTGGGCAAGGATTAGCTACTGAACAAGAGGAACCAAGTGGGAATGACTAGCATGTCAAAGTGTGCAGAAGTGAGATCATTTTCCCTGTGCGGATATCTTTTTTTGTGTGTGATTCCTCATCAGGAAACTAGAAGTAAAAATATATTTTTTTTGAACAAACCAAGAAGCAAATTGTGATGACATTTCCTCATTTTCAAGAAAACTCATAGTCAGTCTGATTATTCACTTGGAGACATTCATAGCTTTCTTTGCATTCTAGGAAGAAAAAAATGAAAGATAAATAAATAGATTTTTTATTTATACACATATTTTAATATTTATTCAGAAACACACACATACTTGTTGACTGACACCACCAGTGTTGTACCTTCACCTTCATTCAGAGCACTTCTGCTTTAGAGAGGGAATTAGTCACAGCAGTAATTGCCTCTTGTAAATCTAAGGCAGGGTAACCCTCCAAGTTTTTGTTAGTCTAGGATTGAAAAAATACTTAAAAAACCCCACATATATTTTGTAGAAGGGTATGTTGTTTGGAAGTGATTTCAACTTTATAGAGAAATTCAGCTCTAATTTCAGAATTTGTCCAGATGATCTTTGTTAGAAGATACGAAGACTATGCTTCCAATCATTTTCCTTCTGTAGAATGCTAGATCTCTGTTTCATTTGCTTTTACCTCTTATTTAACCCAAAGAGGAAAAAAAACCTGTTCTTATCAGTACGTATAGTAATGTCAGTTCTTCTTTCTAAGATGGCAATTATTATTTCCTTCTGTAGCTGGGAAGAGTTATTTGCTACACTCCTGAAAGTCCAGGAGGGAGAGAAGCAGCATTTTTCTTATTCATCAGGCTTTGGCAAGCTTCTGCCTTCCCTGTGTTGTTTATAACCTACATTTATTTCATATAAGTCTAGGTAAAAAAAAAAACTTGCTTCAGGAGAATTGGGATAAGAAGCCAGTTACTCAGGTTTTTCCTATGTGTGCTATGTATCTAAAAAATATGTTTGATTTGGGAGTATGTCTGTTGGCCTTCCAAAGGTCAGTTATATTTCTCATTTGTAATGTAGTGAATATTTTTGAGTTTGCTATGAGCAAAACATCCAGTCAAGGCAAATCTTTGACATTAGACACATCTCTCAACTTTTGAAACATCATGCAGTGAAACCTCACGTGTAATCTTGAATGCGTTGCTGCTACCAAATTTCAGAAGATTTGACTTTTCAATGTGAAAAAGATATGGAATCTTTTTTTTTAATTGGTTTTTTAAAAATGATTAAATGGAAAAAAAAAAAAAAAAAAAAAAGTATAGCCTGAAATTTTACAAATGAGTAAAAATATTTTTATCATAGTTTTGGATTATACTGCTTTTCTCCCTCTTCTTCTTTTGATGAATTATTTATAAAGATGGTGTACTCCCCACAATAGACCTTTTTTTTTTTTTCAAGGAAGACGAAGAAGCAGTTGCAGCTGCTATAGGTGATAAACATCTACTCCTCAAACACTTTTGCACGTATCTACATAGCTGCACCAAATGTTATCATAAAATTATTCATATAAACAGAAGGTTGCATTACAGATATCTAAATTGTTCTGTTTCTGAGTTCTCTCATCTATAAATCAGTATAAATCATCTATAAACCCCATCTATAAATCAGTATAAATCAGTATAAATCATCTATAAATCCCATCTATAAATCAGTGATATTGCAGGTACTGTTTGGTCAGTCCTTTGAAAGCAATGAATTTAAAGCAGTATATATGAACATTTTCATTCAGAGGGTGGTGAGGCACTGGAACAGGTTGCCCAAGGAGGCTGTGGATGCCCCATCCCTGGAGGCATTCAAGGCCAGGCTGGATGTGGCTCTGGGCAGCCTGGTCTGGTGGTTGGCGACCCTACACACAGCAGGAGGGTTGAAACTGGATGATCATTGTGGTCCTTTTCAACCCAGGCCATTCTATGATTCTGTAATTTTGTTTGTTTGTATGTTTTAATGTATTGATGTCAGAGGAGAAATTCTGACCAACAAAATGGATATTTTCAATTTTCCACAAGAAAATAAGAAGGAATAATAAAGTAGAAAAGTTGAGAGATTAACTTGGGAAAACAGTAAATGGTTCTTAAAAGGGAGTAATCACACAAAAGAGGAGTTGAGAGGAGAGGAGAGGAGAGGAGAGGAGAGGAGAGGAGAGGAGAGGA
>NW_024962262.1:71888635-71905398 GCF_019238085.1 Lagopus leucura
GGGTGAGGGGAGGGGAGCGGAGGGGAGGAAAAAGGAAAAAAGGGGGAAAAAAGGGGGAAAAAAGGGGGAAAAAAGGTTCTGGAGTAACAGTGGCAAACACAATTAAAATAGGATTAATTTCACATTTAATTTGATATAAAAATGTTAAATAAGTTCACTATTAGCCTGAGAATTTTGTTAATATGATGTCTGAATGACTGCATACTTCTTTTCTTTCCCTTCAATATATCGTATGTTTGTTGTACTTTTAGACATCTTTTCTGGTTGATTCTCCTTCCAGATTCTCACTTTTCCTCCTGTAAACCAGGAACACTTCTGCTGATGCAAACAGATTCACGCTTCTGAAGTCCTATGTATTTTGCTGTGACTCAGCCACACAGAAGTCAACAGGAAAAAGTCACTATCACTAAAAGAGCCAGGAATTCATTCCGTATTTTTGGTCTCCTTTAAATTTCTGCTTTATATTCTGTAGAAAACATGTAATCTGTAAGTTTTACAAATTGCTGCTGATTGTATATTGTGTACCAGGTTGTTATCCAGTATGTCCCACCACTTAATCTGCTCAAGAAACAGTTGAGTTCAGTGCCCTGTACTTTCTGTGTTCAATAAGTTTTGCTATCAATGGCCTTATGTTAGTGGTGTGGTAAGAGAGGTCATTTGGCAGCCCACTGGGATTCCTCTCTGCTATTTGAGAACGGAGTGAGGAAAGAAAGGTTTTTGTTTTCCTTTTGAAGGCATTTTTGGAAACGTCACGACACACACTATTCCTTTTTAGTATGCTGTTTGTTAACCTAATGGTTTGGGCTCATAACACAGCCAGCTCATGTATGTTTAGTCATCTGTGAAGGTCTCTCATAAATTAAAAGATTCAGGGCTGTAAAATGATACTGCAGCGATTACCCTGGTTTAATTTCTTTCTTCCCCCCTTTTCTATTTATAATACACTTAGGATAGTAAGTACTTATAGTGCCACCATCTGGCTGAAATAGCAGCTTTCTCCACTTTCAGACTGCCTTTAAATGAACATTTTGTTGTTATTAAAAGAAAACACAAGCCAGCCCTGTGAGATTGCTAACACCCCTTTCTCTTTTTTCTAAGTTGTTGAGAAGCATAACTTGAAGAGAGCAGCCAAAATAACTGGCACTGGAGAGGTATGCATGGCTGATCCATATAGACTATGAATAACCTCATTTATGCACTTTTAAAACTGTGAATATTAACCTATGTTAATATTTTAAAACTAACAGCTAAGCTAGAGTTCTCAATTTTAAATTTGGAATGTTTTTATGTTTATTCAATATAAATTTCAGTATGTATTTATACTTTCCAAAAAAGTCTGTTTTTCTCTTTGCTTCACCGATTCAGCCAAGCTGGAAAGTGACATTACATAGTAAAGCTGATTTTTCCTGTCTGATTTTTGTTTTTCTACAGTCTAATGTTGCAGTTGTAAATGCTGTTTTAGTAATTATTATGGGATAGAGTATGCAAAATAAGCATCTCATGACTGCCACACCCTGCCACCCCCAGTCAGCCAGATCCTGTGGAAGCCCTGGGACAAACAGAGAAGAATTGCCCTCATAGGATAAGTGTCCTAAGGTCTGGGCTGCTTTTTAATTCCCCCCATTTCTTCTGCCCATTTGCTGTCCCATGGGTAGTGCAGCTGTTTGTACGCACGGAAGCCCAAATTAGATATTAGGAAATATTTCTTCTCAGCAAGAGCAGTGATGCATTGGCCTAGGCTGCCCAGGGAGGTGGTGCAGTCACCGTCCCTGGAGGTGTTCAGGAGCCGTGTGGATGTGGCACTGAGGGACAGTGGGCAGTCTTGGTGGTGGGCAGACGATTGGACTAGGTGATTTTGGAGGCTTTTTCTAACCTTTATGATTCTGTGATTCGCTGGTGTCCCACCATTGACAAAAATCAGCCTGTGCTTGTTGCACTGCCTGGAGTTTCAAAAAGTCTTCTGCTAGCATTACTGTTGCAGTGTTCTGGACTCAGGTTTCAGCCTCTGCACTGCTTTTCAGCCTCCTCGCTGCCTCTTCCCTGGATGACCGCAGGCAGTAACATAATTTGTGTTGGATGTCTGAAGCTGCTCGGAGACCTTCCATCAGCTGTGGCTGGTTACTTCATGGTGCCTAAGTGCATTGTGGGGTCCAAAAATGAAGTACACCCACCCTGACACTTTTGGTCAAGTAGCAGGCCATTTCCTTCTCCTTTCTTGACTTCTGCCTTCACCATAACCTCCCACACCTCAAGGAGGCAGCAAACCCAGCAGCACAACCCTGCTTAACTGTTAGACTCCATGCAGCCTGTTATTTTGACCCCTTTCCTGAATATATGCTTCTGATGCAGGACCCTGCTGGAGAACGCGAGCCCTTGTACACAAAATGTTGGCTACATAGTGGTGAGAAGACCAATTACATGTTGTTTGCTGCTGCTTGAACCTTCAGCCCTTTGCATGGAGCATGGGATCATGTGATGGTCACTGGAGGACACAGTGGTAAAAGTGGGTAAGGAATCTTGCTTATTTCTCAACAGCTATGCTGTGCAGGTGCCACAAGCAATTAAATATTTTATAGGACACTTGTGTTGAACATTGTCGGAGGGGGAGATTTGAGTAATCCCCTGGCCCCAAGGAGTTGTTTCAATTTTAATTGTGCATTTTAGGGTCAACTGAGCTCTGATATTTCAAGTTCTGTGGAAACAGCCAGCACACTGCTATCATTGTGCTCTCCTGTTCAGGGCTTGTGGCTGAATTACCTCATGATAGGCCATTTAAGTCTTTTGGCCTCCTTCTTGGCCTCATATTTCAACGCAGCACGTGAAAGAGATGAAGAATGAGCTAAAATTCCCTTCCAACTGTTGCAGAGTTATGAGCTATTTTATTTTTCATTCCATATGGTTTTTAGCAACCTTTGGCTTCACTAAAACGATGCAAGTTAGGTGAGGACGGCACAGGGGGAGGGAGTTTCCCCTCTGATGTCAGAGCTTTGACATATTTACCCTCACCTAAAAGACAGTATTTTGCTTCTGTTTGCTGCAAACAAAGGGAAAAGCTCCTTCTCCAGCATTTCTCTCCTTCATGCAAGCATTAATTTTTAAAGCACGGCCCACACATTTCCTTGAAAAGAAAATGTATTGTGACATTTCCCCAGTTGTACAAAAAGCTTTACACTGCTAAATGTCAGTCAGCTCTTCGTTACAGTAATATTTTCCCAAGGTTTCAGCAGGACTCCGTCAGAACAGGCTGTATGTTACAATCAGCCTCTGCTTCCCCAGCCCCACCAAGAATCAGTTAAGAGCTTTGAGGGCACTGCTTACAGCACTCAGAATCTGTCAGATGTGGCACCACCAGGGCTTGTGGATGTTCCACTGCAGCCTCTTCAGCTTCTGAGGAGGCCTTGGAGTGCCTGGGATTCCCTGGGAATGGTTCTCCATAGGAAAGTTCCATAAGGCATTCCAGTGCAAAACCAAAAAACCTGTTCCCATCCAAATATAATCTTTTCCTCAACAAACAATGATGCCAAACCCATTGGCAGGGAGAGGCGGCCCACAGCAGATGAGTTGCTTGGCATTCCTGGTGCACTTTCACAGGCAGGGAGGGGTATTGATGGTGCCAGTACTGGGTGCAGCTGCAGGAGGAAGCAGAAGTGGCTGGACATAGCAAACATCCCACAGATTGATGTACATTCTCTAACACCAACGCAGACCCTGGGTTGGCTGCAGCCTAGGAGTCATGCAAGCTCCCGAAGAAAGCAAATTCTGTTGTTGCTCTTCATTTGGGCAAATCTGATGTTTGCCTGTGGACGACCCAGCTCAGAGCTTCCTGGTGTGATTGCATGAATGACCTGGCACAACCAGATAAACTTTCATTCCTCCCCCTCACAACATGAATATTAAAACTTTATCTAGAATGGAGGAACGTAGTCTTGGTGGCAGCAGTGATAAACATTGCAAAATGGCACACAAAGGGGAGTAAAAATGAATAAATCATTCTTGTGACCATTTTATCAAATTGTATGTGATATGTGGACACCACAGCACAGATCATGAGGAGGAAAAGGTAGGATGTGGAGCTGGGACCTCTGACAGCCAGAGTGCTGCCAGGCTGGATATGGAAGAGTCAGCTGGTACACAGTGCCAAGCGTGCCAGAAAACAGCAGACTTACATGTGAAATGTGAGAGAATGGGGTTTCACTGCACAGCTAGGGTCTGTAAGGGCAGCGAATTGGCAGAGGCAGTTTAATATGGAGTAAAGAAATATTACCACAAGAAGAACTGGTAGCAGAAGACATGTTTAGTGTGTGGTCAGTACAACCTCTGTAGCCTGCTCTCCATAGAGCAAGTCAGCCTAAATACATGAGAAAAGGTGGCTGAATTTAGCTGGAAAATTTTCTTCCATGCTGTCATCTGGAACTGCTTGAAAGCAAAGTACTTAAAGATGAGGAAAGGATGATAGACTTCACTTCTGTTGGGTAATTAAAGGGGAAAAAATTTCAGTACCATAAAAAAGAATGAGATAAATCATGTCATAAAAAATTTGTTGCTGTGGTAAAGTTTTCCCCTTTCATTAAAAAAAAAAAAAAAAAAAGCTAATATAGCTAGGATCAAGTATGATTGGAGCTAAATTCCACAGAGAAAATACAAATACAAAAACTATAGCAATCATAGAGGAAGAGTGGAGGAAGAGATAAAGGAGAACACAGGAACAAGATGTGGGTAATTTGTAACTTAGAATCACATTCAAGAAGATTTAGAGAGCCTGTATCCTCCCAGAGGAGCATGTCATGCATGTTTGTCATTGAAACCTTTAATATTGTCTTGACAACTCTTCAATTATTTGCATGTAGCTGACTGATAATATTCTTAACTTTAGTGTGACATTTTTGTTCCTCAGAAGTACTGTAGTTGATCCTGTGCTAAGAAAAGAAAAGGGAGGAATAAAAATCTCCTGGATCCCTTGAGATGCTTGGTTTTTTTTTTTAAGAGTAAAGCCAGGAAGGTTAACAAAGCAGGAGAAGAGCCTACAGCCTCTCTCTCTGCCTCTCTGCCCCATCCGTGCTTTGCTGTTGGAAAACATTTCTCCAGCTTTGCTATGTACCTTTGCTGCAAAACCTGCCTGCATGTCTGTGGGCTTGTAGATTATCTGCACAGTGACAGCCAGACTGTGAAACCCTTGCTCGTGACTTCAGGTCTGGCAGCCTGCTGGCTTTGGTAGGGCTGCTGCCGTTGGGTGCTGGTTTTCAGCATGAGTAATGGTGTCACGATCTGGCCCATAAATTCTGGGTAATTTGCAAAGTGCCTGTCACAAAGTTATCTAAATAGCAATTGCACATTGAAAACTGCTCTGGACTGTTGCAGTATTCTCAATTTGCATCTCCAAACAGAATACAACTCTGTTCTTATTTAGTTCAGTGTGTTCCTTTCATTTAAGAGCTTCTGAACTCTGTTCATACTAAGGCAAGGCATGTATTAGCAAAACACAACTCCTGTAGGCATTTTGACCCCTAATGTTTGCAATAGGCACACTTGAGCAGAATAATAGATGTTGGAATAGGTGTTAGGGAGTGCAGAAATTACCTCCCATGTTCTTTTGTGGTTTCTGAAATAATTCATTTTGGCACTCTTTGTGCTTTTCTTTGTTTATGCTTGTGTTTTTATTTTTATTTTTTAAGAGAGAGAGAGTATTTCAAGTGAAGTGATTCTGTGATTCTGTGATTTTCACTGGCATAATTCCATGGAAGTCAGATTTCCAAGCAGCGTGCATTGTTGTTGTTCCTGGTTGTGCTTATGTTGTCTGTGTTTGAGCAGACTTCATAGAATATATTTAATTCCTCACTTCCCAGTTTTCCATCCACATGAGAGTACTGAGGACAGAAATCTTTGTGTGCTCCCCCAGGCTGGTGAGCACATGTGGTGAATTACCTAGGCAATTAAATGAATGCACTTGTGTGAATGATGCACACAGAACATTCTTGGAAAACACTTTGTGATGAAAGTAGAGAAAGGAAATAAAAATGAGTAAGTTTGTATAGTACTGAATAAATTAAATGTGAGAGTACTGCAACTAAAAGGCAGAACATATTCTTTGAAAAGCCGTGTGCACTTAATACTCATAATAAAACATCTTCTGTTGGCCTCTTAATGTTATTATAGTTCCTGGTAAAGGAATTGGAGAATAAATGGAGCCAAGAAACCTGATGTGTATGTTTTCTTCTTCTGCTGCTTCTTCTTCTTCCTCTACTTTTTTTTTTTTTTTCCCAACATGTCTTTATGTGTATTTGTGCAGTGTTCCAACACCTAGGCCAATGCCAAATTTGTCTCAGCTCCAGAAGAAGGAGAACCTAGGGGGCTGTCAGGGCATGAAGCTGAACTGTGGTCTGGTGATGTAGGACAATGGCATCCCTGGGTACTCAATTCAGTAAGGCAGGTGACAAAGTGCTGTGCAAGTTACTTTTTGAGTGTTCTCTTTTTGAGTGTGGACTGCCAAGGGAGGTGGTGGAGTCACCGAGCCTGGGGGTGTTCAAGGAAAGGCTGGATGTTGTGTTGAGGGACATGGTTTAGTGGGAGCTATTGGGAATAGGTGAACGGTTGGACTGGATGATCTTTTAGGTCTTTTCCAACCTTGGTGATTCTATGATTCTATGATTCTATGGTTCCAAAGGTTCAGTTAGGAGACAGAACTACACCGGGAAGTAAGACCTAGCTGGACAGTGAACCTTCTCCTTGGCTTTACTCATGATACAGTCACCTTCACAAAGTGATCAAGCTTCAGTTAAGGAGCACATAAACTGTCCTGTCATCATTGTAGACCACTGCAGCCAAAACACAGACCAGCAGACACAACTGAAATTTCTGCATAAGCTTCGCTATAATAAACAGCTCAAGAGGTAATTTCTTTGGGAGATGGCATGCTGCTACTGGAGCTGCCATAGTTCTGCATGCGTAGCAACAATTGTTAAGCATATACCATTTATCTTCAAGTATCTGGAGTGGCATTAAAATGAAAAATTAAAAATGAAGCTAGACTAGGCTTGAAATTGTTGACAGTTTAACTTTCAACTCACAGAATCAACACCAGTTTGCAACCTAGTGTAAATCCCTTGATAAGCTTTTGAAGGACTGGAAATTGAGCTTTCATCTCTATACAGCAGTTACAGAATTAGAAATAGTTCCAGTATTCAGTTTAGTATTCAGTTCAGTAGATGCTTATTATGAAATAAATATACTGTGGAATAAACATATATGTAGTCCTTGTGAAGAAAGTCCCTTTCAGATGCAGGAAAATAATTTTGCCTGGTTGTAACTGGGAATAGAAAGGGACAAAAAATAGTAGAATTCAAATTATGCACTCAGCTTCAGAAAGGGAAATAAAACCTGGTCTCTTGACTCACTTTAGTACTCTGCCTAAGCATGATAAGGTGCTAGTCTTGTTTTAACTACAACTGGGCAGGCATCAATTTCTCACAGGAAGTACAGAATTAATCAGCATTTCTTAAAATATTCAGTAGTAAGTTAGGTGAAGATGTGTGGATGTGAAATTATAGTCTTGAACAAATATGTGAGTAAAATACAGTAGAAGGAAAAAAAAAAAAAAGCTTCTCTTTTTTCATAAACTACTTTCTGAGATGGAGGGGCTTCCCACCTTTTGATGTGACCCTGTTCAGTTCTCAATAGATCAAACAATTCCCACAGCACCAGATGGCACATGTTAAGACTTTTTCTGAACATATATTTCAGTTACTACTTCTGACTAATCAGGGAGTTTTCAGGTTTATTTAGTGGATTCTAGTTTAGTTTGCTCCACTGATTTCAACTAAGTTTCCGTTAAGGTTGTATGTTTGGAAATCATTAATTCACAAAATCAGCAACTTCTACTATTTTTATGCTATATGCATAAAATACAATACTTTTCATGGCGTTGTCTGTACCTTTCTTATAATACTATGGCACCATTCAACAGGGTTATCAAATCTCGTGATTTATGTACTGATACTTTTTGGCAGTGAAACACTTTAGACAGGGCTTCAACAGGATTTAAAACTGATGTACTTACCTCAAACCACCATGTGGGGCTGCTTTAGTGTGGAAGTAACTGAAGCAAGCAGGATAAGAGAGGGTAGCAGGGTCAGATGAGATGCTTTCATGAAAGATCTCCCATCAGGAGGAAATGTATGATCTTTTGCACTGCTGTTAATCCTTACATGAATTTGGAAGCCAGGATCCTCTGTGCTCGTTCTTCTGAGCTCCCAGGATCTCCATAAGAATGGCTGGTGGCACAGAAACTGGCTGTAGGGCAGAACTGGTAGGGAATTGCTGAGGGAGATCTGCCACTGAATGCCCACTGCCTTCCCACCAAGTCTGCTGATTCGTTTTCTTTTGAGCGCTCCAAAAGCTATGCCCTAAATCATAAGAAAAATTTCTTATGATCTGAACATTTTAACATAAGTTCTTGATTTCTGGGACTCAGTTTTTAATTCTGGAATGCGCAGATCTGAGATTCTAACATACAGGAGATAAGGGAGGGGTTGAAAGAATCATTGGTGACTGAGTCTTTGCTTCCACTTACACTACCCAGCAGCACAGACTCTAACTACATCAATTAAATTCAAACTTGTTATGCTACAGTCTCGCTAAATACTAGGCGGTGTTTCAAATTATACTATCCAAGGCTCGTTATCCAAAGCTAACATGATTTACAACCCACCTTTTACTTTTAAACTGACAAGGCTTCAATTGCTGTGTCCAGACTACACAAGAATGAGAAATTCATCACCTATTGTTCTCAATAGGTATTTAATGTGTTTCAAAATCTGGTCATTTTGCCCTCTCAAGAACATTACACTTTGAATGTATGAATTTCCTTAATTTGCAAAACCACATAGGAAATGTGACAAATGAAGTCTTTTTCTCCCTTCCTATGCATTCTCACAGATGGCAGAAATCATCATATATTTAATTCACAATACATGAGTATACCTCTTTCTAAAAATACTGCATATTATCTGCAAACCCTGTGATGCTTGCACACTTGCTCTTAGTGCTGTTCAGATGATTTCAAAGAATGAGAGCAGTATTTCAGGACAGGCTACATTTATCAGAGATTTGTTAATGTATTAATTATAGACCCTGGTTTTCTTGGAAAAAAAAATGTCAGTAGCACAGGTTCACAGAGGAGCAACATACTCTGTAAAATAATAGTTTGAATATAGTGTTCCGTTCTCTTCTGCATCACTCAAATGGCTGTAAGAACATGAATTCTTCCAGTGACGAGCTAATAGAAAGCATTTAATGATTCAAGGTGCAAGTGTAGAGTCTTGCACCTAGAAATAGGAATAACCACATGTACCAGTACAGGTTGAGGGATGACCAGCTGGAGAGGACCTCTGCAGAGACAGACCTGGGGGTCCTGGTGGACAACATGGTGGCCATGAGCCAACAGTGATCTCTGGTGGTGAAGAAGGCCAATGGAATTCTGGGGTGCATTAAAAAGAGTGTGACCAGCAGGTCAAGGGAGGTGATCCTTCCCCTCTATTCTGCCCTGGTGAGACCACATCTGGAGTACTGTGTCCAGTTCTGGGCTCCCCTGTGCAAAAAAGGCAGGGATCTCCTTGAGAGAGTCCAGTGGAGGGCCGCAAAGATGGTGAAGGGCCTGGAGCATCTCTCCTATGAGGAAAGGCTGAGTTATCTGGGTCTGTTCTGCCTGTGGAAAAGAAGACTCAGAGGGGATCTGATCAACGTCTATAAATATCTAAGGTGTGGGAGGCAAAGGGACAAGGCCAGACTCTTTTCAGCAGTGCACGGCAGTAAAATAAGGGGAAACAGCCACAAATTGAAGCCTAGGGAATTCTACACAAATGCATAGGAATTTCTTCACAGGAAGGGTGACAGAGCACTGGAACAGGCTGCCCAGAGAGGTTGTGGAGTCTCCTTCTCTGGAGACATTCAAGACCCTCCTGGATGCCTACTTGTGCAACCTGGTCTAGGGAGCCTACTTTGGCAGGGGGGTTGGACAAGGTGATCTCTAGAAGTCCCTTCAATCCTTACAATTCTGTGATGTGAAAAGTATGTGCTGTCTCTTCAAAGTACAAAAGCTGTTTATAATCTCTGACAATAGATACAATGAATAACAGATATGAAGACACACCATCTCTCCTATTAAATTAGAAGTGGAAAATAAAATATATATTATCACATTTTCAAAGATGCACCAAACAAGTGAACAAAACTATTAATCAGGGTAACTTAGATGGTTAAAGGCTTGGAGTTTCTAGTCTACGAGGAGAAGCTGAGAGAGCTGGGACTGTTCTGCCTGCAGAAGGGAAAACCTGGAGTGATCTTATCCATGTGTATAAATACCTTGTAGAATGTGAGTAGAGGATGAAGAGGACTTATCTCAGTGAGGCCAAGTGGAAGGACACAAGGCAATAGGCACAATGTGACATACTGGAAATTCAACATAAACATAAGAAAAACCCTTTTTAGGTTAGGAAGATTGAGCACTGGGAACATGTTGCCCATAGAGACTGTGGAGTCTCCATCCTTGAAGATGCTCAAAACCAAACTGGACATAACCCATAACAACATGGAATCATAGCATTGTAGAATAATTTAGTTTGAAGGGAACCTTCAAATCATCCAGACTCCCCAGAGCCTTCTATTCTACAAGCTGAACTAGTCTAACTGCTCCCACCTTTCTTTGTAGGAGAGGTGCTCCAGCCCTCTGATTATCCCTGTGGCACTCCTCTGGACCCACTCCAACAGCTCCACATCTCTTCTGCACTGGGGCCCTAGTTCTGATTCTGCTTTGACCAGAGCTTTGCACTAGAAAATCTCCAGAAGTGCTTTCCGAGGTCACACATCTTGTGGCTTCATCTTTTTAATAAAGAACTACTGTACCTGTAGAGAGATCACTGTTGAATTTGTGAGGATGTCAGAGGGTGAACGTAGGCAGCTCTTTGAAGATAAAATATGGATCATTTGGTCTTGCTGCAGGGCTGTGGGAGTGAGAGGGGAATACTTACATTGGAACTAACAACTTTAGAAACCTTCAGGTGAAGCAGAGAGGCTGGGTAAAGTGTCTGTTCTGTTCCCTGCCCTACCCCTAAGGAGAACAGAGCTATTTCCCAAGATGTTTCTGAATGTATAGCTGCTACCTTCACTCTGACACCAGGATTACTTCATCCACCTTTGCAAGGGAAACTCTTCTTCTACCAAGGTTTGTTTAAAAGAGGGAAAGGGCTTTGGGGTTTTTACTTCCATTTTTCCTATGCTATTCCTGTAAGTAGATTCCAGCTGGAAACCTGTGCACTGTACCAGGACATGCTCTACACTTTAAGTACTTTGGTCAGACATCAGGCAAATATTCATTAATAAAACTTTACCAATCCTTATTACCTGTCATAGTGAACATACCTGCAGGAAACCATGGCTGACAGGGATCATCACTCTTACTGCATACACAGATGTAGTCTGTTTCTTAATACCCTTTCCCTCAGGATCCAGTTCATGCGTTACATTAGATGCTACATATTAGGAGTTCAGTGACCTTACCTCCTCCCCTTCCCCTGCAGTCTAGTCTTCTGCCACTTGAGATCCCAGCCTTTGCTAGAATGCTAAATGACAGGACATTTACGTGCACTTGGTAATTTCTGGCCCAGAATTTCCAGTCTCAGAGCAACTACATTAAGCAGCTAATTCTCTTTTTCTTATTACTGCCATCTATTAATAATTGCAGTCTCAAAGAATGAGAACATTCAGTATTTTCCCTAATGCAACACTCTCATTCAATCCAGATTAGATTCCACCCCCCTGCACTATTTATTTTAAGGTGCAGTAGAGAAAAAAAATATGCAGAGAATAAGAGACTGTTTGTTTAAGCATATGGCATATTTGGTGCAGAAATCTTAATTCATGCAGGAGAATTCTTAAAGACTTCTTTGTTATTAAGGTAGACCTTGAACTATTACCAGGCCCTAATCAATCTTGTTCCTGTAGCTTGCCTCCTTTCCATAGTTAGGTACTGGGAAGAGAAGATCTGGCTGCAGCAAATTGAAATCTTACTACACATTCCACTTGTCAATAGACTGCTTTACAGAATCTTGATTCTTCATGCTTTGTTTTGACTTTGGTAAAATACCATATCAAATGCTTTGGGGTCTTCAATCTGCAATATTTTTCTTTTCCTATTTACTTAGTTTAAGCATATATAAAATAGGTCTCTAGTCACCACATGAAACATGAAATTTTTCCTGATGTTGCAGATATTTGCTTTCATAGACATATTGTGTGCCTAGAAGCTGTGTTTCCAGCCTAACTACTCCCTTTGCTTCTGTTTGAAAGCTGCTTAAGCGCTCCATTCTTCTGATTGTTAGCAATCTCATTCCCTGTTTAAATTTACTCCTGGCAAGTTTATATTTATTTGCTTTTTTGTCAACTCTATTCTTTGCTTTGACAGCTCCAATACATTCCTAATTTGTTTCTAGAATGCACTTAAGCCTTCTCCCTCCTAGCTCTAACTTTGTTGGACTAAACAAACCAAACTTCCTTGGGCGAAAAGCTGCTCTGTTTGCCATCCTAGTAACCATTCTACACAGCTGCTCTCATTTGAATGCAGGAAAACACTGCAATGTACTGCAATGTTTGCCATAGAGAATATGTGATTTTAATACAAAGATGGGAGAATTAATACCTTACTCTTTTTACTGGCTGGGCATTCTAATTGAATTTGTCTTTTTCTGAGCCATATCACAATGTTGGCTCTTTGAACTTAAGACACCTGGGACTTTGTTCTCTCTCCTCTGCCATTTTCAGCTTAGAGCTGCACGACATGCATGCTATTTCCTATTTCCATGGGTATTTTAGATATGTGAGGAGACTGGGGAAAAGTGGGACTCCTGTTTCCCTCCATTATGATTTTTTTTTTTAATAGACGAGTTGAGTTTAGAGCTTCTTTTACATCTAACATAAAGAAAGCCAAGTGGGACGCAGTCTGAAGCCAACTTGCAAATTCTTTGCTCTTCATAATCCTTTGGACACCTGAATTAGGTTAAATACTTCAAAACAGCAAATTAGGTGCATATCTTATGTGAAGTACATTAGCATTCAAACACAATCATTCAAGTGACATTGCTCACAAATGTTATTTTAAAAGGCCTCTTGCATATTCTTGGCCACTTTATTTGTCATGATTGTTTTTGGAATGGTTATATTTAACAGAGTGGTCCTTTGGCCTTTAAGTAACACCTAAAAGTTCATGGTTCTTCCCAGAAAGTGCTGCTCTGATCTCCGCACAGCTCTGTTAACTCCACAGCTTGAACAGGTCTTGTTATTTCTGAAGGCTGACATAAATCATATGGAGTCTGGACTGAGTGTGACATGAGACTGGAGAGTGCAGGAGCAATGGTGGAAAAGAGAAACTTACCTATCCCCGTCATAAACTTAGAAGAAATGTTATCAGAAAGAAATGTAAGCAAAATAAATCATAGCTTTGGTAAAAATAAAGCAAAAATAAAGTGCTTAATCTCTTTGCAAATGTGATAGAGGAGCACTTCAGACACAGAGGCAGTACTGTTAATCCTGCATACTACAGCATGTGCTCAGTAAATGATGCAAGATGAAATAATCTGATTGATAAAGAATTTCTTAGCAATTTAATGGTGTAAGAAGTAGTAAAGAAAAAGAATGAACTGAAACAAGAAACAGCATGAGATAGATGGCTAACCTTGGAAGTGTTAGAAGTCTTCCACAGTTGCCAAGGTTTCTAGTTAGCCAAGAAGAGATGTAAACTTGATGTCACACAACCCAAGTGAGTGTGGCTGTATAAATGACTGTGTAATGACCCTGTAAAGTAGCACGCAAAGGGCAGATGCTTTATAGCTACTATGCTGTATGCTTGATGCTGTAGATGCTGTACAGTACAGCTAGTTTTCATGATTTTCTCCTCAATCCATTGGTTGAATCTTCTCTGTGAAAGCCCTGGAATAATCATTCAGAGATTCCCAACACATCTAGAATGGCAAGACATCTGAGAATCCCTAGACATCTAGATTCCCAAGACATCTGAGAAGTGAAGCTGTAGCAGTGATGAGTTATGCAGCTCTTCTGTAGCAGCCAGGAACAGGGAAAAATCCTTTCTGAAAAGCAGAGAGGTAAAAGGGGTAATTTGTGCAGGTTCCTTCAGGTTTTATTCTCTGTGGCCTGAAAAAATCTACAGAAAGGAACTGGAGATTGGCCTTCTTTATAGAATTCTGTCATGGCAGCTGGTCTGGTATGCAGGGCTGTGGAGGCAACAATTTTATGGGAATAGTTTGCAGCAGGGTAATGTTTTGCCACTCAGCATTTAGAAATACAGTAAAAGACACATACTACTACTCAGTGAAATTATTGGCACCAAATAGAGAAGATAATTCTACATATGTTATTTGTGTAGGATTTATTTTCATTCATGGATCTGCTATAACAGTTATTCTCAGTTCAGCTTCAAGACTTTGAATAGTGCAATTTAAAGAAATTAGAAAACTTCTTCTGTTTATGCAAGTCTTGACTATTCCAGCAGCTGATATCTGTGCTGCTATCCCTGCTGCAGCGGGGATTTAATAAAGCTCTTGGAATGGTGCTAAGGCTGAATCTGTCCATTTTAGTCAGGGAGCCAAAAAATGGCACAAATTCTTCAAGGAATGACAATAAAGTTTTGATTTGTTTTGCCATTACACTACCTATTCTAGCCATTTCCTGTAAGATACATAAGCTGGGTCTTTCCAAACCAACAACATTCTCAATGTAGTGTTAAAAAAAGCACACATATGCAGAAGACCACCATACAAGTAACTTAACTATGGATGACTTGCCATTCTGTTTCTCAAGACTTTCAGTCAGCAAAGCCCTTCGGTAGTACATGTTGAAATCCATCTTTGTGGTCTTTAAGCATGTGCTCAAAGGCTGTCCTTTATTTGAGCCAGGGACCGGTGCTGTCTGCACTTTTGGCGTGATCGGATCCTGTGTAACCAGAGAAGAGGAGAGCACAGTCTGAGGGATAGGGATTATTTGCTGGAGGATTTACCTCTGTCACCTCCATGTCTTCGAATCAATAAACACTTGAAGCCAAAAAGAAAGAGGCAGTGCAGGAAAGCACAGCGTGTGGCGCTCACCCTTCTCAGAGAAGGGAGCAGCAGCCGGCCGAAGCCATGCGAACAAACGAGCTATTTGTGTGGCCGTGTGATCCAAAATGGGAGACATGTGTCACGCTGCGAATCTGTGGGACTTGGCAGGCACGTGTGAGACGGGAGCTGCGGGGCCTCTTGGGCTTTCCACCACCCTTCAGATCCCTGGCTGTCACATTAATCCTGGTTTAAATCCAACTCGCTTTTCCAGTGATTGACTCCTACATCTTTTTTTCATCTCTCGGAGCAGCCAAGCAGCATCCTGTGCAGCTGAAAGCTATTCCGCTCCAGGATTGGCCTACCAAGCACACGCTGCAAGAGAAGCTCATGGCCTTTGGTGGTGGTAATGGCCAAATATGTGTGTAATGTGCTTAGTCTTCACGAGCCCACACAGTGAGAGTCCCTGCTCCTCTCCTGAACTTGGGCGTAACGCTTTCCCTCTGCCATTGGGCAGGCCAGCTCTAGACTAATATTTTCTGCATAGTTAATTATGACAGGACAAGTGCTGTACCCCTGTGGAAATCTGCCATTTGAAAAACTGCCTAAAAATATATCCTACAGTAAATGTTTCCCTGCGTGATTAAGTGTACATGTGGACCGCACTGCGCAGAGGGTTTCCCAAAAACAAATGTCTTGACTAAATCTTTTGGCAAGGCTTCATTGTTTTTTTAACAGTTTATCAGCTTTTGTGTTATTTACTAACGGAGGGAATTACTCCGTAATTCCTTTTTAAGCTAAAAATCCCCCAAAGCCTGAAAAGACAGGGAACTGTAAAGGTGAAAAGAGAAGAATGAGGAGAGGCAGAGAGTTTTGTTCTCGGGAAGGAAAATGCTTTCAGGTGTGTTCTTTGCACTACAAAACTTGGAGTCAGCTCTTTGTTTTGCTACAGCCTTCATATACTCTACTGGTATCTTGTTTGCTGGACTGTGGGACCTAATGCACAGACTGGGAATAAGCAAATTCCAGAGCAAAGGGAAGGTGCCCACTGTAGGCTACCATTACTAAATGGCAGGACAAGTGTTGCATTGCCTCCTACGCTACTAACCCTAACCAGGTCAGGACCAAATAACTGCACGTATACACCAATATGATGAACAGCAAAATGGCATTTATTACACGTGAAACCTAGCTTATATACCCTATGTGCCTCGTCTACGCCCCTAAAGCATGTGCCACACATCAATCATAGAGGTTGGGAGGTCCTACCATGTCACATCCCATGGGGGGGTCTCGCAGTTGCCTACTACAGACAAGATATTGCACATATGCTGCCATGGAGGCAGCACTGTTGCCCAGACCTACGCTGTGTTGTGTTGGCACACGGGATGAATTTGGGGTCAGCTATGGAACCCTCACTGTCACATTCTGGTGGATGACCCAGATGAGACCTTCCTTCTCAGCGGGTCTCAGTTCCCTACTTTCAAAAGAAAACATGTTAGTACTTAGTGGGAATGGGTTAATGGGAATGCAGAGTCACCTGCGCTGTGATTGCAAGGAAGGGGAGGGGGAAGAAGAAGGAGAAGGAAAAGGGGAAGGAAAAGAAAGAGAAAGAAAGGGAAGGAAAAAGGGAAGGGAAGGGAAGGGAAGGGAAGGGAAGGGAAGGGA